>NW_028270152.1:47926987-48236687 GCF_037043375.1 Chiloscyllium plagiosum | reverse complement strand
TTTCTAATTCAGAGCTGAAACACGATTCTTTCCCTTCCAGAGATCCAATTACTTCTGTTAAAATATTCACACCCCCAAATGGTTCAGCAACCTGAAAACCAATCACATAGTTGTTGACAGACAGAAGGTCATAACCATCAATAACTGGTCACTAGTCCACAATGAATCAGCTAATTGTTGCCAGCCAAAGCTCCTTTCATACACAACCATTGGCTCCAGATAATCTACAACCTAGGCTTCCAGTACTGCTTGAACAAGCAACTACATGGATAGTGCTTACAATGAATGCCAGGTTACTTGCTTTTTAAAAAATGCAACAATCCTTCATCAATCTTTGGGTTTTAAAGTACTCTTTTTCTATTTCAGCGCACAATCAAAAATCTAACTTTTTTGAAAAAATAGACAGTGTCTGTACTGCTTTGAGTTTGACTTTCTGGAAGCTTTTCGTTTTCCCATTGTAAAGAGAGAAATATTTCACAAAGCTCAAGTCCTTTGATTGGTTCTCAGTTAGATTTATGAAAGAGAGCTAATATGTAATTTGATGTACAGTGTCTGTGCTAAAAATGAGCTTATTTTGTAGCATAGTGAGATTTCAATTTTTATTAATTTAGCTCAGATGGACATCACTTAGAAATTAATTAAACAGTCATTTTCTCAATGACCTTAAAATTAAAACCAAAATCAAAATAGCTAAAACTTGTGAAACTCGTGGGCGGCACGATGGCACAGTGGTTAGCACTGCTGCCTCACAGCGTCGGAGACCCGGGTTCAATTCCCACCTCTAGGCGACTGACTGTGGAATTTGCACGTTCTCCCCGTGTCTGCGTGGGTTTCCTCCGGGTGCTCTGGTTTCCTCCCACAGTCACAAAGATGTGCAGGTCAGGTGAATTGGCCACGCTAAATTGCCCGTAGTGTTAGGTAAGGGGTAAATGTAGGGGTATGGGTGGGTTGCGCTTCAGCGGGTCGGTGTGGACTTGTTGGGCTGAAGGGCCTGTTTCCACACTGTAATCTAATCTAATCTAATCAAAGAAGTAGCTCCTTTTGAAAACAATGAGGTCTTATTCAGCTGGTATAAGTTGTCAAAGTTATTTCAGCTAAGTGAGTGACTGACTTCATATCCAGTTGCTTTTGAACAGTGAGTTTGCCACAGTAGCAGCTGGTGTCAAGGAATAAGTTTGAGTTCTTCCTTCCTATGCCAGCTGATTCCCAATCGCTGCTAACAGATGTTGCCTTGTAATTAGTTTTTAATGTGGGAAGCCATATATCAATGCTGTAGCTACAGCTTTTTACATTAATTTATTTTGACAAATTGTATGAAATTATATGAAAGATCCAAGTGTTATGCGTTCTGCAAAATTGTATACATAACACCATTGCTTCTTTTTCAGAACTCATCAAATTGTGTTCAGTTGTTATTGCAATGGCACTCACACTGGGTCTCCAGATAATTTTGATAATCGTTTCAAAGATATGTATTTAAATATTTTGAGTTCACAAGATAAGGTAAAAATTTCTACTTATCTATATAAATGCAATAGCATCCCAATTTTGACATTGTGAATCTATTCTGCCACTATTACATAACTGCGAATTCTAGGAAGATCCAGGCTTCTTGTATGCCCCATTCTCTTGTATGCTTGTCCTTTTGTAGTCAATATTGACCATGGCATCAATTAGAATTCATTGACTGTCTTATGTTTCAGACACAATGTGAGTGACAATAAATAATCAGTCTCAACTGAGCAGAGAAAGAGATCTGGTGTATATATTGGACACACATGAATTATAGGTGTTAACTAGGTGCTCCCAGTTCTAAATTTGCAAATACAGATTTCCCATTGGTCATTGTAACTGTTTTGCTGATAGGAAGTGACACGATGCTAATGGTACTGCACTGTATAGAGCAATGCAAGGGTCTCCTAGTGTGAATTTATCACTCTTCCATCAGATATTCAGTATGCCCATGAAATGGATTTTCTGGCCTTCGTCAGATTGAAGTTATCACATGCAGATTCACGCTGTGATCATTTCTTATTCTGAGCATGAAATTAAGGCATAGTCACTAATGAAATACAACTTGCAAATCACAGCTTTAGGCACTTTTGCTTTGGCTTGTACTTCCTTTCATTTGAAGATTTTACCATGTGTGGTTGAGCTAATGTTAATGCCACATTCATTAACCTAGCATGAGAAAACATGGTAGAGAACATCAGGGTGGAGTGGATACGAGCTGACATTGCTTCACCCTGTTTGTGACTCGGAAGATGCCGGAAGTGTTTTCAACATTGAGGACATGAACAAGCGTGCAAACAATTACTGATAATGAGCATCTCCCAGCAGTGAAAACTAGAAGCTGATATGCTTTATGGAGGTATTGTGATGAAGTCGAGCCCCACTATTCTCAGAGTTGTCACAAAACTTTTTTTAAAAGTATACAACATTCCTCAATTTATTTGTATTTTGAGGAGTTGACAGAAAACAAGAATGGCTGACTAATTTATTACAAATAAGTTGATTCTAGTTACAGATAAACACTGATGCTTAAATCTACTAGTTAAAACTTATAAAGTCCCTCCTCTGCACACAAATTCAAACATTTTTTTTTAAAAGAATGGTTTGGTGATCTACAGTGTTTACTGAGATAATCTTTTTGCTGATCAGAATGCTGTTTGTTGATCTTTACTCTTCAGATACCTTCACTTGTTTGCAAAAGGCACTGGATGACGGGTTCACACTTTATAAAGGTCTGTGACTTAGTAATTAAAATCCTCAGCTTACAACAACAGATGAGGGGAAATAAACTGACTATCTTCAGGCTTGAGATGCTTTTTACTGCAGAACAGAAACACAGCTTCTTCCCTTCGAGGGATCTGATTGCTTGTGCTAAACCATTCACACCCCTCAGCTGTTCATCCATCGGAGAACTGTGACGATACTATGGCTTTAGAGGTGTATTTTGTACTTTTTTTTAAGAAAGGGTGCCAAGCAATCTATTGAAAACTTGTAAAGTAAACAAGTTGTGAGATTTTGGATTTTTCTAATAGTTTGAACAATAGAAGCAGCCTGAAGGCTAGGGTTAAATTCACACAGAACCAGGATGTTTCATTTCAGTAGCAGTTGTTGCTGGGGTCTCATGGTTTGGAAGCTGCAATATACTTCTCCCTGCTACACTCTCTCAGAGTTTTCTCTTGGAGTTTTCCTGCAGCTAGAATTGAATGTAAGACAATCTGTTTTTTTTCTAAATTTGCCTTTGTCAAGAGTTTCTTTGCAGGATGTTGGAACAGTTAATGTTTGATAGTAAAATAATCTAGTATTCTGTTAAGTTGCCAATTGAGTTAAGTTATTCCAATTTCCTCTTTCATTTGTTGTATGTTAACCATAGTGTATGAATAACATGTGTTTTGCATCAAATCTGTCAGTTTGATCAATCGAATTGCATCCAGAACAAAACGCCTGGCACTTGCCTTCAAAGTAAGAAAAACTTATAGTCTATCTCTTTAATAAATATTGAGGGAGTCTTGTCCATTTTTGAGCCACTCACATAGATATTGGCAGACAGGAGGCTTTTATCATTCATAAATTGTCAATAGTCCACAGACCAATCAGCTACTTGTGCTGACTAAATCTCCATTTGTACTAGCCCTATAGTTCCAGGTATCTGTAAGTAGGCTTTCCTCACCACTTGAACAAACAGTTGTGTAATTAACATGTATAATGGGTAAATACCAAAAGAACCACAGATGCTGTAAGTCAGAAACAAAAACAGAAATTGATGGAAAAGCTCAGCAAGTCTGGCAGCATCTGTGGAGAGAAATCAGAGTTAACATTTCAGGTCAAGCAACCGTTTCTCAGAACTGGGTGCCAGCTTATTTGCTTCAAAAAGAAAGGTGCAACAATCCCTCTACAGTCCTTGTATTTTAAAGCAATCCTTTTCCCCATTTTAGTCCATCAACAAAAGAATTACAAGAAAATAACCATTTGCAGTCTTTACAAGTCAAAGGCAGGTAGTGCTGAAAATGTGTTACTGGAAAAGCACTGCATGTCAGGCAGCATCCAAGGAGAGCAGGAGAATCGACGTTTCGGGCCTGAGCCCTTCTTCCCGAAGAAGGGCTCAGGCCTGAAACGTCGATTCTCCTGCTCCTTGGATGCTGCTTGACCTGCTGTACTTTTTCAGCAACCCATTTTCAGCTCTGATCTCCAGCATCTGCAGTCCTCACTTTCTCCTAAAAGGCAGGTAGTGGCCATATTTGGGACTGCCTTAGATTTGCCAGGGAGTGGATGGAGCTTCATACAGAGCTAGCAGCTCTGCTGGACTATTGTGGCCATGACGGATATATGGGAGCCCAGCACTGACACTGGCACCAGTAAGGATGAAAATAAAGGTGGAAACCAAATGTAACTGAACTCTAATTCAGCAGAATTAGCTTAGCAGAACAGACAGCTACAGTTTGGATTGTTGAAATAATGATTAAAAACTTCGTGCTGCACTAAACAGACACGTTAACAAGCCCCTTAAAGAATTAAGGAGCTGACTATTGGTTGCAAACCGGTTTTGCCTCTCTCCTTTGCAAATTGTTCCAAAAGCAGCAGGATCCAGTGCCATCTTCCAAGGAACATAAATTGTGAATCCATTCCCTTCCTCAACAACAACTGAAAATCCTGTGCAAGAACTCACAGAGGCAGAAGAACAAAAACCTGAGATCTTGCGGCTTATGTGACAACAAACTAGAATTAACAGTGTTTTGGCTACTAGGTAAGCATAGGCAAAAGGCTTCTTCATAAAATTTCCTGTTGTTTTACAGCAATACAACTCCTTCTGACATCTGAACCCCTTTGTTGCTGGGTGTTTCAGCAGGACAGAGTGAATTTTGAAAATTAACAAATTATTTGTTTCAAGGCCACAGCCATTCTCCTGGACCTGCCAATACTCAAAGAAACCCACCACTTGCCGAAATATAAACAGTGTGTATTCATACTCTCGGTCAGGGATTTACTCTATGATATCCAAAAACTCTGTGTGACCTTCTTTAAATTGATAAGGTATCATTAAACTGTGCAATTGGTTTACCAATTCAAGGCAAAAATAAATGAAAATATCAAAAGTCTTGGAGTCAAATACAAATGGAGATTTGATAACCTTTAAAATAAAACAAAACAATAAAACAGTTGAAAATGCATCTGCATCCATTTTCAAGAAATGAGTTGAGATTCACAATCCGCCTGGCACACAGTCCCATTGAAGTAAGCAATAAGTCTCCAGATCTTAAATGTAGTCTGTCATTCTTAAAGGGGAGGGGGAGGGGTGAGGTTGGCAGTGAAGTTGCCTAAAAGTACTCTGACTGGAAATAAAGCAAACGGATGGCTGGAACAGAGAAAGGGCCCTTAGATGTGCACATGCAGTGTGGGAGGCTTGAGTGATTGAGAGGTGAATGAGGCAGAAAGCAGCCAAGCCCGATTTCTCGTGGTGAACAAACATTATGCCCATGCTAGCAGCCTTCCCACCATGAGACAGGTTGTGCAGGAAGTGTAATGTATGTCATTTACAGACTTCAAGGCTTCCATAGTACCAGCATTAGCTATACAACACTGCCTAATGTCATAAATAGATTTACCAGACAAAAGGAAATTTGAGATGATGTAAAAACATCATTACTCAATGAAAAATTTAAAACCAGTAAGAATTTACTATCAGTGTTCATTTAATTGTCATCTATCCAGAAAAAAGTGTGAAATAAAGGTTTTATAATTCAAGATGTGAAGCAAACCATGTTAATTTACTAAAATACGAATGAAAAATGGGAGAATTACATATCATTTTAAAGGTAATATCAATGTTATGGCTTATCAACCATTAATAGTTATAATCTGTTTTATTTTGTTCAAGATTTCACTCTTTGCAAGGACATATTTAAACAAAGACATTAGCTTTTGACATTTTCATGCTCATCCTGAGGGCAGTCTTGCTTAAAAGATTTGTAAGAGTTGTAACAAGACACAAGTAGAAAATAATCTAAGAATTCATGAGAAGCAAATTAATCATGATTCTTAATTCGTGCAATAAACTATATATCAATATAATTGATGTGGGTGAAACTTGGCTTGCACAAGATACATAGCTTCAGTTGATTTATTATGCACTGTATTATGAAATGCAGATAACTGGGGTCAATAGCACTGATCCATAAGTGAACTTCTGTGACTTGATTCTTTCAATCCAGGTATCTTTTTCTTATCTTTCCTTTTTGTACATCTTAGCAGTGCTTAAAAATCCATTGCAGATTTCCTGGCAAGGTTAAGACCAAAGCTTTGGCTTCTGAAGGAGTATGTTGACATTCTGCAGAGTACATGCATCCAAGGACAGTGCAGTGATGACCCCTAAATATATCTAGTCAATACTCGTTAGAGTGAGCTATGAGTCAGATTAACAATTCATCATCTAAAAATGAATTTGGTTGTAAGAAATCTCAAATTTTAACTTTTTAAAATTCTTTCAGATAATGCGGATGCCACTGGCTAGGTTAATATTTGTTGCCCATCTCTAATTGCCCTTGAGAAAATGTGTTGTGTTTTTGAATGGCTATGTGGTGTTAGGTAACCCCCAGTGCTGTCAGCAAGGATTATTGCCAGTGATACTAAATGAACTGTGATACATGTGCAGGTTACGGTAGTGTGTGAATTGAAGGGGAATTTATTGTTGGTTCCCATGTATTCCCTGCCCATGTTCTTCAAGGTGGTAGAATTCACAAGTTTCAAAAGTGCCTTCAAAGAAGATGTGGTGAACTGCTCCATGCTAGTATGTCCAGCGGATGTTACCCACCACTGTTGCAGTGGTGGGTAACATCCGCTGGACATACTAGCATGGAGCAGTTCACCACATCTTCTTTGAAGGCACTTTTGAAACTTGTGAATTCTACCACCTTGAAGAACATGGGCAGGGAATACATGGGAACCAACAATAAATTCCCCTTCAATTCACACACTACCGTAACCTGCACATGTATCACAGTTCATTTAGTATCACTGGCAATAATCCTTGCTGACAGCACTGGGGGTTACCTAACACCACATAGCCATTCAAAAACACAACACATTTTCTCAAGGGCAATTAGAGATGGGCAACAAATATTAACCTAGCCAGTGGCATTGCAACAGTGGTGAAGAGAGTGAATTTTGAACGTAGTGCATGGGGTGTCAATCAAGTAGAATGCTTTGTCCTGATTGCTGTTAAGCTTCCTGATTATGACAAAAGCTTCACAAATCCAGACAAGTGGATAGCATTCTGTCACAATGCTGACTTATGCCTTGTAAATGGTGGACAGGCTTTGGGGAGCCAGGAGATGAGGTAATGCACCACTGAATTCCTGCCTCTGACTTGGTTGTCTAGCCACAGTATTCATATCGCTTGTCCAGTTCAGTTTCAGGCCAATGGTAACCCCAAGCATGTTGATAGTGAAGAATTCAGCCACTCCCGGCACCTTCCCTTGCAACCGCAGGAGGTGCAACACTTGCGCCCACACCTCCCCCCTCACTTCTCTCCAAGGCCCCAAAGGAAACTTCCATATCCGCCACAGATTCACCTGCACCTCCACCCACATCATCTACTGCATCCGCTGCAGCCGGTGTGGCCTCCTCTATATTGGGGAGACAGGCCGCCTACTTGCGGAGCGATTCAGAGAGCACCTCTGGGCCATCCAGACGAACCAACCCAACCACCCTGTAGCACAGCATTTCAACTCCCCCTCCCACTCCACCGAGGATATGCAGGTCATTGGACTCATCCACCGCCAAACCACAACAACGCGACGGTCGGAGGAGGAGCGTCTTATCTTCCGACTGGGAACCCTCCAACCACAGGGGATGAACTTGGACTTCACCAGTTTCTTCATCCCCCCTCCCCCCACCTTGTCTCAGCCGAATCCCTCCAGCCCGGCACTGCCTTCCTGACCTGCAGTCTTCTTCTTGACCTCTCCGCCTCCATCCTACTCCGACCTATCACCCTCACCTTGACCTCTTTCCACCTATCACATTTCCAACGCCCCTCCTCCAAGTCCCTCCTCCCTACCTTTTATCTTCTCCTGCGGAACACTCTCTGCTCATTCCTGAAGAAGGGCCTGTGCCCGAAACGTCGAATCTCCTGTTCCCTGGATGCTGCCTGACCTGCTGTGCTGTTCCAGCAATAAAGTTTCAACTTTGATCTCCAGCATCTGCAGACCTCACTTTCTCCAAGAACTCAGCAATTGTATTCCCTTAAATAGTTTAATACTCTCATATTGGAGATGGTCATTTTGGTATTTGTGTGAAATATAGAAGCAAAAAAAAAGATCAGGAATATCCCTTCAGCCCTTTGAGCCTGCCCTATCATTCAGCATGATGATTACTCATTATCTAATTCAGTATCATATCCCCATTTTCTCCCCATTTAATCCCTTTAGTTCTAAAAAGTATATCTTGAAAATGTTTAATGTTTTGGCTTCAACCACTCTCTGTAGCAGAGAATTCCACAGACTCACCACTCTCTGGGTGAAGAAATTTAACAACATCCAGTCCTAAATGGCCTCACTTTGCACATCCTTAGACTTTAACCCCTGGTCCTGGACTCCTGATCATTGAGACTATTCTTGCATTTACTCTGTCTAGTCCTGTTTACAGTTTTATAGTTTTGATAAAACCTCTCTCCCTTGTTCTAAACTCTAATGAAAATAGTCCCAACCAATTCAGTCTCTCTTCATATATCGATCCTGCTTTCCCAGGAATCAGTCTGGTAAATTTTCATTGTATTTCCCATATAGCCATGTCGTCTTTTCTCAGATAAGAAGACCAAAACTGCACATAATCCTCCAGATATGGTCTCAGAAAGAAATTTAAATACTCCTGTATTTAAATCTTCTCACTGCGAAGACCAGCATACAAGTTGCTTTCTTCACCAACTGCTGCATCTGCCGGTTTACTTTCAGCACTGGTATACAAGGACACCCAAGTTCCATTGCATCCTGCCCTTTCTCAATCAATCACCATTCAGGTAATAATCTGACCACCTGTTTTTGTAACCAAAGTGGATAACTTGACATTTATCCACATTATACATCAACTGCCATGCATTTACCCATTCACTCAAATTGTCCAAAACACACTGAATCATCTCTGTACCTTGCTCACAGTTTCACCCTCCCACCCAGCTTTGTGTTGTTCTCAAACTTGGAGATATTGACATTTAGTTCTGTCATCTAAGTCATTAATATACAATGTGAACAGTTGGGGCCAAGCACTGATGCCTGTTCTACCCCACTCCCCACTGGCTGCCACTCAGGAAATGATCCATTTATTCCTACACTTTCTTGTCTGCCAACTAGGTCTCTATTCATATCAGAACATTACCCCAATCCCATTTGCTTTAATTTTACATGTGAATCTCTTATATTGGACCTTATCAAAAGCCTTCAAGAAGTCCAAGTAAACAATATCCACTCACTCCCCATTGTCAGCTCTTAGTTACATCTTCAAAATTCCAGCATGATTTATCTATTTATAAATCCACGCTGACTCTGTCCAATGTTTCCAGCCTTCAGGAATCAATTTTGTTTTTAACAATTTCAGAGTATGAAGACTGTCCTCCATTTTAATAACCAAACCCTGCACCCCATATTTTGTGAGAGAGAGCTGCTTAATTTTCTCCATTTTAATGTCCACCACTAATGGTTTTAATCATTTGACATCTCAATGTCACTTTTACCATTATTATCACTCCCTTTTGCTCTGGGCACTAACACCACTTGTTCCACCCTCTCCTTTTCTTTCTTTGAAAACATCATAAAATCAAGAATTTTCCAGGCTGCTTCATCCCCAAAGAAGAGACTTTAAACTTTCTTTTTTATCTCTCCATGGATGTGGCCAGAACACCAGCATTTTCCCTTTTTTTTAAATGTATTTGAGTGAGATCAGCTGGAAGGTATATATTGACCAAGATACAGGGACACCTCTACTGTTCTTTTTTGAGTTTTGCCATGGAACATTTTGCCTCCCTCTGAAAAGGCAGACAAGTCTAAATTATCTGCTCTTCTCCTGCCATGAGACTTGACCTGACAATTTTCTGACCCTGAAGTAGGGGTTCTAAGACTGAGCTTGCACTCAAGGAGATGGAAAAGTTGTGCGACAGCGACCCTTACAAAGCAAAGGCATGACGCTTGTTGAATCTGACATGACTGTCAAGACAGAATGAACACTGTATAAGTCAAATGCAGATATAATGTTCTAAGTAGGTAAATAAAAACAATGTTTACAACCAAAATTCAAAAGTACAAGATAACTATAATAAGTGAGCTGTCAGAAGAAGCAGGCTATCAAAAGTTTATCTATTACCTTTACATGGTGAATTAAATTTGGAGACAGGACAACCTCACACAACTTGGAGCATATCTGTGAATCAATCAGCGTGTATTAATATGAAAACCGAAGGTCTAATGAGACTCGTAGTGCATGGCAATATGGCAAATGAGAAAATCAACATACTGCTCGTACGTATACATCCTGATGAAATTCAGCAACTCTTACTCCAGATGTCTAAGATGCTAAACCTTCAAATCATTATATAGAGCTGCAGATGCTGACAATTGACAGATTTTTATTTTTGACCTTTATTTTAAGAATGATAAGAAATGTCACCAACCCCAAAAAATGTGTATTGTGTGAAGAATTCATAGAAACTGTGTTTAGGACTTTCATTGCAAATAATTTATCAATTTTAGGACATTTGCCATCATACCGAGAGGAAATTGCTTAAGTCAGCATTTGACATTTCGAACTGTAAAATCAGATGTTCCTTTAAAAGAATTGCGTTGTAACCAGAAAGGACTGTCAAACTGTCTCTGACTGGTTGAGTGAGTGCAGATTTGGTATTTCATTTTGAATGTTAATTTTTGTATGGATTGACATATTATTTGTGTCACAGTGAATGTGTCCACATCTGACATTTTCAGTTTCAAATTATATTCTGGTCAAACAGAACCAACATAATTAATGCAATATATAGATTAAGTGCATGTTTGAGAAGATCGTTTCAAAGTTATGATATTATGGATGATAATTCTGTAGCTTAATAAATGAAGGTGAACTGAACAAGCTGCAAAACACTGGCAATAGATTTTAACTCTATCACCAGCTAACATGTTAACTAAAACACTTGCTGAAGATTATTTTTCTGTGCACCACTTCAGTGAAGAGGATTAGTAATGGAGAATGAAGTATTTTGCATTTTACACCAAGTATTATTAAGTCCATCCAGGTCTCTAGCAGGGACTGTCAATGAACATCTACACTCAGTAGGGCCCTCTGTAGGACTGTCACATGGATTGAAGATAGGCCTGATTATACCTATAATGTAAAACTTAATTTTACAGTTAATATGATTCTGCCATTCAGAGCTGTTTCAAATGTTTTAATTTTGAAATACTAGACACTTCTCATACATATCAAATACAGAGTGGACATTAACTATTGTTTTCCCAAATTACTAACACAATAACTGAGCAGTATAATATACATAGAAGTGTTTTACAACAGAGTGTGCATAGAACTGTTTTCTTCCATCACATCAAATTTCTTGTGTTACCATGAAATATTACTTCTTTAACTTTGCAAATTTCTTGGAACCAACTGCCAGAAATTACATATTTATAAAATACCAACAAATTAGAGTGAAGCGACTACAAAATATACAAATTAGACACAATCATGTGTCAAAACTATTAATCATGATTTCCTGGCGATATGCTAAAGAAATCAACAAGCTTTAACAGCAAGGGAAAAATCACGATTATTACATTGAAAAAAAAACGCACCCAATTAAAGAGCAGAAGTATTTTTTTCTAAATCCTTTCTATCACCATTATAGAGATCAAAAAATGTAATTTCAAATGATATAATAGCTGAAAATGTGTTGCTGGAAAAGCGCAGCAGGTCAGGCAGCATCCAAGGAGCAGGAGCCATTTCAGGCATGAGCCCTTCTTCAGGAATGAGGAAAGTGTGCCAAGCAGGCTCAGATAAAAGGTAGGGAGGAGGGACTTGGGGGAGGGGCGTTGGAAATGTGATAGGTGGAAGGAGGTTAAGGTGAGGGTGATAGCGGAGTGTGGGTGGGGGCGGAGAGGTCAGGAAGAAGATTGCAGGTTAGGAAGGTGGTGCTGAGTTCAAGGGTTGGGACTGAGACAAGGTAGGGGGAGGGGAAATGAGGAAACTGGAGAAATCTGAGTTCATCCCTTGAGTTGGAGGGTTCCTATGCGGAAGATGAGGTGCACTTCCTCCAGCCACAGTGTTGCTATGGTCCGGCGATGGAGGAGTCTAAGGACCTGCATGTCCTTGGTGGAGTGGGAGGGGGAGTTGAAGTGTTGAGCCACGGGGTGGTTGGGTTGGTTGGTCCGGGTGTCCCAGAGGTGTTCTCTGAAATGTTCCGCAAGTTCCAGAGAATACCTCTGGGACACCCGGACCAACCAACCCAACTTCACAATAATCACTTCCCCCTCCTCCAACCTGAAACCCGAATCCTAAAGAATAGAATTCCAAGTCTCCTTCAAGCAACAGTGGCTCAACACTTCAACTGTCCCTCCCACCTAACAAGTGAGATGTCAAGAGTTCTTGACATGGAGCTCAAAGTGTGTACATGGCTTTTTCAGCTCATTGCTGCCTGTAATACACCTCCATTTGATCAGCATCAAGTGTCTCAATCTATGGGCACAAACTGGATATATCCCTCATCTAATGAGATTGGCATCTGATGTTTGCCAACATATCATAACCATCATGATGCCACTCTGAACCATTTGCAGGTTGTTTGGGAAGCACAGACATTTTGCGAAGGACTGTTTGCATGCCAGAACAACACCCACTTGGACCAAGCTGCATCTCAAGGCTTCTCGCTTGCTGCCTTAGTGATTGCTCAATTTGCACCTGTAGACACACAACCTGGCAGCTTTCCTAGCAGGTGAGCAGTCCTCAGGCAAGATAGTGGGCTTTTTGCTCTATAAAAATGTGCTAGATCAATCTGACACCTGCACCAAGTGCCAGTAGCTTACGCAGCATTTATGCTCCTGATGAAGGGCTTATGCCTGAAACATCGATTCTCCTGCTCCTTGGATGCTGCCTGACCTGCTGTGCATTTCTAGGACCACACATTCGACTTGGATCTCCAGCATCTGAAGTCTTCACTTTCTCGTGCAGCAAACAAGTAACAATGACTCAAAGTCGAAAGGAAAGAATCATTATCAAAGTCCATGGTGGCCACCGAACATCAGGGGACCCCAACACAGTAAATCAAGGGCAGCCTCCGATACCAGACAAAGTCTGTCATTTGGTTGGAATGTTTTCGATCGGTGGTCCATGCTTCTGCAGTCCGCAGTGTGGGTCGCAGTCAGTCCTGCGGTCCATATCAGATAGTCTGAGGGGAGGGCTAAAGTAGTCAGGGAGATGTGCAGAGATCACTCAGGGATCGGGAAACTTCAGGGACTGTCTGGTTAGATCACTCAAAGTGGTGGACCATAGTCAGTCTGTTGGGGCAATCCACAGCAAGTGAGGGTAGATGTGATTGGGAGGCACAAGAGGCCACTGTTGCTTGAAGGAGACTTGAAATTCTATTCTTTAGGATTTAGGTTTCAGGTTGGAGGAGGGGGAAGTGATTATTGTGAAGAGGGACAGCAAGATCAGTCCATCCTCTGTAGCCACACCTGCGCCATCCCACACTTTTTCGTCCACTGCATCAATATCTGTAACGGTGCTACCTCGTGCTCCCACGAGGAGGTTGAACAGTTCATCCACTTCACTAACACCGTTCACCCTGACCTGAAATTCACCTGGACCATTTTGGACACCTTCCTCCCTTCCTGTACCTTTCCATCGCCATCTCTGGCGACTGACTAACCACAAACATCTACTACAAACCCATGGACTCCCACAGCTACCTGGACTACCCCTCCTCCCACCCTGCCTCCTGTAAAAATACCATCCCTTATTCCCAATTACTCTGCCTCTGCCTCATCTGTTCCCAGGATGACCAATTCCACCATAGAAAATCCCAGATGGCCTCTTTCTTCAAAGACCAAGATTTGCCCTCTCACAAATACAACATTTAAGAGGCATTTGGATGGGTATATGAATAGGAAGGGTTTGGAGGGATATGGGCTGGGTGCTGGCAGGTGGGACTAGATTGGGTTGGGATATCTGGTCGGCATGGACAGGTTGGACCGAAGGGGTTTGTTTCCATGCAGTACATCTCTATGACTCTAGTCGACGATACTCTCCAGCATATCTCCTCCACTTCCCACACCTCCGCCCTTGAACCTCACCTCTCCCAATGCAACAAACACAGAACTCCCCCGTTCCTCACCTTTCACCCCACCAATCTCCAGATACATCACATCATCCTCTGCCACTTCTGCCATCTACAAACAGACCCTACCACTAGAGATATATTTCCCTCCCCACCCTGTCAGCGTTTCAGAGAGACCATTACCTCTGCAACTCTCTTGTTCGATCCACGCTCCCCCCACCAGCCCTCACTCCACTCCCGGCACCTGCCCCTGCCACTGCAGGAAGTGCAAAACATATTCCCACACCTCCCCTCTCACCTCCATCCAAGGACCCAAAGGATCTTTTCACATCTGACAGAAATTTACCTGTACATCCACAAATGTCATCTACTGTATCTGTTGGACCCGATGTGGTCTCCTCTACATTGGGGAGACAGGCCATCAACTTGCGGATCATTTCAGAGAACATTTCTCGAACACCTGCATCAACCAACCCCACCGCCCCTCACTTCAACTCCCCCTCCCACTCCACCAAGGGCATGCAGATCCTGGGCCTCTTCCATCGCCAAACCCTGACTACTGGGTGCTTGGAGGAAGGATGCCTCATCTTCCGCCTTGGGATCCTGCAATCACTCAGGATTAATGTGAATTTCACCAGTTTCCTCAATTCCCCTCCCCACACCTTATCCCAGTCCCAAGCTTCCAACTCAGCACCGCCCTCTTGACCTTTCCATCGTCTTTCCCATCTAGCCGCTCCACCCCCCCTCTCTGACCCATCACCTTCTCCTCCACCATCGTCTACCTAACACATTCCCAGTTACATTCCCCCAAACCCCACCCCCCTCCTATTTATCTCTCAGCCCCCTAGACTACAAGCCTCATTCCTAATGAAGGGCTTATGCCCGAAGCATCAATTCTCCTGTTCCTCAAATGCTGCCTGACCTGCTGTGCTTATCTAGCATTATACTCTCGACTCTGATCTCCAGCATCTGCAGTCCTCACTTTCTCCTTGGGATACAGTAAATCATGGATAGGGAAGAGAGGGGGTGCATGAGGGAGGGTGCGGTTATCCCCAATTAGCGGAAGCCTGGCTTGCTTCAAGTGGGGGGACAGGCTGAGACCAAACCTGGCATGGCCACTTCATATACCAAGGACTGTGGGTGGAAAGGTACAGGCTCATGTAGGCTGGTTTGGTGAGGACTTGGGAGGTGAGATACCTATGGGCCTTATGGGAAACATTATTGGGAAGGGAATCTCGATGTTTAGGGATTCAGTAACAAGCTAAAGTATACATAATGGGAAAGAATGTGGCTATGGCTATGCCTACATCTGGAGTGCACAGGGTAATGTTTGGACCTTTGAGAGAAGGGGCTGCAAGCCCTATTGATGTAATGGCCTTTAAAAGAGAACAACATCACTCAGAGACCCATGTAGTGTAGAGGATACATACCTGTGGCGTCCCAAATCCCTGACCTCCATAATGCATTGGCTTTCTGTATACTGCACATCCTCCTGTCCCAGATATCACTGACCATCTGATTCACATCAACACTTTTGGATGCAGGAACCATGGGAAGAATTGGGATGTTTTAGAATGAGGGGTAATGGTGTTAGCAGGATGCATTGCACTGTTTACGCCTTATTCCTCTTGCTTCCACATGCTGCAGCAAGCTCTGAGTGCACACGTCAATTGTGTGCGGACATCCCGTGAAGTTAGGTATCAGACTGGCACTGTTACACGTGAGGCGACACAGTATTGAACAAATGGATGAACTGCCAAAACAATGAAATGTATTAGAATCAGAGACTTTGTATAAAGCATATTGTCAGCAAAGTGCCCTCAATAGGTTTTCTTCTTTCACACACTCCTAAAATGTTTCAGTGTAGTCTTACATTCAAAGCTGGGATACTGGGGGCTTGCTTGGCAATGAAGCTAGTTAGCGCTGGAGGTTTGGTTGAACAGTCCCAGTGGTGGACAGGTGAAATATGCTGAGGGTCTTCTTGCCAGACATGAGCAGACTCTCCTCGGCTTCAACTTTCAAGGTCTAGAAAGGTTCAGGCAGGGTGGAGGTGATGGGCCTGGTCATCTCTGGAGTTCCCTGAGAGGAGATTTCTGAGAGGCCCTTGTGTGTGGTTCCTCTTCCAGCTGTGCACCAGATGGCACTGCCCTGTTTCCTTATGAAGAAGAGGCACTTAGATTGCATGTCAGTTTCCTGGCACCCCGCTGCCATGCCTTCAGTCCTAAGGACCAGTGACTGTGGCAATGGAATATGGGTATATACACTTCTCTAGAAATCCCTAAGATTGCTGAACTTGGTGCTTCATGGCAGCCAGAAGCTAGGTCATATGCTTGGGGCAGCTGGATCCCCATAGTGTACTTGAACTGCTGCAGTTTCAAGGCAATGAGGACCATCCCTTTTTGCCACTCCTGTACCTCCCTGTACATGTGGATGAAGTCCCTGTTCACCGACATTTCAGGTCTCTCTCCTGCCTGGAGCTGAGCAGGAGTCTGGTCTCTGGCAGACCTCCAATGCCAGGGTCCAAGCTGTATCTTCCTTAGCCAACTGAAGAGTTGTCACAGTGAGGTGGCCACCAGACTATGGTCCCATACTTTTCAAATCTATCATTCCTGTCAGGTAGTGAACTGATGGGAGGTGCAGGAAGCAGATTTGTCAATGTTTCCTCAGAGGCTTTGGTACTCTCATCTTTAGAGGATGAGGTGATGCCTTCTGGCTGAGCTGGCTGTTTCTTGGCAGCGGTGGTAGTACCTGCAAAACAAAGGGAAGAAAAAGCAGCATGGCCATTGGTTATAAGTGTTTTGCAGTGACTGACACTGACAGCAGGGTTACAGTCAGAGTTGCTGCAGAATCAAGTGTGGGACTTACTCAACTAGCAGGATATGGTGGTATTGGCATCCCCAGTTTGGTCCTGCAAAGGCCAGGATTCTCTCTTCGTAGGAGATGAGGTGTTTAATCCTGTGCATTACTCCACCTCTCCTGCTCCTTTGTGCCCAATTATGGGCTGCCTTCTCCTGGAAGGAGGGAAAGGAGGGATTAAGTAAGGTGAAAGTGGATGGCAAGCCTGTTAGTGCTTGTGCAGGCAGAGGATATGTGGTGAGGTATTCTGAGGGAGAGAGACGGTTCCTTTGTGGAATTATAGTGCAATCTTCCCTCTCTCCAATCTGTGGCTAAAATTGATTGTGGGGGATGCCATTGAGCTGAGGTGGGTAGTTTAGCCAAAGAGATATTGATTTCAACCCATCATATTGGTGCAATATAATGTAGTTGTTGTTTATAATCCAGCAAAATGGGGAGTAACCCATACATTAGTGACTCACAGATGACCTGGCTGGTCATGGTTTATGACTTTATTGATGTATTGTTTGTCTGCCAGTTGCAACAAGGATAATATCCACTGAATTTGTTTACTTGCATGACTGGAGCTGTACAACAATCCTACAGTCAAGTGGATTAACATGTCATACTTATGTGTATATTATTACTATTTTGACCAGTCAGATAGCCCCTTTTACAAACAAAATAATCAATGAGAACTGAACAATGAGTTGTTCACAGAACAGTGGTGAACATCAGACTACTAAATCAAGCTTAGCATTCTAGGCATTTGACACATATCCTTGTCATGAATAATGCAATTATATTGTTTTATTATTCCTGCATTCATAAATACTTGTAAATAGTTTACATGTTTCTAAACACCTATTTACTAAAAATTAATTAGTTAACAGAATGACCAGACTTCTATTAACAAAATGTTTTTCAGTTTCTCGTCAAAAAAACTAAATGATATCAACTGACAAGAATCAATGGAAATATTTACTGATAAGACCCTAAGGGGCCAGCAAAGACAGAGCCTGAACGCAAAAGATTGAATTTAGTAAATCAGCCTGCGTGTTAAATAATATTTTAAGAGCTTGCTGAACCAATCAAAATAAGCACACAACATAATGGAAAAGGTCCAAAGAAGGAATGGAATGTAAGCATGAGATATTAGCATGTGGATGGAAACTCTGCTGATCTGATGTGCTACACAATAATGTCTGGTACAATGAGGCTGCCAACGTGCCTGGAAAATGTGAATCTGTGAAAACAGCTGTCACAGCTGTAAGCAATTCCCCAGGCACCCACACCTGCAGCGTTAGCAGCTGAGAACTCATAACGATAAATTATCACTCTCAAAAGACGCTTTCAGAATGAAAAATTCCTTAAGTATGCAGTCTCAGAAAGAGTCCAAGGTGCAATCCAACGTTCCCGTTAATTATTACTTCCAATCTGAAGTTTAACTATCTCTGCTTTGTTTTAACTCAGTCCTTATACATTAAAATGTCACTTGTCATTTCTGTTTACAAGCAATAATTGTAAAGTGAATGATGGCAGATGGCATCTCAGCATGCTGTGCAAGGCATTTAACGCGTGAAAGGGTGAACTGGCATCACAAGATAATCTCCTCCCATCCATATATAAAAGATGGTTTCAAGTGTTCTTGTTACTGACACTGTGTGAGGATGTTCTAGCAGCTGTAATGTGAACTTCCTCTTAAGTTAAGGCTAATGTCTTACAAGAGATGTAACGTAAGTAGCTATTACATAGTATGTAATCCACCTATTTATTTTTCATCAAGATTTAGGCTAAGTTCTGCCATATGGTATCAGTAGCCCAGACTAATAACAACAAGCATTGATGGTGGTGAATCTACACAATATATCCCAGAGCATATCCAACATTCTAGGATGGAGATAGCAGTGAAGATTTTGTTAAGTTTAAGATGTTGGCAGAGATGAGAACCATTGTCTTCCATTATATAAGACTGTACAACACCTTGGCTGTCAACATGCTTCGTTGCTTCCACCTTTCTCTGCTGCATGCATTGAAATGGAAGATTGAGGTAATTAAGGGCCTCAGCTAGCCAAAATGTAGGTTAGCGGCTGACCTGGCCACCATTATATGGAGGAGGGGTTGGGGTTTGGCAGAAAGGTATTGCATTTTATGAGTTGTACCATCTTCAAATATTTCATTTGAAAAAATATTTTTTCTTTTACTTTCCCCAAAAGATAATTTTTGAAATACCTACTAAAATTGACAATAGGCTGCAGCTTCTTATCCCCATGGGAGATTCCTGAAGAAGGGCTTATGCCCGAAACGTCGATTCTCCTGTTCCTTGGATGCTGCCTGACCTGCTGCGCTTTTCCAGCAACACATTTTCAGCTCTGATCTCCAGCATCTGCAGCCCTCACTTTCTCCATCTACCTTGTAGATTCCCAGCTGATTATGCCTATCTGCATGCCAAAAACAGTTTAGACTAGGAATTAACATTATGGCTTTCCTCTGCACATTTTTAAGATCTTGATATTATCCAGAATGAGTAGATCAAAACTGAACAAGGCATTCTAATTAAGGCCTAATCAATGTCACACACTAAGATTAAATAGCATGCTTTGTCTTAGTGGACATCCTGAAAATGCACCCTGGTAGTCTTTTTGCTTCAGCTATTACTTCACATTATTGACCTAGAAACATTCAAGGACTTTGTACCATGTGCCATGAGCATTCTTAGGAGTTGGCACATTATGAATGTGGGATGCATATGAGGCAGTGTCCACGTCCCAGATATCTTTCTTTCTCCGTGAGCTCTGGTATTGTGCCCTGAAAGATACAGCGTTTGCCTTAGACGTTAATCCCATAAAGCCCAGATTCCTGATGAAGGGCTTTTGCCTGAATCGTCGATTTTCCTGCTCCTCGGATGCTGCCTGATCTGCTGTGCTTTTCCAGCACCATTCTAATCTATGTTAGCTAGTGACCAACTCCTCTGCCACTGACAACATTTTCATCCTGTTTATTCTATCAAAACTCCAATCATGATTTGAATACTTTCATCAAAACCTCATCTTAAACTTCTTTGCTCTTAGTACAAGCTTCTCTATTCAATCCTTAAGTCACTTAGTCTTGGTATTATTCTTACAAACTATTCTGAGCTTCCTATAAAAGGCTTTGACTTTCTTCCAAAAAAGTCTAATATCCTTGACTTTGTGTTTCATACCTATTCCAGTTATGTGAACTACCACTTTCAATGACATAAAATAAAAGCAAATTACTGCGGATGCTGGAATCTGAAACCAAAAGAGAAAATGCTGGAAAATCTCAGCAGGTCTTGCAGCATCTGTAAGGAGAGAAAAGAGCTGACGTTTCAAGTCGAGCTTTGACAAAGGGTCAGTTAGACTCGAAACATCAGCTCTTTTCTCTTCTTACAGATGCTGCAAGACCTGCTGAGATTTTCCAGCATTTTCTCTTTTGGTTTCAGATCCCAGCATCTGCAGTAATTTGCTTTTATCCAGCGTTTAACCCACTGCCACTTCTCTTCCAGGAATGCCTACGCTGAAGAAGTACTGCTCTTCTCTCCGACAGGATTTTCGTTTGGCTCTCTTCCCCGTCCACCTTCACTGCTTTCCTTTTCTCTCTCAGTATTAGACAAGGTATTTACTAAGACTCGCTTCCACAGCCATATTTCCTTCCTCAGTGACTGTCTTCACCTCTGACTTATTCCACGTGGATTTCAACTCGAATTCCACCCTGCATGCAGCCTCCAGGATTACAGGTACTTGCACTATATACAACATTTTTCCAACTGCTGTTCTCGCCACATCCTAAAAGCCATACTCAGGGCCATGTGCTGCCACATGAAAGCACTCAACACCTCTCTCCAGCAGCACTGACTTACTCTCTCTCAAAGCTGTCCTGGTCCACAGTTTCATTTCATCCTTCGTATTATTCGACGCCTTAACTCCAAACGTTTCCTGTTTCTTGCAGATATTAAGGAATGCAAGCTTCAACTTCTCATCCACACCCCTGCCTACCCTCCACCTTCCAACAGTCCCAATCCCTCGAACCCCACCTCTTCCAGCCCCAGCCCTTGCCGTGTGTTCACCATACCTTCCCCTCTCTGAGGCTGAGCGTGCTGTTCTCAGCAAAGGACTCAGCTTTGTACCCTTACGTCCCCACCTCAATGAATTCCGGGATCGACATGATGCTGAGCTCTTCTTCCGTCACCTTCTGACAAAGGGGTGCTGTTGTCGTCTGGCATGCTGACCTCTACCTCACAGAGGCTGAGCGCCAACTCTCAGATTCCTCCTCCTACCTCCCCCTGGAGCATGACTACACCACTGAGCATCAAGCCATTGTCTCCAACACCGTGACTGACCTCATTTCCTCCGGATGCCTCCCCCCCACAGCTTCCATCCTCATAGTCTCCCAACCCTGGACAGCTCGTTTCTACCTACTCCTCAAAATCCACAAGAAAGACTGTCCTGGCAGGCCCATTGTGTCAGCATGCTCCTGCCCCACTGAACTTATTTCCTCCTACCTTGACTCCATCCTTACTCCTCTGGTTCACTCTCTCCCCACCTACATCTGGGATTCCTCTGATGCCCTGTGACAGATTGACAGCTTTCAATTTGCAGGGCTTAACCACCTTCTATTCACCATGGGTGCGCAATCTCTCTACATCTCCATCCCACAGCAAGACGGCTTGAAAGCTCTTTGCTTCTTTCTCGAAAAGAGGCCCAAACGATCTCCATCCACCACCACTCTCCTGAACTTGTTCCCTCTCTCAACAACTTCTCCTTCAACCCATCCCATTTTCCCCAAATCAAAGGTGTAGCAATGGGTATCTGCAAGGGTCCCAGCTATGCCTGCCTTTTCATGGGGGATGTGGAACATTTCTTGTTCCAGGCCTACCCGGGTCCCCTCCCACAACTGCTTTATCAGTACATCGATGACTATTTCGGTGTGGCTTCATGCTCTCGTCCTGACCTGGAAATAAAAACCAGCTTTGACAAAGGGTCAGTTAGACTTGAAACATCAGTTCTTTTCTCTCCTTACAGATGCTGCCAGACCTGCTGAGATTTTCCAGCATTTTTTCTTTTATTTTCAATGACATGTTCCTACACCTCAGACTGTCCCTGCACATTTTTAGAATTGTACAATTCTGTTCATGTTGCCTCCCTTCATTCTTTTTACCAACATGCATCACTTCATACTGCATTATATTAAATTTAATCTGACATATGTCTGTCCATATTGCCAGTCTGGTAATGTTCTTCTCATTGTTCACCAGGATTTCTGAGTTTTTTTTAATTATCTGCAAACGTTGAAAGTATGCCTTGTGCTGCCAAGACCTGGACATTAATGTATATCAAAATGAGCAGTGGGCCTAATGGCAAATGCTGGTAAACTTTTAGTTCCAGTATGAAAAGCAATTGTAAATCAGTACTTTCTTTGTTCTGCCCCTGAACCAATTTTTCATTTGTGCTGCATCCTGTGGGCTTTAACTTGGCTAACATGTGTATTATGGGATACTTTGTTGAATGCTTTCAAAAAGTCAAGATATATAACAATAGCTTTACTACTCCCAAGAATGATTCAGCTGGTGCTTCATCCAAGTACTCAATTCTGTTAGTCAAATATCATTTGTCCTCAACAATTCTATTCTGACTTTAATCTCTTAACCTAACATTTTACAAACACTAATTGATTTTGTCTTATGTTATTGAGCAGAATCTTAAATGAAACTGGGTGATGTGAGCTTTAATGAGATTTGTGACAGAATTGTATTAGAACGCTGATGAGGCCTATCTTGTTAAGAACATCCCACTGCATCTTTTACACATTTGCCAAGTGACAAGGTAGGTTCTCGCGGGACAATAACAAGATGCCAATTAAAGAGTATTATAGAGGTTTTTTTTATTCACACCATTACTCGCCTCATTGTTATTCAGCTCTCTATCAAACCAAATTCAACCAAATAAACTAGATATTGAAAATTTTTGCATGAAAGTCAGAGCAGGATACCTGGAGACTTCAGCTTACCAATTGCTCGAAAGGATCTTCATGTTGGACAATGGGCACTAAATCTCAGGCATCTGGGCCATGGGCACTGCCCCACATGCATCCAATATCATAATGTGCCAGGCTTCTAAGAATGTTCATGGCACATCTCCAATTCACTCAACGCATGCTTCTATGGCTCATTTTCCTAACCTGGGATATCTCTTTGCAATATGGAGAACATAGACATCAAAATTAATCTAACATGCCATCTCAGACTTAGGCTGCGTTGGAGGAGCAAAATTTCAGACCTAAGACTAAGATCATGGGTTAGTGGGCAGTAAACACCGTAATCCTAGCAGTTTCCGAGACTTGGAGCAACTGCCTCAACACACTGGAAAAATAACATCAGCAGTGCATTTGCAAGATCCCATCAGGAATGGATGAATTGGCAAAATTGCTTTTCTCTTGAAAAGGGAAGATGAAATATAACCTACAAGAAATATTTACAATTACGAAGCTGCAATAAAAGGTTCTAATGTTATTGCCATTTTGGGATTTTGATTATATAGTTAAATGGGTTTTTAGTTCCAGTTCTGTGAGTGTAACTTGTTTTTTTAAGAGGACAAGAAGTCTTTTTGAACAGTGATTTCAAACTTCATTTTTAACAGGATATGTCATTTTTGTAAATCATCAAACTATCTGGGGGAGTTAATCAATAAAATGTTTACAAAGTTAGTTGCATAACTTACAGAAAGACAAAACAGAGGCCACAATCAGGTTTCAATTGAGAGGAAGTTTCATGCCAGCAGAAGAGCAAATTAGTTTGAGCAGTCCAGACTTTCAGAACTGGAAAGAAATCTTCAAATTGTTTTAGTAGCTTCTTAGTGTTTCGTTAGAAACAGCAATGGAGAGAATCACATCTGCTGCAGGGATATCCTTGTAATCTTTCTCAGCTGCATGTGAAATTGAAGTGTTATTGTAGAAGTGATAATACATGGGAGTTAGTCTGTTAAGGATAGTACTGAGAAAAGAGTTGAGCTTTTCTTTTTGCTGTTTATTGTACGATTTTTCGAAACTGCCTTACACAAAAGAGAACAATGCTATAAATGCAATAAACTTATGGTCTTTTGTGGTCATTGGCATCCTCATATGATGAAGTTCAATGACAGATCTCCTTGGTAACCAAACTGCAAAAATGAAAATTATGACCTATCCAGTGAGATTTCACTCTAGGATCTGACTTGTCCAGTATTACTATCAGCTGGGATCATAACAAAATGTGATAGAGTAGACAAAGAGACTGAACTCTGCAGTTCCCACAGAGTGACTGTTTTGATAACAAAATGGCATTCATGATACATGTACAATTCTAGTATGGCATGAGCAGAAAAATGGTAAATCATTTGGAGAAATGCTATAGGGTCAGGAAAATTTGCACTGGCCTTACCACATAATCATGACACATCTGTGACCCACTTAAAATACAGATAACACTACAGTACTGCACTTTTGAGCACACTGACACCTTGCATTATAATATTGTTGCTACGCATTTTTGAATGCTGTTATGACCAACTTGGGAAAGTGCATGATTCTCATGTTCTACTACTCCCAGGGTCACCAGAAAAGGTAATGATTCAATCAAAGTATGCAAAGCCCTCAATTTTTCTGGTGGTTAAGCTAACAGAGAACACTGACCAGATTTCTGAAGTACTATTTTAAAAGTAATACTATTTATTACAAGTAATGTTTTAAGTGTGGCCTACAGAAAGTCTGCAGTAGTGAGTAGAGTGGGTTCTTCCTTGATTATATGTTAATTGAGATATATCTCTTGATTAAACTTAAAATATAAGCCATAACTATTAACTTAACCTGAGGCAGTATTTTGTAGAGGAATAAGATGGTGTTATTTTCTGGGTCTGTAGATTGTAAAGGAGCAAAAATGGCCTTTAGTAGAGTGATATATGCTTCTTGTCAGATGTGGGAGTTTAAAGAGAGTTTAAGGGTTACTGCAGATTATATCTGCAATAAATGCTGTTGGTTGCAAATCCTATCAGATCAAATGGATCAGTTGGAGAGGCAGTTAGAGGCAATGAGGAATTTGCAACAGCAATGGTATGTGATGGATGGCAGTTAGAGGAAGCGGGGAAAGTCCCAGATACATTCACATAGATGGGTTAACTCCAGGAAAGGTAAGAGAGGTAGGCAGGTAGTGCAGGAGTCTTCTGTAGCTTTCCCCATTTCAAACAAGTATGCTGTTTTGGAAAATGTAGGGGGTGATGGATTCTCAGGGGAACGTAGCACTAACAGCCAGGTTTCTGGTATTGAGACTGGCTCTAATGCAACGAGGGGTACGTCAGGTTCCAAGAGATCATTTGTGTTAGGGGACTCTCTAATCCAAGGTACAGACAGATGTTTCTGTGGCCAGCAGCAAACAATCAGAATGGTGTGTTGCTTTCCTGGTGCCAGGATGAAGGATGTCTCAGAGAGGGTGCAGAATGTTCTCAAGGGGAGAGGGGCCAGTAAGGGGTCAATGTCCACGTTGGAACCAATGACATGGGAAGGGAAAAGGTTGTGATTCTGAAGGGAGATTACAGAGAGTTAGGCAGGAATTTAAAAAAAGAGGTCCTCAAGAGTAGTAGTATCTGGATTACTCCCAGTGCTATGAGCTAGTGAGGGCAGGAATAGGAGGATAGAGCAGATGAATGCATGGCTGAGGAGCTGGTGTATGGGGGAATGATTCACATTTTTGGATCATTGAATCTCTTTTGGGGTAGAAGCGACCTGTACAAGAAGGACGGATTGCACCTAAATTGGAAGGGGGCTAATATACTGGCAGGGAGATTTGCTAGAGCTTCTCGGGAAGATTTAAATTAGTAAGGTGGGGTTAGGACCCATGGAGATAGCGAGGAAAGAGATCAATCTGAGACTGGTACAGTTGAGAACAGAAGTCAGGCAAACAGTCAGGGAAAAGGTAGGACTAATAAATTAAACTGCATTTATTTCAATGCATGGGGCCTAACAGGGAAGGCAGATGAACTCAGGGTATGGTTAGGAACATGGGACTGGGATATCATAGCAATTACAATAACATGGCTCAGGGATGGGCAGGACTGGCAGCTTAATGTTCCAGGATACAAATGCTACAGGAAGGATAGAAAGGGAGGCAAGAGAGGAGGGGAAGTGGTGTTTTTGATAAGGGATAGCATTACAGCTGTGCTGAGGGAGGATATTCCCAAAAATACATCCTGGGAAGCTATTTGGGTCGAACTGAGAAATAAGAAAGGGATGATCACCTTATTGGAATTGTATTATAGTCCCCCTAACAGTCAGGGTGAAATTGAGAAACAAACTTATAAGGAGATCTCAGCTGTCTATAAGAATAATAGGGTGGTAATGGTAGAGGATGTTAACTTTCCGAACATAGACTGGGTCTGCCATAGTGTTAACGGTTTAGATGGAGAGGAATTTTTAAGTGTGTACAAGAAAATTTTCTGATTCAGCATGTGGATGTACCTACTAGAGAAGGTGCAAAACTTGACCTACTCTTGGGAAATAAGGCAGGGCAGGTGAATGAGGTGTGAGTGGGGGAACACTTTGGGGCCAGCGACCACAATTCTATTAGGTTTAAAATAGTGATGGAAAAGGATAGACCAGATCTAAAAGTTGAAGTTTTAAATTGGAGAAAGGCCAATTTTGATGGTATTAAGCAAGAACTTTCAAAAAAGCTGATTGGGGGCAGATATTCGCAGGTAAAGTGACGGCCGGAAAATGGGAAGCCTTCAGATATTAGATAATGAGAATCCAGAGAAAGTATATTCCTATCAGAATGAAAGGAAAGGCTGGTAGGTATAGAGAATCAGGATGACTAAAGAAATTGGAGGTTTGATTAAGAAAAAAGAAGGAAACATATGTTAGGCATAGACAGTATAGATCGAGTGAATCCTTAGAAGAGTATAAAGGAAGTAGGAGTATACTTAAGTAGGAAATCAGGAGGGCATAAAGGGAACATGAGATAGCTAGCAAATAGAAGTAAGGAGAATCTAAAGGGATTTTACAAATACGTTAAGGACAAAAGGCTAACAAGGGAGAGAATAGGGCCCCTCAAAGATCAGCAAGGCTTCACACAAAGCAAGAACTTTCAAAAAAGCTGATTGGGGGCAGATATTCGCAGGTAAAGTGACGGCCGGAAAATGGGAAGCCTTCAGATATTAGATAATGAGAATCCAGAGAAAGTATATTCCTATCAGAGTGAAAGGAAAGGCTGGTAGGTATAGAGAATCAGGATGACTAAAGAAATTGGAGGTTTGATTAAGAAAAAAGAAGGAAACATATGTTAGGCATATGTTTGTGTGAAGCCGCAGAAAATGGGGGAGATACGAGTATTTTGCATCAGTATTTACTGTGGAAAAGGATATGGAAGATATAGAATGTAGGGAAATAGGTGGTGACATCTTGAAAAATGTCCAGTTTACAGAGCAGGAAGTGCTGGATGTCTTGAAATGCATAAAGGTGAATAAATCCCCAGGACCTGATCAGGTGGACCCCAGAACTCTGTGGGAAGCTAGAGAAGTGATTTCTGGGCCTCTTGCTGAGATATTTGCATCATCGATAGTCACAGATGAGGTGCCGGAAGACTAGAGATTGGCAAACGTGGTGCCACTGTTTAAGCGGGGTGGTAAGGACAAGCCAGTGAACAATAGACCAGGAAGCCTGTCGTCGGTGGTGGGCAAGTTGTTGAAGGGAATCCTGAGGGACAGGATGTACATGTATTTGGAAAGGCAAGGACTGATTAGAGATAGTCAACATGGCTTTGTGCATGGGAAATCATGTCTCAAAACTTGATTGAATTTTTTGAAGAAGAGTTTTTTGATGAGGGCACAGCGGTAGATGTGATTTATATGGACTTCAGTAAGCGTTCGACAAGGTTCCCCATGATAGACTAATTAGTAACGTTAGATCTCACAGAATACACGGAGAACTGGCTCAAAGGTAGAAGACAGGGTGGTGGTGGTGGAGAGTTGTTTTTCAGACTGGAGGCCTATGACCAGTGAAGTGCCACAAGGATCGGTGCTGTGTCCTCTACTTTCCATCATTTATATAAATGATTTGGATGTGAGCATGAGAGGTATAGTTAGTAAGTTTGCATGTGACACCAAAATTGGAGGTGTAGTGGACAGTGAAGAAGGTTACCTCAGATTATAAGAGGATCTTGATCAGATGGGCCAATGGACTAAGAAGTGGCAGATGGAGTTTAATTCAGATAAATGCAACCTTGGGAAAGCAAATCTTAGCAGAACTAATATACTTAATGGTAAGGTCCTCAGGAGTGTTGCTGAACAAAGAGACCTTGGAGTGCAGGTTCATAGCTCCTTGAAAGTGGAGTCGCAGGTAGATAGGATAGTGAAGGCGGCGTTTGGTATGCTTTCCTTTATTGGTCAGAGTATCGAGTACAGGAGTTGGGAGGTCATGTTGCAGCTGTACAGGACATTGGTTAGACCTCTGTTGGAATATTGCATGCAGTTCTGGTCTCCTTCCTATCGGAAAGATGTTGTGAAACTTGAAAGGGTTCAGAAAAGATTTACAAAGATGCTACCAGGGTTGGAGGATTTGACCTTTGGGAAGAGGCTGAACAGGCTGGGGCTGTTTTGCCTGGACCGTCGAAGGCTGAGGGGTGACCTTATAGAGGTTTACAAAATCATGAGGGGATGGATTGGATAAATGGACAAAGTCTTTTCCCGGGGGTCGGGGAGTCCAGAACTAGAGGGCATAGATTTAGGGTGAGAGGGGAAAGATATAAAAGGGACCTAGGGGGCAACTTTTTCACGCAGAGGGTGGTACATGTATGGAATGAGCTACCAGAGGAAGTTGTGGAGGCTGGTACAATTGCAACATTTAAAAGGCATTTGGATAGGAAAGGTTTGGAGGGATATGGGCCAGGTGCTGGCAGGTGGGACTAGATTGGGTTGGGATATCTGGTCGGCATGGACGGGTTGGACCGAAGGGTCTGTTTCCATGCTGTACATCTCTATGACTCTGTGACTCTACTATTTTCAATGGAAAAGTAAAGGACAAAATAATAATTGCATATCATACGCATGTGTAATTAACTGATGTGCAACAAGTAAAAAGATAACATTTACAAAGTAATTGAGTGTGAATTGAGGTACTCTGACCAATAAAAGAAAGCATACCAAACGTCTTCTTCACTATCCGACCTGCGACTCCACTTTCAAGGAGCTATGAACCTGCACTCCAAGGTCTCTTTGTTCAGTAACACTCCCTAGGACCTTACCATTCGGTCACCCAAAGATTTCAATTAGTGTGAGAAATAATCCAATTTTTAAAAATGCCGGCTTACTATTTGATGTCATCTGTACTGGAAATCCCTGGACAGGGGACCTCTGGTAAAAACTGGGCCAGCAATCTCCAGCACAGAAGACATCAAATAGCAATTGAGCATTTTTTAAATGGACCATTAACTCATTTAATCAGACCGAGGCTTTCTGGTACAAACTGGCCCAGGAATTCTTGAATCTAGTAGTGGAGGAGATCAGCATCAAAACCACACTCACTTTTATACAGCTGAACATTGTATTGTGAAGTTTAAATGTCCAGCAGACACTTTGAAAACTACCTTCAAAGGACAACAATATAAAACCATAAAATTATAAGACACAGGAGTAGAATTAGGGCATTTGGCCCATCAAATCTGTTCCGTCTGAAATGCTACCCAGCCCTATTCTCCTGCCTGTAATCTTTGATCCCCTTACTAATCAAGAACCCATCTATCTCTGTCTTAAATATACTCAATGAATTCATCTCCATTGCCCTCTATGGCAATGAGTTCCACAGATTCACCACCCTCTGACTGAAGAAATTCCTACTCATCTCAGTTCTAAAGCATTGTTATTTCATTTTGAAGCTATTCCCTTGGGTCCTTGTCTTTCCAAATAGTGGAAATATCTTCTCCACAACATCCACTCTAGTCAGATTAAAGTAAGGTAATTTGGGGCGGGGGTAAGGTGGGAAGGGTGTGGATGTAAGAGGCTACTAGGTGAGAGAGTATGGTACCAGGTGGACAATTGGGTGGTGTGAAGGGTGGTATGCTACATGACTGAGGGTGGCAAGTTGTTGAAGGGACAGAATGGCAAGTGGGAAAGGGATTAGGAAGGTAAGGAGGAGGTGCCAAGTGGGTGAGGAAAGGTAGGTTGCCAGGCAAATAGATGAGTGGTGCAGGTAGGTATGGGTTTCAAGTCAGGGGAGGGTAAATGGGTGCCAGGCGTGATAATGTCAGGTCAAAGAGGGTGAGGTGGGTATCAGGTCCAGTAAAATCCAGTCCTAACAGAGGAGGGTCAAGTGTAAAATCTGGTGGAATTGGCACAGGGCTGATTATCAGGTTTGACAGATCAGGATCTGGTCTGTTCAGGTTGGAAAGACTTAGGTCAGTGGGTCAGTTATGAGTCAGGAGTTTAGCTTCCAGTTTCCTTGAAGTTAGCTTAATTGTGTCAGAACCCTTCAAAATCTCTGCATTTTAAGTCATTTTCAGAGGGTTCCAGACACTGGGGAATTGCCAATTGGAATTTTCCATTTCCTGCACAATTCCCTTTGAGTTAGCTGTGCTTAGATTTCTGTATGATGCCAGCAGACAAATCAAGCAGTAACACCACACATCGTCTCTGAAATGTCTGTCCAGCATCAGAATAGCAAATGTATTAATTAAAAGCTTATTAATTTGTTAACTACTCTTGACAACATTCTATTTATGAAATTAACATTTTATATTAACACAAAGAGGGAAGAAATACTTTTGAATTTTAAAAAATAACATTTGAAGCATATTTTGAAAATTTAAAATAATACAATATAAATATTCATTCAAAATGTATTTCATAATTTGTGTATATTTTGCATGATCTCTCATTTTGGCAACAATTGCACTGATCAATTATCTGCAGGGCCAAGCTTGTCTGGTTATTTATTTTTCAAAGGTTAAACTTCTCTCAAAGCTGAAGCTCGGTGATTGAATAACCCCATGATAAATACTTTCCACCTGTTTCATAACAATACCAAACTAATTGAAAGATCATTTGTTTATAGCAGAAGAGCCAATTAAATTAAGTGTTGTCATTCAATGACTTAGAAGCAAACAATCTCGATTTTACTGCAGGAGGTAATGATTTCTAAGCAAACGAATTAGATTTTACTGCAGGAGGGAGTAGTTATTCCCAATCATGCTGTTGACCCATGACCTTGTGCAAGGATTTTCATTGTCCAAGACATTTGTAAAGTATGCCACTTCAATCCTTGGTGAAACTCCATTGGATGCATCAACATCTACCTAATGTATTCCACTTTGATAATATAATAACATGTCGTTATTTGATGATTTTCCATACCAGGTATAAATTATAAAAAAAAGTGTGCAAAGCATCAGTAAATACAGCTTCAATTGTGAACTTTATTCTGAATTCTACAAACAACAATTCAATTGGAGAATTGTTCAAAATTTCATCACATCAACATGTGTCTCAGAAAGTAAGTGAAAGTTTGAGAATCATTATCAAATATAATGTAAATATAGTTGAGAAGGTGATGGCCCAGTGATATTGTCACTGAACCAATGACCCAGATATTGTTCTGAAGTTCTGCATTCAAGTCCCACCATGGCAGATGGTGGAATTTGAAATTTAAAAAAATTAAGAATGAAAAGTGATGACCATGAAACTGTTGTCAAATGTCAGGAAAAGCCATCTGGTTCACTAATGTTCTTTTGGGAGGAATTTTGCCATCCTTACCTGGTCTGGTCTTCATGTGACACCTGACCCACAGCAATGTGTTTGACACTGAACTGAGGCACTCAGTTGCTGGAAAGTCTCAAAACAAACTGAAACCAGAGAACTAAGGCACTGGAAACAATAAATACACCCCTGTTAACTATGAAGTGTCATAGGCTATCAGCAGCAGCGGAATTGTACTGAAACACAATCTGTAATCTCATGGCTCGGCAAATCCCCCACTCAACCATTACCATCAAGCCAAGGGATCAACCCTGGTTCAATTAAGAGTGCAGGAGAGCATGCCAGGAGCAGTACCAGACATACTTAAATACGAAGTAATCAAACCAGTGAGTAACAAAACAGGAGTACCAAGCAGCATAAGCAGCAAGAACTCCACAAATATCCCGATTGTCAATGATGGAAGAGTCCAGCACATCAGTACAAAAGATAAGGCTGAACCATTTGCAGCAATCTTCAGCCAAAAGTGCCAAGTGGATGATTCCTTTCAGCCTCCTCCAGTGGTCTCCAGAATCACAGCTCCAAACATCAGTCAATTCAACTCACACCATGTGATATCAAAAAATAGCTAGAGGCACTGGATACTGCAAAGGCTGTGAGTGCTGGCAATAGTATCGATGACATATGCCTCAGAACATGCCACACTCTAGCCAAGCTGTTTCAGTAGAGTTACAACACTGACATCTTCCCAACAGGTGGAAAATGCCCAGGTATGTCCTATACACAAAATATAGGACAGATACAACCCAACCAATTACCACTCCACCACTCTACTCTCAATAATCAGTAAAATAACAGAAGATATAATCAGCAATGCTATCAAATAGCACTTACTTGGCAATAACTTGATTGCTCGTGCCCAATTTAGTTATATCAGGGCCTTTGAGATCCAGATGTCATCATGACCTTAGTTCAACTATGGACAAAATAGCTGAATGCCAAAAGTGAGGTGAGAGTGACGTGAAGATTGCATTTGACTGAGTGTGACATGGAGGAGCCTTAGCAAAATTGCAATCAATTGGAGTCAGGGCAAAAGTTCTCTGCCTGGCTGAAGGCATACCTGGCACATAGGAAGACATGTCCAAAGTAGGATTACGATTGCACAATGGACATTCATGACTCCCCTGATAATGAAGCAGTCCATGTCCAAATGCAGAAGGACCTGAACAATATTCAGGCTTGGGCTGAGAAGTGGCAAGTAACACTAACACTGCACAAATGCCAGAAAAGACCATCTCCTACAAGAGAGAATCTAACTATTGTCACTTGATATTCATTAGCATTATCATCACTGAATCCTCCACTATTAACATCCTAGGGGTTGCCATTGACCAGAATCTGAACTGGTCATATAAATACAGTGGCTACAAAACAGATCAAAGGTGAGAAAAAGTGCAATGCCTACACAAAACCTGTCCACCATCTACAAAGCACAAGTCAGCAGTGTGATGGAAAAATCCCCACTTCCTGGATGAGTGCAGCCTTGATCACCAACTTTCAGTGGCAACAGTGTGTACAATCAACAAACTGCACCATAGGAATTACCCAAAGCAACTTAGACAGCACCTTCCAGTCCACAATTAATTGCAGCTAGAAGGACAGGACAACAGATACTTGGGACACTACCACCTGTAAATTCCTTCCCAACCACACTTCCCATCCTGACTTGGAAATATATCATCCTTCCTTCAGCTAGGTCAAAATCCTGGAACTGTCTCCCTAACAGCTGTGTGTCTACCTATAATCCATGGACTGTAGCTACTCAAGACATCAGCTCGCTGGCACTGTGTCAAGGACAACTAGTGAGGGGCAATAAAACGCTTTTCCAGTCAACAACAGCTACATCCCATGAATGAATTAATAAGAAAAAAAGAAAAATCAGTCACAGAGACCTTTTGGAGTGCACTGACTTAGACTACCCTTCATAGGATATTGCTAATTTGAGCATACCCATTGGAATGCTATTAGCTATTGAAATATTTAGTCATGAGCATTTCTAATGTGTTTTAAAATTTACACATTGGTCTGCACTGTCTATTTATGTTCTATCATTCACTGTATTGTTACATTCGGTAGCATTGAGCTAATATAGAAAAAGTGAAATTTGGTAAGAGGAAGCTAATATCTACCTCAGCTGCTCAAAAGGTATGTCTGAGATATGCATACCTCACTATTTTTAATCTGTCAATTCGACTGTGGGCAGCATGGTGGCACAGTGGTTAGTACTGCTACCTCACAGTGCCAGAGACCCCGGTTCAATTCCCGCCTCAGGCAACTGTCAGTGTGGAGTTTGCACATTCTCCCCGTGTCTGCATGGGTTTCTTCCGGGTGCTCCGGTTTCCTCCCACAGACCAAAAATGTACAGGTTAGGTGAATTGGACATGCTAAATTGCCTGTAGTGTTAGGTGAAGGGGTAAATGTAGAGGAATGGGTCTGGGTGGGTTGCTCTTCAGAGGGTTGGTGTGGAATTGTTGGGCCGAAGGGCCAGTTTCCACACTGTAAGTAATCTAAACTAGATTCCTTAGGTCTGTTGTATTACTTCATTTATCTTGTCTTCATGCACGTTAAATATTTCACACCAGATACTCATTTAGAAGTGGCTGTTATTAGGGTTAACCTTAACTCTGTTTTCCCAACACAATCCCAGCAATTAAAAGCAGCAATATTTTGTCAGCAAATTAAGCATTTCGTAAGCCAGATATTTTATACAATTCATAATGATGCAAAGTTGTTTTAGCTTCTCAATGAGGCAAATGGGATACAATGTTGTGGGATCAACTAAGGCTGAGAGTCACACAGTATCTTGGCATCAAATGCCCAAAACTATAGTTAAAAAATTAGAATCAATTTGGCACAGAGATAATGTGTCTATCCCTGACCTAGCAAACCCAGGTTCAAGTCTTACCTACTCCAGAAGTGTGTTATATCTTCTCTGAGCAAGTTGATTAGGAAAATATCTCTAATTGTGAAGGTAAGTTGAAACATATCTGTCGTTCACTTGACCACAAAGTGGGGTCTTTTCACAATTCAATACGAGTTGACAACCAATAGAATAGTTAAGTTCTTTTAAACGTTGAACCAGTGAACAGAGCTCAGTACATACAAACCTATACAGAGCACTGTCGTCAACTGATAGACAACAATGCAAAACCATCAATTTACTATGGTCTACTGACCTGTGACTTTCTATTCAATGTTATGTAGTGTAACAATATTCCTAAAGAAACTTCAACTATAATTGGCCCATCAAAAACAAATAACAATACACATTCAAACCAGTTCTGTGAACAAATTTCTAGCATTTGGCTGCATCTGTCATGACATTCATTTATTTTTGTTACCATACAGCAAAAAATAATAGCTTTGACCCTTCTTGCATTTAGTAATATTTACAAAAGGATTGTTCAGACGCTGGCCTATATCCAGCTCACATAACAAAGCTCAGTATGGGCTGAACTTTAGCTTTGCTGGCAGAATATGCTATGCCAGGATTTGTTCTTTTCAAACCTTTTCTTTCTGGCAGACATCCAGTGAAATTAAGTCAACCTTTCCCTTCTCTGACACAGATTTTGCAAAGCTAAAAAACTCTCAGTTTTTAAGTAGTCACCTATTCAGTAAAAACTTTTGAAAATAGTGTTGCTGCAAAAGTTCTAACATGGCAAATTATTTTCAAAGGACAATCAAAGGACGAATTTCTTCCTAAATTCTGGAAACGGACAATGTTCAGTCTGGTGTCTGTTAATGCAGATACTTCAGAGAAAGGACATCATTACATAGTGAATATTTTGATCAATTGGTGCCTATCTCAAATTGTTTGCAAATGGAATATATGGGTCAACCTCAGACACAGTCAACATTCAGGATTCTCATAGTCCGACCTAACTTTTATATCCATCTCAAACAGGACTTTGAAGCCCAGTGATAAGCTATATGGTTTAATGTCTTCAAAAGATAAAAGGACGTTCATGGGCTTTGAAAAAGGATTAAAAGAAAGGGGCTGAACCTTATGATATTTTTGCTGAGTTAGTTTTGTTAAGTTTCATGGAAGGTTTCTCTCTGCGGGGCCGAATGTGATTTCAAGTGTGAACATTCCAAATTTGCCTCATTAATCACCTACTGTACTCCTTTGGTGATGCTCCTGCTTACTGCTAGCCTGGTTCTTCCATCACCTTAGTTCCATCACCATCTCTGCCTGTGCTGAGATGATCCTGGTTGGATTGGTATCTGTGTTTTACACATAATCTCTAAAAGGCTGTTGCACAGCCAGACAAGCTCCTTTTGTCCGGAGCTGCTCTGCATGGTTCCTGAGCCTTGGCAAAGAAGGGGAAATCAGTGCTCTGCTTTGAAGAAGGGACAAAAGGTCTTGATGCATGGGATGGTGCAGAGGACGGATGGCCTCTTCCCCCAAGAGCAGAAGAGGAGGTCACAGTATCAGACCCTGGTCCAAGCTTGCAGTGCAGTCTTACTGTTTGGAGGAATACCCAGCAATATAGGAAGGAGGTCAATGAGCTTCTTAGAGCTGCCAGAACAAGATCCAACATCTTCTTTCTGAAGGTTCACACGTATTATATTTTTGCAATTGCACCCACTTCTCACCAAGGGTCACACTCTGCCACTACCTTTCCTCACACACATTTAACCACCCCAATCACGAACAATTCTAACCCTAAATGGCCTCTGTGCTGCCAACTCACTCGCTTGGGCCATCTTAGCACATTACCTTGTGAGCACAAGCACCAACAGCTGCACCACTCACTTTTACCTTACTTAGTAAGGCATTTGATAAGGTTCCCCATGGTAGGCTTATGCGGAAAGTCAGGAGGCATGGGATAGAGGGAAATTTGGCCAATTGGATAGAAAACTGGCTAACCGGTTGAAGTCAGAGAGTGGTGGTAGATGGCAAATATTCAGCCTGGAGCCCAGTTACAAGTGGAGTTCCGCAGGGATCAGTTCTGGGTCCTCTGCTGTTTGTAATTTTTATTAATGACTTGGATGAGGGAGTCGAAGGGTGGGTCAGTAAATTTGCAGATGATACAAAGATTCTACCATTCTCACTATTGTGTGCAACATCTTCCCCAGTCACTCTAACTCTAATCCTCATGAATAAATTAAAGAATTTATTAACCAGCTTTGCAGTAATCCCAAATACCATGAAAAAATCTGAAGGAGAAAGAAGAATTAATTATTATGGATGAGGGAGTCGAAGGGTGGGTCAGTAAATTTGCAGATGATACGAAGATTGGTGGAGTTGTGGATAGTGAGGAGGGCTCTTGTCGGCTGCAAAGGGACTTGGATATGATGCAGAGCTGGGCTGAGGAGTGGCAGATGGAGTTCAACCCTGCCAAGTGTGAGGTTGTCCATTTTGGAAAGACAAATAAAAATGCGGAATACAGGGTTAATGGTAGGGTTCTTAGTGAGGTGGAGGAACAGAGGGATCTTGGGATCTATGTTCATAGGTCTTTGAAAGTTGCTACTCAGGTGGATAGAGCTTGTAAGAAGGCCTATGGTGTATTAGCGTTCATTAGCAGAGGGATTGAATTCAAGAGTCGTGAAGTGATGTTGCAACTGTACAGGACTTTGATTAGGCCACATTGGAGTACTGTGTGCAGTTCTGGTCGCCTCACTTTAGGAAAGATGTGGAAGCTTTGGAGAGGGTGCAGAGAAGATTTACCAGGATGTTGCCTGGAATGGAGAATAGGTTGTACGAGGATAGGTTGAGAGTGCTAGGCCTTTTCTCATTGGAACGGCGAAGGATGAGGGGTGACTTGATAGAGGTTTATAAGATGATCAGAGGAATAGATAGAGTAGATAGTCAGAAACTTTTTCCCCGGGTACAACAGAGTGTTACAAGGGGACATAAATTTAAGGTAAAGGGTGTCAGGGGTGGGTTCTTTACCCAGAGAGTGGTGGGGGCATGGAATGCGCTGCCTGTGGGAGTGGTAGAGTCAGAATCTTTGGTGACCTTTAAGCGGCAATTGGATAGGTACATGGATGGGTGCTTAAGCTAGGACAAATGTTCGGCACAACATCGTGGGCCGAAGGGCCTGTTCTGTGCTGTATTGTTCTATGTTCTATGTTCTATGATCCTTCCCTTTGTCTTACTCCAGGCAAAACACAGTGCACAACTAGGCAGAAAGTTCCAAGATGGGTGGTGGGGGCCCAACATTTGGTTTCTTTTGATGGTAAGAGGATCCTGACCATCCTGAGTAGTCGACTGATCCTGCCTAACCCCCATGGACTGTTATTGGAGATTACCCTTGAATTAGTGTGCCAGGACACCCTGACTGAAGGTTGTAACACTTGAGTTGGACAAGGAATATTGACAACCGTAACAAGTTTCCTGGCTTTTTGTCTGTGCTAAATGGCAAGCCAAGACAGAAGAACATGAACCTGGTGGGTCTGGCAGTGTCAGGGGTGGGAAAAGGTGGGGAAGAGGCAAAGCACAAGAAGGTAAAACAGTGATATTGTGAGTATCCCGGTGTGCTCAAGGTGCCTGAACACTAAGGTAGCAAGCGAGTAGCCCTGAGATGCTACCCAGTTCAAACTGTGAGCTGGGTACTAGTTCCTGCACACAATATATCCTTGCAACAATGCTAGTTGACAGTGCTTCCCAAACTGCAGCTTTAATTTGCAGAAGTAGTTTAATTTGGAGAACTTGGTTATTATGAATGAGTTTGACTAAAAGATCTGTTTCTGTGCTGTATGATTTTATGTACCTTGTAAGTGGATCAGACAGATGATATGAGTGTTCTGAAAGGCTGTCATATGTTGTATGACAGTGGCCCTGGACGGGGGTGAGTATGGCAGATAACCTGGAGCCTGCTCTGAGATGTTGTTGTTGGATGTCCAATATAGCAGTCCAAAGAAGCACGGGTCAAACTGAGCTACCAAATACCCACTCTGCTTCCACATCAGGAATTCTTAACATCTAGTTTTGTTGTGGCAAGTGATCAGACAGGAAGCTATACATTAATGAGGTGAGACATGCAGTTGTTGAGGATTTAAACAATCAGTAATTCCCATTATTAGGCATCTTGCCACCACTTAGTGATAATCTCATCTCAACATCCAGAATTTAGTTAGAAATGCAGCTTGTTGCTCCCAATGTCAACAAAGACCTCATTGGACATCTCACGTGATTCACCATAATCCACACCATTGAGGGCCCTATATGATTCCACACAGTAGATGCTCCCAATGTCAAGAATTGGCTCACTCAACAAAACCTTAACCATTTTCTGCAATTATTGCTTCTTGACTTCTTGATCTCCCAGAAGTAGAATCATTTGTTTTCAAAGTTGTTGAATAAAATATTGTTTATTTTCAAAGATATCTGTCATACTATAGCTGTAATTTATATCTTGGAAATAAGGGTGAAATTAATCCATGTTATAGTAGTGAAATGAATAAAAGTCATGATATACAATCAATGTATGATAGCAGTACATCAATCCAGTTTCAGTGAACAGTTAGAATTGGGTAACAACAATTACTTTATGCACTTTTGATGATAGTCGTGCCACCCCTTAAAATTATGTGTCCAATAAGTGGTGCCATTGAATACACTAATTATTATAACTAATTCTAAACTTTTATTCACTCTGGTCCAATGACATCATATGCACAATCAAGAGATAAGGTTTAGGATTTCTTTGTAAGACGGTCTTGTGGCACAGTAGTAGTGTCCTTACCTCTTGTGGGCGGCACGGTGGCACAGTGGTTAGCACTGCTGCCTCACAGTGCCAGAGACCCAGGTTCAATTCCTGCCTCAGGCGACTGACTGTGTGGAGTTTGCACGTTCTCCCCGGGTCTGCGTGGGTTTCCTCCGGGTGCTCCTGTTTCCTCCCACAGTCCAAAGATGTGCAGGTCAGGTGAATTGGCCATGCTAAATTGCCCGTAGTGTTAGGTAAGGGGTAAATGTAGGGGTATGGGTGGGTTGCGCTTCGGCGAGGCAGTGTGAACTTGTTGGGCCGAAGGGCCTGTTTCCACACTGTAAGTAGTCTAATCTAATCTAATCTCTGATGTGGAAGGCCTGTCATAATAAATCCATAAAGCAATTGTTTTTATCTGTGTGGTTGTGTATGCTGAAACCATCTGAAATGCTGTGGCTAGGTTCATAGCAACCAATCCTTTTTATTGCATTAGTCTAAGTTACTAATACCGACTGGGGAAGTCTTTGGCAGAACTGAGGCTCACTCTTGAAATACTAAATAAGTAGGTTACTTGGTACATAATAGCTAGTTTTGTTGCATCTGAGTTTCATGAGAGTTCTATGTGAGGTCTTAGGATATACTTAAGAGCAAATACACATGACTAATAGCAACATAGGATCAGCAGTAAACTTAAACTAAATTAAAACAGAATTATTGCTTCCCCTAGGAGCAGTCCTTTCTATCCTGATGGGTGGAGCTTATACTGTGATGAGAATTAACTCTTTCAGGTACTAACTGACAACAGACGAGTACAAATTTTAACGTTAGTGAAGCATAACAAACTACCACTAATTAACTTTGTAATTGCACAGCACCAACTTAGATGCAAGACTTTTCCAAAAGTTGTCAGATTGTATATAGTTCCTTGTTAAGAGCATTTTGGATAATGCAGGCAGCAAGCAAATAGTTTGCTGCCTTTCTCAAAAAGAAATCTGCAATACCAATGAACTTTGACAACAAAATGGAAAAGCTGAGCAATGTCATGCACTTGAGTATTCATCAGTGAATTGTTCTAACAGCTTTACAAATGATAGCTGATGTAGTTATCAAACAGCTGCACCAAACCACTGTGAACAACATTTTGCTTTATGCTTCAGCTGTTGTGAACTGGACTGAAAAACTACATTGATTATGGCTGAAAAATTATATATAAAATGATTCTCTTGGTAAGCATTTCTGACAAAACTAGATCCCAGCTGGAATACAATCATAACAGCAAAGTATCTTTAGGGCATTTTAGGGGCTTTAGTGTGATAAAACAAAAAAACATAAAAGGCTGCAAACATTTTGAAATTGAAAAATTGAAATGAGCTCATTAAACCATACGCTGCGTCTGATAATGCTGCTGCCATCTGCCTGCAGCATATGCCAAGTATGCATATAAGTCTCACAGGTCCATATGGATTTATTAAACATGTCCTATAGACTGCTGATGTAATATTTTAAACTAGATGATTACATAGCAAAAGTTCACTTTTTGCTGAAATCTCGGCTGTGCTGAAATATGACACCACCAGCTAAAACCAGGTCCATAACAGACTGGTGGTGTGTGAAATTAGTGGCCACACATTTTAGAAGGCCTGTGGGCAACATATCATTATTAAAATATCCATCCACACTGTTACGTAAAAGCTAGTGACAAATTAATTACTTGTGTGCCCTATTATTGGCTGAAGGAAAACCCAAGTGTTTTATCACTTGGAGAGCAGAACTTTGAACAGCTGTCAAAAAATCATTTCCATTTTGACAGGTTTATTAGATCCTTCAATAAAGGCAATGATTCCAAGCCTTTTATACATAAAGAGGAAGGTGAATTCCTAATTGCACAGACTTCTTATAATGAGACATATGGCCAGATACTTTTACCATCCCACTACTGCAAAATATTTCTGTGCTTGCATTTGACATAAACACATGTGATTGAACATAATCTTTTGTATGAATGACCAATGTCTAAAATCAAAGTACATATATGGAGTGGAAGTTTATTTTCCTTCTGTAAGGCAGTAAGGGTCCTTGAATCAATGAATTTGAATTGTCTCAAGCTAGTTTTCCAGTGGTTCAAAATTCAGAAGAAACAAATGTCTAAAATGTCAGGAAAGTTGTCAGTGGTGAGATCTACAGGGATGATTATTTTTGAGAAATGAAATTAAAGCTGCGATGTCATGAGGTGATCTTCTGAGTTTCTCACAACATCAAAGGAGCTTCACTGTCTATATAATTTGTGCTATTCCAGCCTGACACTGGATGCAAAGGATTATGCAAATATTCATTCCTAAAACAACTATGAAATTAGTTACATTCAAACATTCCTGCAGATTAATATCAAATTAAATCAATGTGCTAGGTTGACTTGGGTTTAATAGGCCAAATTTTACTTTGGATCAGTGGTGCTGGAAGAGCACAGCAATTCAGGCAGCATCCGAAAAGCTTCGAAATCGACGTTTCGGGCAAAAGCCCTTCATCACTTTCCCAACCCAGGTTTCACATTTTAGAGAAAATATCCCAGGCAAAGAACTTTTCTTTGAAGTTCTGATTATATTTTGGATTTTGGGCAATCATCAGTACCATGCAAATAAAAAGTGAAAGGGAAGTATCATATCAAAATCTTATACACTGAATAAAAAAAACTGAGCAGTAGCTGAAAGTAACGTAACAATGATAAGCATTTGAATGGCATGGACAATGGCAAGGTAGTTTGGATAATACAGTAAGAAACGAAAAATGAGATTCTGGACACTAAGACAAATAGTTCAATTTTCCACAAAATAATGTGACGATTGGATGAGAATCTTACTAGTGAGTGGAGAGGGGTTTATTTGCATGCATTAACATCTCATTGTTATGAAGTCACACTTATTTACATGCAAGTTTCTACTTTCCTAGGGAGCAGGAAGAAATTAGGTGGTACCAATTCATGACATCAGAGGGGTTATCTGTGGGCTATAGGCCACTGATGTCTTCTCTGGGAATCCACTTTAGTCAGCAATCACAGGAACTTTCTATTGGCAGCAACCGCCTGCACCCTTTATCCATGGAGGTGAGCATCAGCAAAGCACTGGCTTCACCATCTTATCATGGCAGGCTAACTTTAATATAATTCAGCACCACAATACTACAATTAAGAGCTCAAAAAACCTTATTTATTTATTTGGATGCTCGCAGCATTTCTATCTTGATTTGCATTTTACCGCAGATGGAAAGCCAGGCAGTTTGTCATGTTTATCAGCAATGAATAGTCAAGGGGGTGTGTATGCTAGTGTGTGACATTATACTGCATCAGAGCCACACTTACAGCCAGCTTACATAGCAAATATGCTGCATGTGCTTCAACTAAATGACCAAGTGTCTAAGGGGAGCAGTCATTACTCCAGATGCCTACCTTAGATCAGGCTGGAAGCATTCAAAATGGTATACATCTGAGGTTCAAATGGCTCTTTTGGTGTGAAGGTTATGGCACCTCTGCCACTGCTAAGTACAAGATTGCATGGAGGGTGGCATTGTGGAGGCAATGTACACACTTAATGGGGTGAAAAGAATGAAATTGCATGAGAAAACCTATCAGCACTCAGAGTGAAAGCCTTCATGAAGTTCTCTGAAACTGACACTCTTACAAATCTTTGGAAAATTCAGGGTTCCTGACCATTTAGTGCAGTTCAAACCCTTAAATGCTCCATTATTTTACTGTTGCAACTTTATTCCTTATTGTATCTTTATTTGTATCTTTATTCCTTATTGTGTATTAAGCTTTTGCATAATTGGTTGTAATTTGCTAGTTATTATTTCAGTGAAGCATCATAAAATAAAGGAGAAAATGGTATTATCCCAGATGCATTCCATCTATTCATAATAATCCCAGCCAATGAGAAATCATTCATCTAAATCACCTTCCTTAACAGCTGTAAAGGTTTACATGAGAAAATTTGGCCCGAGACAACTGAGAGACAAGAGAAGAATCAGTGGATACACTTGATTCTATAAATATATTTTATGGAGAAATTTAAAAAGTCTAATAGTTAATTCTATAATTGTAGGTTTGAATTATTTTGTCTGACATTACTTCAAATCAATCCATCAAAAAAATTGATGTATAGTAACACTACAACAGCTTTGTGGTATATAGTACATGAAATCTATATATGACTGATCTGCAACACAAATTCCCAGCTTGGCGAACAGAACCACAACAATGATTGTTCCATAGTGCACTTTGGAGTGACTGCATTTTCTTCCTGAACATTTTTTTTGCGCACTTTGCTTTATTTCATCGTCAGACCACCTCCTGAGGTACTCAAATAACAAGACAAAATTGCTGTCTTTAAAAAAAAAAATTTTCACATGAATCATTCTCAGTATTGAGATGATCTTGAAATTGGAAATGTTGTCATGTAAACAAGGTATATTTTCCCCTGTTTGGGGCATAAGCAAATTTGCCATAGGTTTCCAAACCTGTATGAGGCCAATACCTCCTTCCAACGACTTTCTCTTCAGATATATCAAAGTACAGCAATAAATTTGAACCTAGCTGTTATCTGAAACTATACAAGGACAATAATAAAGCTATTCAAGGTAACAAAAAGGGTCCAACAATATCTCAAATGATATTTCAGAATTTGAAGACCAATGACAACCAAACATGAAAATTCACCCAAGACTTTGATCTTTCAAATGCTATTACAATCCAGGAACTATAGCTTTCAATAAATTCTGGTGACTATAAACAGGTATTTCTTTTGTCCAGAGTCTAACGTGGAAGAATATGCAATCAGTTGTAATTTCCATTAGATTTAGGACTTGACATCATCACCACGTGTGATTATGATTCCACTATAATATGAAACAAATGCTTACAGTTTACAATTGATAGAGTTGTAAATGTTGTAAATAAACTGGAAAAAAATGGGCAAGAATAGTTGTAAAACTGACTAGTTCTGATGATTTTAAAATTTGTTTTCCAGCTCAAACTGTATAACTCAATGTCATATGTAATTTCATCTGGTGGAAGTTTTACTTGAAAATGTATGACAAATCGTACAGTATGAAGCAATCTACATGGTAAAAGATGCCGATCCAAAATGTTTGGAGTAGTTTTCATGATTTACACATTCATGAGATATTGCTTTTAAAATTCAAAGCAAGTAGTGTAAGAAAAAGTACAAAATTAATCATCACTGTTTCAATACTGCTAATTTTCCTTTGTGTTATTTTATTCTAGATCTAAACATTTGTGCAAGGGGTTTTCAACTAGGAAAATCTAAACTATTTTCCAAACATATTTTACTCTCAACTTTGCCAATAAAAGACAAAGCTTTTCTAGACAGAATCCAATGCTTGTTTTGTAATTTAGCAAGTACAAGAATTTTGTACAACCATATTAGTTTATTTTACAAAATCTATACCTGTATTGCCTGGACTTGCAGATTATAAAAAGCTAATATAGAGTTTCACTTCCATATGTTTCCACTAGACGGCACTGAATCCACATTTATAGCTGTATAGATGAAAATAAAAAGCTCAGGAATAAGAGCAATGAAGGCATTGAGACGAAATGGGAAAGGAGCTAAAATTAAGTACTTATCTGCACAAAACATAATGGATTCTGTTGAAGATGTTAACAATGCAAGTTTCTATTTCGGGATACTTTTAAACAATTATTTTAGTGCCTTCTTCAAAATGCTTTGAAAACAAGCTCCTCGTTTGAGATAACAAGGGATCTATTCAAAATTAATTGGAAAGTAACGGAAGCAAATCCTAAAAGTATTGTCCAGTACAGTAGGATAAAAGAAATCTCTTGTAGCTTATTATCAACAATTCATAAATGCCTGAGGCACATCTTTAACATTCTCAGAGGCATTATATAGAGGGTGGCAATCAGATGAAGTACAAATCAGAAGTTAGGATTAATAAAACAGAGACAAAGCTTTCAGGTAGAGTAAAATCAGAAGCAATAATCTGGGCTGCCTAGAGAAGTTAAATCTAGCTGTGAGGATTAACTGAACATGGAGAAGATGAGACAATGCACAGGAGAGTGAAGTTTCAGAATCCAAGCTTCAACTTGTCTGTCAGCACCTTGTTATCAGCCCAGTGAAACTACTTGCACGTTCTGTATCATACAAAGATATTGTTTTTGCAGATTAATCAAGGCCAGTGAAATGGATACCAATGATAATGAGCCAACTATCCGTGCTCATTTTTGATTATGAGGTGGCATTTTAAAAAATCTGCTTAAGCTCTGACCAGCAAAACACAAATGTTTTCAAGATGCATTAGGTTAAAATAACCTCATTATTTCCATCGATCTTTGTCCCCATTTCTTTCTCTGTGTAGGATCCTCCTTGTTTGAGGGTTGCTAACCATGGCTGATGCCATATGACAATGGGGCAAGGCAAAACAGGACCAAAGAACTACAGGAGCCAGAATGGGGGTTTGAACCCAGCTTTTTGAAGTTATTCTGCACATATATACTTGAAAATCATATTAGTTAGCACTAAATTGCTGCACTTTAGTTCATGACATGTTAGGTTTGGGCCCTTCTCCAAAGTTTCTCAATAAAAAGAAGAACTCCTGCAATAGTTTTGCTCTGTCTAATGTAAATTTGAAGGGGAGTGTATTGACTGAATATGCTGTCCAGCTGCTTATTTGGATATAGCTCATCCATTAAAATAGTACACTGAACAGCAAAAATAACTTACTGAACAAAAGAACCTAGACTGGGAAGTCATTACTCCAAGTTATTTAAAAAGTCTGTTACTTTCCACAGAGTGCTTTCTACAAGATGGGATCAATTGCTTCAACTGATCAAATAATTTACACATTAAATCCTGATCATTTAAAAGTTGCCTAACTAAAAATGCACAGGGTCAATTTTAACCCTCAGCATTACACTCTACCCAACAGGAACAGTGAATAGGAGAGAGAACAAACAACCAAGTCCTTTGATCTGTTTGAGACCACACTGGTCTTATTTAAAGACATTCTATTTTCACCAACTTTGAAGTCACCTGCAGGCTGTCATGGCCTAATGTAAATTTAAAAGTCACAGACCAGTAACATTGACACCTTGGGGTGACTTTAATGAAGACTTGCTGCTTGCTGCTCCAAAAGCATCAAATTCCAGCTGATAAACTACTCCTCAATGAAGACTTTTTACAGTCTCCCACCTGCAGTCCATCCCGCCCCCTCTCCATGTCACCATTAGGTGAGACCATCAGTCTGGGCCTCTACGGCAATTAGTTCCCTCTCTGTATCCTGCCTTTATACATTCCCATCAGCATCAGGTGGGAGACTGAATTCAAATTTTAAAATGAGACCCAGTGGTTAAAACTAGCTAGGTGTCACTCTTGACTCTTTCCTGAGCTTCGAGTTACACACCTGCTTAAGACAGTTGCAGGTGGTAAGGATGTATGGCTGATGGATTGGAAGCAAAGCTAAGGGAGGCTTTCAATATAACACTCCCTTTCCCAAGGCCAGGTCCCTTCATCACATTGCGTGATAATGAGAGTGTCCTCTGGGAGGTCAGTTGCACACCAAACAGAGTTCACTGGGCTGCATTCTCAAGGCAGAAGAAACTTGTATGACCCAGAAAAAAAATGGGTGTCAGTTGACTCATCACTGAGCCAAATTGGCAAGGAGTCTAATTGCCATACCACCAGCAGTCGCCAGGAATCCCACTTTCTGCCCTCTTAACAAAGAGGTTTTCCTCTGCCTGGCACCTGGTTCAGGGTGTCTCTCACAAATGAGTGGGCCTGGTCACACAATGACAGACCATATTGAAATAATGCACTTGTTTAAATGTTTGATTTGATGATCTTTAACAAGAAGCGCACATCCTTGTATGATCTGCCATCTCAAAATTAACTTTCTCATCGATACCAGAGCCTGACTGGCAAATCCATGGACTGTTGAGTTCAGCTTTTGAGAAGGAATCATACGATTCTATTTTCATTATTTTACACGGTCTGAAAAACCATCAATGAGTAACAGACAACACATACCTCAAGGTTTTATCAGAGATTGTGTCAGGATGAGAAAAGTAATATGAAGTATATGACATTTTTTTGAGAATTATTAAGCTGGTACTGAATTCACTTAGGACCAAAAGACTGAACTGCATGTATTTCAGGGGGTCTTTGGAGTCTGAACTGTTGAACTGGAGATTGACTGGGAATACCATATTACCTTCTTAAGGAGGTAATAACTGCTGTTATTAAGTGTTGCTCAGGCAAGTAACAGGACACTGGAAGTTCTTTTGCAGGATTAAGGATTCAGGAAGCAGAAGTCTTACCTTCTAAGGGGTGCTTGACGACCAGCTGCCAGTAGCTCTTTTGAATGGTCTGTGTCACTAGAGAGGGCGGTGGCTGCTGCTGGAATGACAATAGGAAAAGACAATAGCAAATAGGATCGAGGAATAACCCAGACCACAGGTAAGTAATATCAAGACTGGGTAGGGGAGTGGGAAGGTATGTGTAGTGGAGTCAGTGGCAAGACATGGGTGGATCACAGTGGGTTCCTCTCTATCTAATGAGTGTGCCCTTCAACAAAAGACCTTTCAATGGAGAACACAGCAAGCCACATATCGATATACTAACCCACCCTCCAATGGGTTAACACTCGCAACAGCAGGATGAGGCACTTAAATGGTCATTAATTTGTCAGTTAAAGACCTTAATTAGTGGCAGGATGGGAAGTCTGAACAAAGAGCTTCCTACTTTGGGCTGAATTCTGACAGAAGTAGGAAGACATTGGAGTTCAAGTGTGCAACCCTGCTAATTAAGATTCTTTCTCATCTCCAAGGTACAATGAGAGAAACCACCTGCCTTTTTTGTTTGTCATGATTTTTTATATCACAAAGCTGCGTCATTTTGTTTTAACTTTCTTGCCTCGAATAGCAAGCAAAAGCAGAAACTGAATTAGTATATAACAATTAACTGGCCAGGATTAATAAAAACGTGTACCAGTATTCAAGAATTTCATACATTTTACAGTGTTTTAGCTAAGCTGATATCCAACAGCATCACTGACCTTGAATTATTTCAAAAATAGAACTACCTTGGCTCAGGACATCATGGAATGAGGCCCTATATCAGCCTTGGATGCCAAATAAAATAGGTAGTGCTGTTTGGTATTCAATCCTCAGATAATATAGCTTTGGAAATTGTAGTAATTTTTGTGAGGAATACTCCACCTGATGGTATCTGTGGGGCCTTGAAAAACAAGTAACTATTAGTTGGGTTGTTTTGTGGAACCTAGATATAAAATGAGATTAAATCTTATGCTAATTGAAAATTTCTGCTTAAAAATATTTCTAAAATGCTGACAAATACTTAGATGCTCTAAGGTATAATGTTGTTCTTGGGGCTAAATTTGGACTATACAATACACTGATTTTAGGTATTATGTGGCCACCTAATGGTCTAAGCTGGGATCCGAGATGTACTTGCATGCATACAATGTGCAAAATGTCACCTTGTTAAAGTGTTTGCAAGTGCACAACCTTCAAGTAAGGGGGAGGCCAAGGATTGATCCTTGGAGGGAATTATGTGGGAGCAGGAAGAGAATTCACTACAAGAGACTTAAGGTTCTTGGTACACCTGTACCAGCAGAGGGAGTCTGGAGAAATAAAAGGCATCCATGTTCTGAGTCTGAATGCTCATCTTGAATATTTTTATTGTTTCATTGCACAGACTTATCATTTGTGAGTTTGGTAAGATTTGTTTTGGTGTTGTGATAGTGTGGAAACTTCATCAGAATAATTCAAACGTAGAGTTCCTAGAAAGATTAACACACATTTGGAAGAAGGCAACATGTTCAAGAACTTTGAAGAGAAAAGGGAGATATGCAATATTTTGCAAGGACTGCAAAAAGTTGCTTTTCTTTTTGGGCAGATCATTTAAAAGAAAAGAGAGATAGTATCTGAACAGAGACTTTGTTAATAATATCAGCCAACATGGGGATGAAGAGTGGTTATTGGGCATCTGGTAGCTTAGTGGCAATTGGACTGTGGCAGCAAAATGTGGGTCTTAAGGACAAGACAAGAACATCAAGGCAGATAGAATCAAAACTGCAAAAGTATGAGAATTTGGGGCCGGACAGAGTGACATCGTCCGAAGATGTTTGATCTGATAGCTTAATGAAGTGACAGTAAATTTCAGAGGTGGATAAGCTTGACCTTAATGACAATTAATCCATGAGTTCCTTGCACTTGCTGTTATTAGCAAACTCAGGTTATTAGTCTGATGTTGTAGTCATAAAATGATACAGCACAGAAGAGGTCCTTCAGTCCATTTAGTCTGCACTGGCACATGAGAAACACCTGACCTTTAACATAATCCCACTGACCACCACTTGGCCCATGGCCTTGAGATGTATGACATGATAAGTGCTCATTTTTAAAGGATATGAGATAACTCACCTCCCCTACCCTCAGGCAACACATTCCAGACCATTACAACCCACTGAGTAAAGAAGATTTTCCTCCTACCTCCCATCCTGTCCCTCACGTTGAACCCATATCCTGTCATAACTAATCCCAACTAGGGATCAGCAGCTTCTTATCCACTCTGTCCATAACCCTTATCGTCTTGTACGCCTCAATCAGATTGCCCCTTAGGCTTCTCTGCTCCAATGAAAACCACCCAAGCCACTCCTTAAATTTTCCTTCTCAGGCAGCGTCTTGGTGAATCTCCTCTGCAATCCCTTCAGTACAAACACATTCTTCCTATAACGTGGTGAGCAAAACTGTATAAAATACTCCAGCTATGGTCTTACCAAAGTTCTATACAACTCCAGCATGATTTCCCTGCTTTTGTAATCTATGGCTCAAGTGATAAAGGCAAGTGTTCCATATGCCTTTTTCATCACCTTATTAACAAGTCCTTCCGTCTTCATAGACAGGTGGACAAACACACCAGTCACGTTGTATTTGCTTTGTCCCAGAGACTTTATACTGAAACAGTCAGTATACAATTCATTCTATTGGAAGTTATCTAATTGTAAGAATACCATTGCAGGATATCGTGAATTGCAGTTCTGTTTATTAGCTATCTGACCAGTGTAACTTGTAGCTGTTAGTAACCTTCATTCCTGTTTCTAATCAGTTTTATTTAACTACTTTTTGAAGGACATATTCTTTTGAAGGAAATAAATTAAAAACATGAAAACTACAACATAGAAGCAGATTATTTAGTCCAACTATTCTCTTTGACATCTAGTCCCTACATAAGCCAATAGTTCAAATTACATTTAACAGCTTGTTAATTATTTTTGTTATATTTTGCTTTTTCCACCTATTAAATCTAATCCTGAATGTTGACATTCTACCTTAACTATTCAGTCCAGACATGAATGCCACAGCCTCAAAATGTCTGGGCAGAATCTCACAAGGGTCTGAACAACCTGAGGAATGGGCAAGAACATAGAACAATACAGAGTAGACCAGGCCCTCAATGTTGAGCCGACCTGTGAAGATGTGACAGAATTGATGCCAAGTACAGTGAGGTCCATCTTGACATTGAGAGCAACTCTCATCATCTTTTATACTTTTCACAAGCAGCATGATGAGATTCTCACTGGGCTTCAGTGAATTGCAAATTGACAGTCATCATTGATTGTTAAATGCTTTGTTAATGCCACCATTCACCTTATTAATGTTCAGCGAGCCATTTTACTCAAATTGGCAAACAAGCTTAAAGTCAGGAATACTTGACAAGGAACCAGAACAAGCGACTGACAAATTCAGTTCACCACTTTCTCTGGACAAAGCCCACGTTGGACAATGGGCAACATCTCAAGGCACTATCCAGGGGCACCAGCCACATGTATGCTTCATCCATGGACATTGGCATCTGGAATCTGCTTACTCATCACAACCATCATGACATTTATCTGATACAATCGGCAAGCTGTGCAGAAATGCATTGCAGGGCACACTGGCAACTAGCATTGAGAAGGCTGTAGCAGGAATATTTTGAGCACACAGTCAGACACTCTGCTCACAGAATGGATCAGGCGACATCACACAGCTACCCTCTTGCTCTCTTAACTGTCACTCACATGGCACCCACCGTCATTCTTGTAGCAGCCTGCCTTGCCATGCGTTAGCCAGAACCTCTGGCTTCCAGTATTGTTATTTTGAGTTGCTCTTAAATCTGGATACACAGAAAGGCTGTTCAATAACGAACTGTCCAAGGGCAGGGGAGGATGTACTTCTTAGTAAGCAGCACACTGAGTCCTCAAGATAATACTTACAGCATATGCCAGTTACCTGAGTGGCAAACACACACTGCGCCAGCTGCAAATAACCATTCAACCAAATGGCCATGTCCAAAACTAGTGGGGGTTAGTCCTCAGTGCAGTCAAGCGGGGTGCACTGACAGTCAAGGAGTCCCTGTATATATACACATACACAGAGTCCGGGGGCTTCCACATGACAGTCAGGATGCTCGTAGTAAGAGGAACTGTCTCAGTACAGACTGGGGAGTGTTCAGCTGTCAGACCTGTAGGAACGGCATAAGCTGTCAGGGGAATTGCGTACCGTCAGGCAGGGAGCTGCCAAGACACAACAGTTAAGGGCCTGGTCAGTTATGCCCAGGGGCTGTTTACCAAATTCAGAGAGAGGTCTGAGGCAGTTACTGTTAGTCAATCTTTCAGAAGCATTCAAGCAAGGACCCGTAGGGGCAGCTGGGATCGAGGGCATAAGGGGTTGGTGAAGTCAAGGTTTAGGGTGGGGGGAAGCAAAGGCAATTGAAAGGGGTCTTATGGATAGTAACTGAGAAAAACTCAAGATGAGTGGGGTAGTGCAGAACAGCATTGATAGGCTACATGGGGGAGGGAGGAATATTTACTCTGACCATCACGATGGCCCCACATGGGGAGTATAAATGAGCCAGGTGGGCATGTCATGTACTAGTGAGGTTCAGGGGGCAGGGAGGACAGTTAGACACAAAGTTCAATATGGTGGATCTTGACGTTGGGGGATGAGTAGCGGTAGTGGATTGTGCAAGGAAAAAAGACATGGAGTTTAGGAGGAGGCACCTGGTGACCAGGCAGGACCCAGTGCTGACAATGTCCTCAGTGAGTTGCGTTCCCAGTTTCAATTTTCCTTCTTTAGCTGCACGGTTTATACTGGAAAATGGCTGGACCAATGTCAAGGGTGGACAGAGTCATTTGCAGTCTTATGTGTGAAAGCGTGGGATCCACCTTTGTTGAACACCATGACATTGTTGTGACAAAGTCATGAAGTAGCCATTTCAAAAGCTCAGCTACATGGGAATTGTAATCATTTCATTGCACATTCTTTATGGATTCAGAGTGAGCGTGCTTAGGGGTCAGAGCCTTTTTGCCTCACATTTGTAAATTGAACTTTAACACCTCAATAATGTTGAACTTAGCAGCAATAATGTTACAAAAGACTGAAGCTCAACCATTATTTGTGCAACTTTCAAGGTGCAGAGTGAGCTGAACAACTTTGAGTCCTTATCTATCATGTAAACACTACCAAGGTGTGCCCTCATTGCTGTGTGAAACTGAGTGTTTCATGTGGATTCTGGGTTGATAGAGTGTTGGTACAAGCAGTCCTTTCTCAATTACATTGGGTGTTCACTCAGCCAATGGGGCACTTGTGCCAAGATGTTGCACATACAAAGCCTGAATGGGAATGGATAGTGCAGACATGTCACCATTTCCGAGGTGCAGCATGTCTCATGGTGGGTGATGTGTGCTGAGTCCTCATCTGCAGGAGATGTCGTCACTGGATGTTCTGAGATCTAAGAAACTCTTTTGCTCCTTCTGTTCCCATGTGAGACATTTTCCCTGGTGTTCTAGGGCCTGTAGCTGGTGGGCACTGTCACTGCCTATCTAATCAGGCGAAGACAATGTAGGAGGACCAGGACTGACTGCTAGTCCAGGCATAACTACTGCCTCCATTGAGGACAAGGGACATCTAGCTCAGAGAAAGCTCACTACCTCAGGGCTCCCTCAGGATCTGTGGACTGTGCAGAATGTCCAGATTTTCCCACCCCATGACTCCAGTTCCTGAACAAGGTATGAGGTGCAATGCCACTGCATGATCGATTTGTCTGGGGGCATGGTGACAAAACTGTCATGCTTGCTGGAGTGAGACCTGAAGGCTGCGGGAGTGAGAAGCTATCTTCTCTAGTGGCTGTGAAGGGCTCTGCAGCATGAAGCTTCTCTGTGACTGGCTCCTACCAGGGAGTGACAGGAGACCTGTGCGGGATCTTTCAGTGCACCCACAAATACATCAGCACAGTGACCGATATCATCTGTGTGAGATCGTATTGAGAGGCCCATATAACAGTGCTGCAGAATTCATCAACAGGAAGGGGTTCAATTCCATTAATGTCCAAGTCATTTGTTAAAAATCACACAACACCAGGTTATAGTCCAATAGGTTTATTTGGAAGTACTAGCTTTCAGAGCACTGCTCCTGTGGGCGGCACAGTGGCACAGTGGTTAGTACTGCTGCCTCACAGCGCCAGAGACCCGGGTTCAATTCCTGCCTCAGGCGACTGACTGTGTGGAGTTTGCACGTTCTCCCCGTGTCTGCGTGGGTTTCCTCCGGGTGCTCCAGTTTCCTCCCACAGTCCAAAGATGTGTAGGTCAGGTGAATTGGCCATGCTAAATTGCCCGTAGTGTTAGGTAAGGGGTAAATGTAGGGGCATGGGTGGGTTGCGCTTTGGCGGGTCGGTGTGGACTTGTTGGGCCGAAGGGCCTGTTTCCACGCTGTAATGTAATCTAATGTAATCTAATCCTTCAGGTAGTTGTGGAGCAGTACCATAAGACACAGAATTTATAGCAAAAGATTACAGTGGCATGCAACTGAAATGATATATTGAACAAACCAAGATTACTGCAGGTTTCAGTTAATTAATATGTAAACCCAGAACTGAAACCTGCAACTCATTCTAAAAGATGAAAGACTGAACAGCAATCTAGGTTTGTTCAATATATCATTTCAATTGCAATACACTGTGATTTTTTTGCTATAAATTCTGTGTCTTATAGTCCTGCTCCACAACTACTGAAGAAGGAGCAACGTTCCAAAAGCTAATACTTCCAAATAAATATATTGGACTATAATCTGGTATTGTATGATTTTAAACTCTGTCTACCCCCGTCCAGCACCAGCTCCTCCACATCAGGTCATTTTTAATCACAGTTATCTTTGCCTGGAGCTGTGTGTCAGCTACCCTGGCAATGGTATGACTCCATCCTGGAGTACTCCAGAGTACCCAGTGTAGTTGATAATCCAAGTGCCCGACAAGGCTGGCTACTGAGGCACAAGGGATACCCAATGCGACTACTGAATACCCTTACTGATACAGAGCACAGGTTTAATGCCATATCTGTTTCAACTAGGGTGGTGGTAGAGTAGATAATAGGGCTACTGCAGATGTGGTGTTGGGGGTGCCCTCCAGTATCAGACTGAGAGTGCTGCATTATCCTAGAATGCTGCACTCTGTATAACTGGAGCAGACAATGATGCAATGTGCCGGGTGCTGAGGAAGTGAGGGAGCAGGAAGAGTTCTAAAAGAGGAGGATGAGGATGTTGGGGAAGAGAAAGTTGGTGTCCATGACAGAGCTCAAAATCGCACAACACCAGGTTATAGTCCAAAAGGTTTAGTTGGAAGCGCTAGCTTTTGGAGCACTGATCCTTCATCAGGTGCTCCTTCATCAGAAGGAACAGCGCTCAAAAAGCTAGTGCTTCCAATTAAACCTGTTGGACTATAACCTGGTGTTGTGTGATTTTTAACTTTGTACATCCTAGTCCAACACTGGCATCTCCAAATCATGACAGAGCTCAGCTGTGATGGTGTTATCAACCAGACAGAATCTCATTGACACCTCATGCTAATAGAAGCAAGCTGGGTACAGCAGCCAATTGCTAATGGGAAAATAATCTTTGATCGTGATTCCAAAATCAGTCTGGCATTTTGGGGACAACGTTCAGCCTCTATTGGCTTTGTCTGTTTTGCTTTCTGTAAACAAAAACTCACATTTGACTTTGCATTTGTCCAATTGTTTATCTGCATGTTGTGTTTCCCTAGTGGACAATGACAGAGTATAGGTCTACTCTTTTAACTCCGGGATGGCACGGTGGCTCAGCGGTTAGCACTGCTGCCTCACAGCATCAGGGACCCAGCATCGATCCCCGCCTCGGGCAACTGTCTGTGTGGTGTTTGCACATTCTCCCCGTGTCTGTGCGGGATTCCTCCGGGTGCTCTGGTTTCCTCCCACAATCCAAAGATGTGCAGGACAGGTGAATTGGCCATGCTAAATTGCCCATAGTGTTAGGTTTATTAGTCAGGCATAAATATAGGGTAGAGAAATGGGTCTGGGTGGTTTACACTTCAGAGGGTCGGTGTGGACTTGTTGGGCCAAAGGGCCTGTTTCCACACTGTAGGGAATCTTATCTAAATTGACAGTAAAGCTATCTCTACTCCTTTTAACCGGAAAATAAAGATCCATCTACACTGCCCCCAGCAAAGACTCCCAGGACAGGGACAACATGGATTAGATAGAGACATTGGGCACTGTGAATTGGGTAGTGCCAACATACAGTGTTCCAAACAAGAAGTTGCGAAGGACAGATAAAATATGTGGCCTGATGGTTAAACAGTAACTAGAGTGGGAGAATGGGAGTGAGCAAGTATCAGCCATTTTGGCTATGTACCATGAGCAGAGTGGCTTTGTAGTTGTTATAGCATTATACTGCCAGTGAGGGATAATACCCAATTGCCAATGTTTGTCTGGGTACACAGTGGGCTTTCACAGATGGCATTTACAAGGAATGCCAGTTTTTCATCAGATAATTGCTGAGCTGCAAGTTGTTCTGGGAATGGTACATGGTAGAATAGGATAGATGTGATAGGGCTATGATGGGTAATTAATAAGGCAGTTTGGTGAAATATGGTGACAGAACTCACTAAGACTCACAGCAAATAACCTTTCAGAAAGCTCAATGCAACCCAGGCTTAGCTTAAAACCCAAAGATTCACTTTTAAGCAATTCTATTTTACCTCTTCTAAATTCTTTACATCTAATCTATCTATTGTCACTCACCTGGACCCTTGAATAAGAGGAAATAATCTGTTTGTACCTCCCATGTGTCAATTTTTTTAAATTTTAAACATTTCTGACATGCTATCCCATCATTTGTAGTATCCTAAATAGCGATTTGGAGTTTGCTTGAAGATTGGGTTCAATGGAGGTCCTGACCCACACTGACTCGGGAGTAATCACCTGGCAGTGATTTTCCTTAAACTCACTTAAATTAATGTCCAAGAGGGGTGCGTGTCATCTATGTCGTATATGGGCTCTTCATGCTCTAAAGCCAACCAGAAGCCCTCCACCATGGAAGGAGCTACAACCCGCTGGTCCAAGATAAAGACTATGAATGATGTCAAAATGAGTCAAAGGCCCCAGTTATGGGGCTAGCATTGCGGAGGGAAACCCAACTCACAGATTATCCTGTTCCTGCAGCTCTAGTATGGGAAAGGTCTTGAAGACTATCTGGAAAACAGACTATCTGGAAATCATGGGGCAGGTAACCTAATACCTGATGCTTTGGGGAGGCGTTGTGTGCAGAGGCCGGCTTTCTTTGACTATGAATTGGCTAGCCAGCCCTGATCTCTGGCCCAGAGGTAAGACAGTGCTGGCAAAGTAGTATAAGGTACAACAGTGTGAAATGATAAGCTCCCTTCCCACCTCCATCAACCCTTCCCTCACCCCATTTCCATTCTTATCAAACATGAATGCAGAAACTGGCATTCTGCACCGAATAAATGATGAACAATAGAGATTAGCATTGGTGATTCATCAGAGATAAGTGAAGAGAAGGAAGAGCAGTAAGTGGGCAGTAGTGAGGTGAAAATTAGCCCTTGTGCTTTCACCCTACTCTGCACCGGACCATGTATTCTGATGCACCACAAGTACACAGTACTATATCTATCAGGTTGGTGGCCAAGATATAATACACTCAAAGACTGAGTTGCATGTCAACTTGCATTTTTGACATGAATGTTGAACTGGAGCAATTGGTATCGATGGTAGATGTTCTGACCTTTTTCTCATCACATGATCAGGAGACTATTCCATTCTTGCCACCTGCCACAGGCACATGCTGAAAGGACTTTTCGGTAATACTCAACCTGTTCGGCTATGTTACAATTACGCTACTCATTGTAACACAAGACCTCCTCCAGCTAATGGATTACGTGCTTACAATTGATCATTAAGCTTTGTTGGCGTATTCAGCTGAACAAGCTAATCAAAGAAACAAGACTCATTTTACCCTTATTTATTTTAGGCATTATATTAAATATTAAAACATTTTAAAATTCAAAACTATGCATATACCTTCAAGAGTACATTAACTTGTTTACTGATGTTTGCACCAAAGTTCACTGTTTACTTATTACTCAATAGTCCTATCCGTGGTTCGTTAATGCCAAACTGGAATAAAAGCAAAAAATGATGGACAAACACAGTACGATTAGCTGCATCTATATTGGGGAAAGGCAGGTAAATATTTCAACTGTAAACTGTTTGTCAGAACTGGAAGCCAGAAGATAAACATGACTAATCATGGAGGCAGGAAGAGATGCACTATATTGCAGGATTTAAAGCATTAGAGTAACATTATAAAACAGCACAATTGCCTTTTGAAGTATACTTGCCAACCTCACCAAAAAGGCAAAGAATAGATTCCCCAAATATCTAAAAATAATCAAAATTCTGAATTGAAAAACAATGAGGACTCTGATCTGGTTCAAGTGCTGCATGTTACAACAGAATGAATGTGCAAATTCCATAAGCAACATGCCTCAGACTTGGAAGCAATGTAAAAAAATGTTTGATGACCTTACTAGATCAGGCAACACAAAATAAACTTCGCTAGGGATTAAGTTAGGCCAGTTTCATCCGAGCTTCTGAATTAAAATAACTCAAAGCTATTAACACTAGTTGGATGTGTACTCTTAAACCAAACAAACAAGGTTTAATTATAACAGTCATGTGTTTTCTTTTCTGACATATTTAAATCCATGTGCAGACAATAATTACACAACTCACTCACCAGCTTGCTTTATATGGGGAGGCTTGTGAGGGGCAGGGCTTTTTGGTTCAGTTGTCAAGCTCATTCACTTTTCTGCATGGAACCAAAAGAAAGGAACCAAAAATCTGTGCCAAGAATGTTCACTGTAACAATACAGTGTCAATCAATCCACGAATGTAGCAGCATGAAGTATATAGATGACATCACACCCACAACTGCCTTGTAAAATATGTGGATTTCTGGATATCAGCTATATAATTAGAACTCTTCTTTGTACTCTGTTTATAGGAAAAGACAGGCTATAACAAAACACACAAGATTATCAACTAACCCTATAATGATGAAAAATCCATGTAAATTGTGAAGAAGGAGACCATAAGAAAGCTGAAGCTGATGACAACCAATTTGCTGAAGTACTTTGTGTGTTATTCCTTCTGTTCGAATCTGTATGTCAAGGCTGATTATAAGGATAGCATTGCAATGTTTATTTGGGATGTTCCAAGCACCAATGACCTTGAATCCACTTAATGCATTCGTAGTATTCCCTACTTGAGATCATGTGCTCAAATCCCTGGAGTGGGGTTACAAATGGGAAAAGGAGTAGACTTTTCAGCCTATATTCCTCAGTTCAGTTATATCGTGGCTATAGCATAATGTTATTTATCAACATCTGGTCTGTATCCATTGATCTTCTTGCCTCAAAAACATCTGTTAAACATAGAAAATGCTGGAATACTCAAGAAGTTCCATAGTGTCTATGAAGAGAATTTCAAGACGATGACATTTTATTGGAATATCAATAGGTCATCAACTGGGTATCTCTCTCCCTTGATACTGTCAGATCTTCTTAGAATTCCCAGAATTTATTGTTTTTATTTCTCTCTGCATGGGAGGAGAGACTGTAAGGAGAATTCTCATTACCTCCAATTCAGCCAGAGTTTATCAGCAATATGAAAAAGGCTGGTTCAACCCATTTAAACCATTAAACCCATGGTTTTTATTCAACCCATTAAATCTTTATGTAGGAGAAAGCATTCTTCATTCTTTATACTTCCCTAGTCCGTCACATCAAAACAGTGTTGTGATCCTAAGTGCATCATCAGACATTAAGTTACATGGATTCACGTGGCTACCTCAAGCAAACTGCTTTCGCCACCAAAATCAAACTACACACTTAAAATAGTTGTAGGTGAGTCATAACTCTGCTGGAACTTTAACCACCTGCTGGACATGCATCGTCAAAATTGTCACTGTATTTATCACATACCAATATAAAATAACATTTATACATTGATAGAAACATGTTTCTTAGAGTAGCTGATGTTTCTTGCCACTGGAAATAAGTCAAAATTGTTTGTTCCTTGAAATGGAAAAACACAGAAATGTTGAAAACCATTGAAACAAATTAACATATTACTATCCTATTGATGTAGCCAGCGTATGTATTTGATTTAACAAGTCAGTTTTCTGAAAAATAGGAACTTCAGTTTGAAAAGCATGGACTCATCAACATAGTAAGGCACTCAGAAAAAACATTTTGTAGATACACGTGGTGAAATTGTGGTAAATTACAATGGGGAAAGTGAGGACTACAGATGCTGGAGATCAGAGCTGAAAATGTGTTGCTGGAAAAGCACAGCAGGTCAGGCAGCATCCAAGGAGCAGGAGAATCGACGTTTCGGGCATGAGCCCTTCATTCCTAAATCATCTATCAACTGAATCTGGGAAACTGAATTCTAATCTTATAAGTGAGTTGTATACTAAGGAAGCAACTCTTACCTGCATCTCTCCATATCCTGTTAACTCAAAGGATGTTTACTCGCACAAATAGTGTTGACTAGCACTGTTGATGTGTGTTATGGGTTTCCTATTGGTCCAGATGTTTCAATGGAATAAGTATTGGAATCACACAATGGATTTTTAGATTGCTAGATTCACTCCAGACTCTGTACTGATATAGGTATTGCTACCATGTGTAATGGCAATAGTTCTCTGTCATTTGAGACAAAGATTACCACCTAAATTTTGTACTTTCTTTTCAAGGATTGAAAGTAAATATCTCTTTGGAATATTATTTAAACTTGGGATTCTTGATTAGAAACAGAATTACAGTCTTTTTATAAAACATCAATGTTAGAATTGGCTTTTCATCAAATATGAATTGCATGCTTAGTTCTTTGTTAATTTTTTTTTAGAATTTAAAAAGTATACTGTCCTTACTTTTATTAGTTCAGGGAATGCGATGTTCACTAGCTGGAGCAGATTTATTGTCTAAGCCTGTTGCCCTTTTGATCTGCCTTTTTGAACCTCTATAATCCACTTGGTGTAGCCCTCACAGTTTGAGGATTTTGACCCAGCTACAGTGAAGATAGTCTTCTGTCTCCAAACTCAGAAATCCAATTCTATGAACTGAGTTCAGTGGAGATGTACAGTATTAAGGAGAGATGCCCCTGGATCTTTAAAATATCTGGGTTGTTACAATCTGGCTAAAACTTGTTGAAAAGTTTTTGTTGCAAACGTTTTGTCCCCTGGCTAGGCGGCATCATCAGTGCTTGGGAGCCTCCTGCGAAGCGCTTCTTTGATGTTTCCTCCGGTGTTTATAGCGGTCTGTCCCTGCCGCTTCCGGTTGTCAGTTTCAGCTGTCCGCTGTAGTGGTTGGTATATTGGGTCCAGGTCGATGTGTTTGTTGATGGAGTTTGTGCCTAGAGGCATGGCATTCATCCACAAACTCCATCAACAAACACATCGACCTGGACCCAATATACCAACCACTACAGCGGACAGCTGAAACTGACAACCGGAAGCGGCAGGGACAGATCGCTATAAACACCGGAGGAAACATCAAAGAAGCGCTTCGCAGGAGGCTCCCAAGCACTGATGATGTCGCCTAGCCAGGGGACAAAACGTTTGCAACAAAAACTTCCAGCTCGGCAAACAGAACCACAACAACGAGCACCCGAGCTACAAATCTTCGCACAAACTTTGAACTTGTTGAAAAGGCTGGTTGGAGGATATACTCAGCTGGTTCCTTTCCTTCAAAAACAGTAAAATGTGTTTTCTTTTTCATTCATTTATTATAAGGTCTCATTTTCTTAACCTGAAGTGAGAGTGATTACCTGAAAAGTACTCATAGTCTGGAACTGTCCCAAAAAGGGGCTAGGATTATAATCCACTTCACGTACTGCACCTTTAAAATATTATGATGTCCAAAGTTACTCCATGTTGTGTGGACATGCCACTCACTACACTGTATGAGCTGCTGCTCCTGATTAAGGTTGCTGCCACCATCTCCTTTATTGTTAGGAAGCTAAAGGGACTGCTTGGTCACATGTGATGTAGGAAAACCCATTCCTGATCTGAGATTTTGAGGAGGATCAGATGTCAGGTCTCACTCCTTTGAGATCTAAAGCTGTTTGAACCACAATTAAGATGACATCATTGTGGTACAAGTTAAAAATTACACAACACTAGGTTATATTCCAACAGGTTTAGTTGGAAGCACTAGCTTTCGAAGTGATGCTTCTTCATCAGGTGGTCGTGTTCTAAACCACCTGATGAAGAAGCAGTGCATCAGAAGCTAGTGCTTCCAAATAAACCTATTGGACTATTACCTGATGTTGAAGAGTGTGGTGCTGGAAAAGCACAGCTAGCCCGACTCTCCTGATCCTCAGATGCTCCCTGACCGGCTGTTCTTTTCCAGCACCACGCTCTTCAACTCTGATCTCCAGTGTCTGCAGTCTTCACTTGCTCCTATAACTGGGTGTTGTGTGATTTTTAACTTTGTCCACCCCAGTCCCACCAGTTCATTGGGGTAAGCATTGCTCAATATTAACTATTTCTAGCCAGAGACACCCCTATACAACACTTCATAGGAACTTTTGTAAATAGAATACGGCAGCAAGACATACAAGGTGATATGGTGTCAGATGACCAAAAGCTTAGTCAAAGAAATAGAGTTTAAGAAGATGGTTTAAAGAATGAAAATAGCTGAGAGTTGCAGAGGAGTTTAAGATGGAAATTCTGGAATTTAGATTCTAAGCAATTGAAGATGCTGCCACCAAAGGTGGAGCAATTAAAATAGCAGATGTTGAAGAAGCTAAAATCTGACAAGCACAGGATTGGTGTGATTAAGGACGCAAACAAGAGACTTCTAAGTGACCTCAATTTAGAGGTTAGATAATGGGAGGCCCACCAGAAGTGTGTTGAAATGCTCAAGTCTGCCAAGGGCATTCATGATATGTTTAGCAGCAGATGAGCAGAGACTGGAGCAAAGTCAGGCAATGTCACAGAGCTGGAAAAGGCAGTTTCCATGATGATGCAAGCATCTGGCTGGGAGCTCATCCCAGGTGCAGAAATATATCAAGTCTGCAAACTGACTGGTTTAGTCTCAGACTGGTGCCAAGGAAAGAGATGATATTGGTAGCTAGGGAATGAAGTTGAGACTAGGAACTGTAAACTGTACAATTTTCCTAGTATTTAATTGGAGGACATTTAGGCACACCCAATACTGGATGCCAGACAAGCAGCCTGCAACAGTGGAGGAGCCATGAGAGCTGATAGTAAAATAGACCTAGGTGTCAACTGTCTACATGTGAAAATCACTGCAGTGCTTTCCAGTGGTGGTGGGGGTGTGGGGGGTGGTGGGGGAGGGGGGGGCAGGGGAGATGTTGAGAAGTAGGAGGAAATCAAATATAGATTTTTGGGGTGCCAATGGTGTTGGTACAGAAAGAGAAAGTATTGGAAATAATACTGTAGTTAAGATTAGATAATAAAGACTGGGACCAGATGAATACAGTCCCATCTCAGCCGGATGACACCAAATAGGCAAAGGAGGAGGATTGTGTGGTCAGCTGTGTCAAAGGCTGCAGGCAGACTCAGAAGAATAAGGAAATAAAGTTTACTTTTGCCTCAAGCTAATTCAATTTATTTCTCTTTCTTTTACTTCTGTGATCTTCTTATAGTACAGATATCAGAACTGTTCAAGAAGCTTTTCAGTTCCTTCCTTCTAAAGGTGTACCTTGTGCTTTGGTTTTACCCTTCACTGATGTCATTGTTTATAGTGATTCATATTGCTATGACCCTACAACCATCTGTTCCTCTATTCTACATAATAGCTTATTTTCCAAGGAATTTGTGGCCTTTATTTACCAATTGTACTTATCTGTATCGATTCATTTCACAATGACATGTCCATTCTGTAAAATGTTTAATGTCTTTGTGTAATTGTTGCAGTGTTTGTCTTTTGAATGCATCTCCTAATTTGTTACCATGACTGTGAATTATTCACTAATATTACCAAAGTTATATGACCATGGTTCATAACCCCTGATCACCGAAGGGCGTATCAAACGTTTGAACTCCAACATACTTGTTCTATAAAAGGGTTTTTAGAGCCAAAATGAGTGTGGATATAATTCTAGTGAATGTCCAGGGAGGAACTCTGGGATATCACACCTGCAAGTTTCAAAGAAGATTCAAAGGAAGAAATGTACTACCACTGAACTGTGATCACAGAACATAGAACATAAATTAGTTCAGCAATTTTTGTGTCATCTGCAAATTTACTAATCAGATCACTTCCATTTTCATTCAAATCATTTATATAAATATTGCAAACAACAGAGGTCCCAGCACTGATCTTTCTAGTAAACCATTGGTCACAGACTTCCAGTCAGAAAAACATCCTCAGCAACTACACTCCGTCTTCTATGATCAAGCTAATTTTGTATTCAATTTACCAATTCACCGTGAATCCTGTGTTTGTGAAAAAAGGACATTGGAAAATACACAACGTTAAGAATACAAAGGGGCAGGGATTAAAAGTAAGCTTCAATCCTAGACTTTGTGCCTTAACCACCTGATCCAATCAAACTGCAAAGCCAAAAACTCTGAATTAACTGTTCATCTTCCAATGTTACAGGTAACATCCACATTCTTCCATCTACTTTTCGTGAATGACTCAGTGACTGCTACATTTTTAACTTTGAACTTTTGGGACTCACGATTTATTCCTAACCCATATGGATTCTGTTGTGTTATTATTTTCTTCTCACATTCAGTTCCTAATGTGATTAGGAACACTCTTTTGTTGATTCAAGAAAGCTTGGTTAATTTGGTTCCTTTTAGTATGGAGGTGCCAGTGTTGGACTGGGGTGGACAAAGTCAGAAGCCACACAACTCTGGGTTATGGTCCAACAGGTTTATTTGAAATCACAAGCTTTCGGAGTGCTGCTCCTTCATCAGCACTCCAAAAGCTTGCAATTTTGAATAAACCTCTTGAACTATAACCTGGTATCATGTGACTTCTGACTTGGTTCATTTTAAAACATAAATTAGCTTGATCTGAGAGAAAGACATCCACAAGGAAGGAGTCCTCTTTGAATTAATATTTTGGAACCAATTTATCCAGTACTTCCTCCTCACTTTCCAATGTAGGGTATACCATCTGGAACAGTAATAACTTGGAGAACCTCACTGCGGGTCTGATTGCAACAACACTATTGTAACATGTTGTCAAGAAACACCGCTCTGCTTACTCGTCCTGCATTTTTGGCACAATTTGACAAAATCAAAGCAACTAGTGGAAAACATTGAAAATTTTAGGTGTAAATAGTATTCCATAACCTTTTGCACTACATTTAAAAACTTTGCATTTTGAAGAAGACCCCACCCATAAAGCTAATCATGACATTAGTGTAAGTTTATCCCCATTGAAAATTTCTACTAGTTGTCCTTATTTGCTAGCCTTCAGGAATTTCCAAAACATAATCTAGAATTTTTGAGACCAAGAACTCGAATAGTTAAGAGTTTTTTTTAAACTAGGGAACTGATCACTGTGCTCTAACTAAAAAAAAGCTTTGCATATCAGTAAGAAAAACATTTTCAGAAGTGTGAAATCAGGTTGCTCACAACAGTTTGTCAGTCAACATTGTGAAAAAAAAGTTTACTTTTCTGTGATGCACTAATTTTCAGCCTTATTCCTCAAACTTCACTGAGTTACCCTTATTCAATATTTCAAGGAATACATATCTGAGAAGCACATTTGCTTAAGAAAAAAATTACAACTTAAAATGCTGTCTAATTGCACTGGTTCATGGTAGTTTTCGTATATGCAAATAGGTTTGAACGGAAACACAAGCACGGGAATGGGAAGTACTTTTGAGACCAGGAGCAATTTTGGACACAACCTATGCCGGAATTGCTGATTGCAGACAAAGTAGAACCTGTACCCAAATTAATATCAAGTGTTCCGTTCTGATTCTTTTAGCCAGTTCATTAGTATATTCTCAACAATTATCCACAATCACAGTACTGAGTAATTTATTGTAACATTTTTGCTTAATGATATAATTATATGCTGATCTCTTTCAGATTTTGGTGTTGCTTTGATTTCTGTTAATTGTGCAACTGGCCTTTATTAACCCTTTTTATGTCAACTCCACCATATTTTTTCTTACCTCCTCTTTTCATTCTTTTACTTTCTCAGCAAGTTATTTAGCACAGAACTGCCAAAATATTTTATGACTGCGACATAAAACAAAGCTTAGTTCAAAGGTGGCACAACAAGTATAAAGCAAGCTATTTAGTTTAATCCATCTTGCCAGCCAAATTCCTATTATAGTGACAATGTAACTTAAAATTTCACAAAAGTCAAACTAATTAGAAATATTTACACTTCCTTTGAAGAAGTTGTCATAGTTAAATTTGTTTATTGCTTTGAAGGTAGGAATGGAGACTGAGTCTTTAAATAGTAGTTTTTCTTACTTTTATATGTTACTTTGTCTTGAGTAACGGTAGAGAATTTAAAACAGATAGTGGCCAGTGTGTGAAAATTTGAGTGCAAAATGTTTCACTTTGTTTAATAATAGACAAATATTTTCAGTGAGACGCAATTTGAAGAAAACATGGTCTTAAAATACAAGAGTGGTGGAATTTGTTTCTAAGCATCTTTGTTTGACTAACACAAATGTTCTTTGAAGGGTAACTGAACAGCTGTGAGGCCCACAGTGTCAAAGGACAATAAAGGTCTCCTGGTTACTATGGTAATAATACAACCTACAGAAACATTCTAAATCCAAACAATAATTTTACTGACTAACTGCAATAAAACTGACTAGATACAATAAAGGCAGTTTTCTGTTAATATGAAATGATTAATACATCCAGTAGCACTTCAAACAAAATGTAAAGAAACACTATTGTTCATTGCTCTCATTACATCATATAACAACATTTAAAACTTAGCCTTTCATCCGTCTACTGGAGAGTACAGAAAGATAAAAGGCTGGGCTTTAACTTCAGAGCAGATTATCATTCTCTTCAGTAAACAATCAGGCAGTATTTTTAAAACAATGCACCATAGAGCTGTGCCACCTGTATTTTAGGGGATTGTCACAATCTTTGGAGCAAAGTTTCTCACCGTCAACTACAAAGCACAATCAAATTATCTGGAGAAGAGAGAAACAACCAATAAAAAAAGTTATCTCTCTTTACAGCCAGTACATATTGCTCCTGATCTCCACCATGTCCACTAACCTAAATTCCCATGCTGTTCATGTATATACACACTTTAGCACTCTCTAAACTTAGTTTTTCAATCGATCTACCTGCACAGGAAGACTAGACTAGATGCTAGTTTTGATGTAAATCCTATGATGGAACATAATCAAGTCAAGAATGATTTAAGAACAAATAAAACATTTAAAAATTAATGCTTGAGAAATGCATATGTATTATTTGAATGCTTGTTAAGTGAACATACTTAGGTGCCTTGAAGAACATGAAACTGGCCATTTTTGGTAGTGCTTCACATGCTAATCTTCCTGATGGATATTTTAGTGTAGCTGGTTTCATAATTGTTCTATGAGGAAAAAAGGGTGATGCTGAGAAGATAAGAAATGGAAATTTTGAGAAGTTAAGAAAATAAAATGGGTTTGAGCTTTAGGGAGAGACTGAATAGGCTGGGGCCATTTTCCCTGGAGTGTTGGAGGCTGAGGGGTGACCTTATAGAGACTTATAAAATCATGAGGGGATACGGATAGAGTAAATAGACAAGGTTTTTTCCCTGGGATGAATGAGTCCAGAACTAGAGGGCATAGGTTTAGGGTGAGAGGGAAACAGTTAAAAGTTATGAAAAACTTATTTGTGCAGAGGGTGGTGTGTGTATGGAATGAGCTGCCAGAGGAAATGGTGGAGGCTGGTACAATTACAACATTTAAAATGCACCTGGATGGGTATATGAATATGGAGGGTTTAGAGAGATATGGAAAAAATGCTGGAAAATGGGACTAGATTAATTTAGGATTTAGGATGTCTGGTCAGCAGGGACGAGTTGGACTGAAGGGTCTGATTCCGTGCTGCATACCTCCATGATGCCATGACTCTACTTTCGTGGCTGAAACATTGGCTGTTGTAGAGGCAGTGAATATGAGATTCCATTTGTCATATAGATTAGAAATCATAAAATCTGTACAGTGTGGAAGCAGACCATTCGGCCCATTGGGTCTACACTGACCTTGAAAGGAACATCCCAACTAGAGCCACATGCCTACCCTATCTCTCCAACCCTGCACTTCCCAATGCTAATCTACCTCACCTACACATCCCTGGTCACAATGGGCAATTTAGCATGGCCAATCTATCTGATATGCACATCTTTGGAGTGTAGGAGGAAACCAGAGCATCCAGAGGAAACCCATGCAGACACGGGCGAATATATACATTCCACACAGCAGTCACCTGAGGTGAAATCAAACCCCGGTCCCGGGCACTGTGAGGCAGCAGTGCAAAGGTCATACTGAAGATAATATAACTAGTGAATACCATAGAAGTATTTTTTGTGGGTTAATGTTCACTCTTCAAAAAACGTGAGAAAAGGTTACGGATAGACATTATGACTTGAATCAATGCTGGAGAATAAGGCAACGTATAAAAAAAAAGGGTTGTTGCAAGTTATCAAGCAAACGGTTACTTTGCAAAACATAATTGATTGTACAGAGAAGTTATTCAGGATTCTTGAGATTTCTCACAATGCTAAACTTGTTTTTGATTTGGTTTGTTTTAAAACATTAATCTGTGCATTAACTCTACATTTTATTTAAAAGCAAAGAAACAAATATGTTAATTGTTTATTCATTATGTTTCAATATTTGAAAATAATGGTATTAATTGGTGTTTCATTCAAGCATATATAAAAAGACATATTAAACTTATCACATGTTTAAATTGGAAGGGTATTCTTGAACATTTAGTTCTAAATAAAGGTAAAGCTGAGTAATGATTAGCCCTAATATGGTTCATCACTAATTGTCCAGAAATGTTAGCAATTTTGGATATGCCTGATGCAACACTTTGATTTCATACAACATCATGATGTTACACCAAGACATCAAAGCTACAATAAATGTCATCTGTTTAATTTTTAAGCACCACCACCATTAGCCAGTCATATCTGGCTTTATTAGTTCACTGCCACCAATTAATCCTTCTTTCTCTAAGTTGAACCTATAGTTTGTCTAATTATCAGTAGAGGATAGACCACTGATGAGTCTAGATGTAAGAGGCATTGGTCTTACATAATGTGGTAGTTTACTGTATGATAACAATAGTTACAGCTTACATTACTTTGTGATGCATGTTAATGAGGATCCCCAGGAGCTAGGCTGCTCACTTAAAATATTTTAAAACTCAATTCTCTGCACCCAAAGACTATGACTTAATCAAATTGGATTGAGTTCAATATAATGTGAACATTAACTCCTTCAGAACCATTACCTTATACAACATTTTCTATAATTATATCATACATACATAAATAACTAAATTGCATTTGCCACTACCTCATTCCCTACTGACTTTCCTTCAGACTTCACAAATGCAAATTGTCTGATTCTTCCATAATTTTCCAAGAAAGTACTCTTTTTGGTCAAGGAAGAATAGTACTTCTGTTTGAGGATGGTTGAGGACTGTTGGCCTAGAATCTAATCACAGCAAAGCCCTTTGGTCTCATCACATCAAGTTGAGTCCTAGCTGCACAGCCAGATCATCAATAATTGCCAACAATAACTTGTATTTGTACATTATCTTTAATATATCACCTTTTAAGAGGGGCAGGTTTGCTCTAAGTAGTAGAACTGAGTTAAATTTATGCTAGCCTCTCAAGATTTTGCACCCTTTATCAGATGTGAGAGACAAACTCGCATACAAGCTTTGTCTGCCAGATGTATTCATGTAAATAAGTAAGTAGAATTAATTTTGTGTGACTCTGCCAATGAATGGGGAAAAAGTTAATCATGCATCATGATCCCTGTGTCTGTATGTAGGTGTTACTCTATTTTTATTTTTAGATTTCGCACTCACACAATTGATTTCTCCTGAATTATTTTCTCTGAGCAATTTAACCATATTTTTTCCATCTGCAGTAGTTAGGATCCCAAATATTTGTTGCAGTTTCTATTATGTACAAGTTGAATGTACAAATCAATTCTTCATTTATTCCTTTTGGATAACATTCCCACACTCAAATTTAGCATTTTGTATATGTAATCTCCATTAAGAGAAAACATTTCTTCAAACTTGTAATTTTGCTTTTGTGTTCATTTAGTGCTATGAATCTAATGTCACTTGACGTGCAATATATATTTGGACTATGGATTTGTAAATCAGTACCCAATAATAAAAACATGTTTGTTAATATTTTGCAAAATTTGAAATTTGTGTTAAATTAGTTTGCAAAATGCACAAATTAATAAGCTTGATATAAAAATGTCTGAAACAACTGCTTAAAAGTACTTATTTATTCAGTGCTTTATTCCCTTCTAAGATTAGGGATTTTCGTAAACAAATATTTACAAAATATCTACATAAAATAAGATCACTAAGAAAAGGGGAAACAGGTGCAATGGCACAGTCAATTTGCTGCTTCTCCATTTTTATACATAAAAATACCTTTTAACAATGTTTAACTGGATAGAATTCTTGTTTTCAAAGGTAGTATGACCTGGAGAAGAGCGTTGTGCTCTATTTCAAATGAAAGTCATTTCAATGACTTTGAATCTTTGAACTCAGAATCCTCATAGTAATTGACAAGTTACAATTTTTGTTCTTCTTTCTTAAAAGGTGTGGCAACGTGTCTCAGTGGTTAGCACTGCTGCCTCACAGTGCCAGGGATCTGGGATCAATTCCAGCCTTGGATGTTTGCACATCCTCCCTATGTCTACATGAGTTTCCTCTGGGTGCTCTGGTTTCCTCCCACAGTCCAAAGATGTGCAGGTTAAATGGACTTGCCATGCTAAGGGTGTATAGGGATGTGAAGGCTAGGTGGATTAGCTGTGAGAAATGCAGGGTTATAGGGATGTTGGTAGGTCTGGTTGGGATGCTCTTGATGTGGACTTGATGGGCCAAATAGCCTGCTTCCACACTTAGGGTTCTACGATTCCAAGATATAACAAAAAGAGCTATTCACAATAAGAAATGCCCATTGTTGAAATGTAAATTGTAGTTTCCTGGAGATGCATCTTGTAAGCAAGTGCTTCCATTTTCAAAGAACATGGCTGGCATTATTTGCTCCCAGAAAGTGAAAAGGAAGATGACAGGAAAGGTAGATAATGAGGCAGTTTAGCACTGGGGAATATAATCACCTTCCTGCTTCCTCAAACATTGGATAGACAAATGGGAAGCTGCGGAAGTAATACATTTGGATTTTTGGAAGATCTTTGACAAGGTTTTTACACATGAGGCTGTTTAATAAGACAAGAGTCCGTAGTGTTGGATATGGTAATATTATCAGGGATAGAGGATTGGCTAATTAATAGAAGACAGAGATTTGAGTTAAGGATGGCATTTTTAGGCTGACAATTTATAACTATTAGGGTGCCATAGGGATCAGATTTGTGAGCCAGAATTATTGACAGCATATATAGTATTGATGACATGGCTGAGGGATATTAATGTACTATAGCCAAGTTTGTGGTTGACACAAAAATAGGCAGGAAGACAAATGGTGACAATGGCACAGTCTCAGGGACACAGACATACTAAGTGAGCAGGCAAAAACTTGAAAGATGGGATAATAAAATGGGAAAATGTGAGGTTATCCACTTTCGCAAGAAGAATAGAGGACCTGAATGTTATTTAAAGTTGAAAGAATGGAGAAAGCTACAACACAAAGGCATTCGGGAGTACTCAGGCATAACTCACAAAATTCCAGTATACTAGTTCACTTAATAATGGCAAAGACAAATGGAATGCTAGACTTTATAGAATTTTGCTTTTATAGAATCCTTACAGTATGGAAACAGGCCATTTGGTCCAACAAGTCCACATTGACCCTCCAAAGATTATCTCACCCAGACCCATCCTCCTTTCCCTATAACTCTGCATTCCCAACAGCTAAGCTACACATTCCTGCACATTATTGGATTGTGGGAGGAAACCGGACCACCCAGTGAAAACCCACGCAGACACGGGGAGAACATGCAAACTCCACACAGACAGTCCCCCAAGGGTAGAATCGAACCCAGACCTTTGGCACTGTGGGGCAGCAGTGCTAAACACTGAGCCACTGTGCTGCCCATTATTACAAAGGGACCAGAGTATAAAATTAGGGAAGTTTTGTTAAAACTATACAAGGCACTGGTTGGAGAACAGCTGGAATACAGTGAATAGTTCTGGTTTCCTGATCTGACAAAGCATATAGTGGCATTGGAGGCAGTCCAGAGAAGTTTCATTAGTTTGATCCTGAATATGGAGGTACTGGAAGAATGGTGAGTAGGTTGGGCCTGTATTCACTGACATTTAGAATAATGAATGGTGAACTTATTGAAGCATACATGATTTTTAGGCGATTTGACAAGGGACCCAGATTCAAATTCTGATGGAATTTGAACTGAATAAAAATATCTGAAACTGTTGTCGATCATCAGGCAAACCCGTATGACTCACTAATGTCCTTCATCTTCATCTGGTCTGGCGTACATATGAATCCAGACTCACACCAATGTGGATGAATCTCAAGTTCACTCTGAAAAGGCCCAGCAAGCCATTCAGTTATTATAATCAATAAAAAATTGAAACCAGACAGACCACCTGACATCGACCTAGGAACTGGAAACAACACAACAAAACCAGCCCTGTTGACCCTGAAAAGTCCTCCTTACTAATATCTGGGGGCTAGTGCCAAAACTGGGATACCTATCTCACAGAATAGTCAAGCAACAACCTGACATTGTCTGTAAGGTATGATTCTATGAGTATAGCAATGTCTCAGATACCACCATTACCATCCCTGGATATGTTCTGTCCCACTGGCAGGACTGACCCAACTGTGGTGGTGACACATAATGCACTGTCGAGATGGAATGTCCTGGAGTCCTCAACAATGACTCCAGATCTCATGACAACTAATGCATCATGTTACACATCAGCAAGGAAATCTGCTGATTACTCCGTCCCAACCTTCCTCAGCTGATGAATAAGTACTCCTCTATGTTGATCAACACTTGGAGGATGCATGGAGAGTGGCAAGGGTACAGTATTAAATGTCCACCACCAAGAGTGGCTCAGCAGCAGCACTACTGATTAAGCTGATGGTGTCCTAAAGGACATAGCTGCAAGACTAGGTCTGCAGCAGATGGTGAGGGATCAAACAAGAGGGAATAACATACTTGACCTTATTCTTGCCAGCTGCAGATGCATCTGTCCAAGACAGTACCAGTAAGGATGGCCGCCGCACAGTACTTGAGGAAAGAAGTCCCACTTTCACATTAAGAATACCCTCCATCATGCTGTGTGGCACTCTCATTGTGGTAAATGGACAGATCTCACAACTCAAAATTGAGCATCCATAAGGTGCTGTGGGGCTTTGACAACAGCAGAATTGTACTCCAGCACAATCTGCAATCTCATTGGTCCAGTTTTTCTCACACTCAACCATGACCATCAAGCCAGTGGATTAACCCTGGTTAAATAGAGGATGCAGGAGGCCATGCCCCAGGCATACCTGAAGATGAGGTGTCAAGCTGGTCAAGCTACTAAATAGGACTATTTGCATGCCAAACAGCATAAGCATCAAGTGATAGATGGGACTAAGTAATCCCACAAACAACAGATCAGACTAAGTTCAGCAGTCCTGCTATATCCAGTTGTGAATGGTGATAGACACTGGAAGAGGAGGCTCCACAAACATCCCCATCCTCAATGATAGGTGAGATCAGCATATTGGTACAGAAGATAAGGCTGTAGCATTCGCAGCAATCTTCAGCCAGAAGTGTCCACTGGATGATCCACCTCCTCCTCCAGTGGTCCACAATATAACAGATACTAGTCTTCAGCCAATTCAATTCACTCAATAGAATATCAAGAAATGGCTGGAGGAGCTAGATGTAGCAAAGGCTATGAGCTCTGACAACATTCCAGCAACAGTAGTAAAGACCTGTGCTCCAGAACTTGCTACTCTCCCGGCTAAGCTTTTCCAGTACAGTCATAAACATGGAATCTACCCTATAATGTGGAAGATTGCCCAGGTATGTCCTGTGCAGAAAAAGTAGGATAATTCCAACCTGGCCAATTACTGCCCCATCAGTCTACTCTCGATCATCAGTAAAGTGATGGAAGGTGTCATCAACAGTGCTATCAAGCAGCACCTGCTCAACAATAACCTGTTCAGTGATGTAGAGTTTGGGTTTCACCAGTTACTCAACTCTTGACCTCATTAAAGCTTAAATAAAGATCCAATAACAGATTCAAGAACAGCCTCTTCCCTGCTCTTATTAGAGTTTGGAATAGACCTCTCAAATTTTAAATTTAATGTTGATCTCGCTCTTTGTGCACCTTGTCTGCAACTCTAATGTACCTTGCTTTGTTTTCTTACCCTTGTGCACTTTGTTGGGTATGATCTGCCTATACTGTATGCAAAACAAAACTTTTCACTGTACCTAGATGCATGTGACAATAGTAAATGAAATGAAATGAAATCAAATCAAATCATTATGGCCTTGGTTCAAACATGGACAAAAGAGCCAAATTCCAGGGGTGAGATGAGAGTGATAGCCCTTGACATCAAGACCGCATGTGACTGAGTTTGGCATCAGGGACTCCTAGCAAAACTAGAATCAATGAGAACTGGGGCAAACTTTACACTGGTTGGATTGATATCTGACAAATAGGAAGTTGATTGTGGTTGTTGGAGGTCAGTCATCGCAGTTCCAGTTCATATCTGCAGGGGTTCCTCAGGGTAGTGTCCCAGGCCCAATTATCTTCAGCTGCTTCATCAATGACCTTCCTTCCATCATAAGGTCAGAAGTGGAGATGTTCCCCGATGATTGCACAATGTTCAGCACCATCTTGACTGCTCAGATACTGAAGCAGTCCATGTTCAAATGCCAGTATCCCGATTTGGGCTGACAAGTGGAAAGTAACATTCACATCACACAAATTGCAGACCAATGACCAGCTCCAATAAAAGACAATCTAACTATTGTCCCTCAATGGGGTTACCAACACTGAATCTCCCACTATCAACATCATTGGGGTTGCCATTGATCAGAAACTGAACTGCACTCTCCACATAAACAAAATGACTGTGGCAAGTAACTCACTTCCTGACTCCCAAAGCCTGTCTACTATCTACAAGGCACAAGTCAGGAGTGTGATGGAATATTCTTCACTTACCAGGATGGGTCCACCCCCAACAATATTCAAGAAGTTTGACAAATTCAGGACAAAGCAGCCTGTTTGGTTGGCACCACATCCATAAGCATTCACTCCCTCCATTACCAATGCTCAGTAGCAGCAGTGTGTATTATCTACAAAATACACTGTAGAAACTTACCCAAGATCATTAAACAGCAGTATCTAAACCCATGACCACTTCCATCTCAAAGGACAAGGGCAGCAGAAGCATGGGAATGCCACTATCTGCAAGTTCCCTCCAAACTGCTCACCATCCTAACTTGGAAATACATCACCACTGTCTCACTGTCATTGGTTCTAAATCCTGGACTTCAGGTAGGCAGTTATTCATTACCTTCTCAAGAGCAACTAAGGACAGGCGATAAATGCTGGCCAGTCAATGAGACGCAGGTCGCACAAATGAATAAAAACTAATGATGCAGAAAGGTTGTTTTTCCTTGTGGGAGAGTCTAGGTATAATCTCAGAATAAAGGGTCATCTATTTAAGACAGATTTAAGGCAGAATGTCTTCTTTTAGAGGGTTGTGAATCTGTGGATTTCTTTATCACAGAAGGCTCAGTTATTAAGTATATTTAAGGGAATCAAAGGTAATAGTGGAGTTGAGGGTTATCAGATTAGCCACGATCTCATTGATTGACAGAGTAAACTCAATGGGTTGAATTGCCTACTTCTGCTCTTATGTCTTATTTGGTCTAATGGTCTCAGGGTTCATGTTCCACCTGCTCCACCTACTCTACATTTGTGTCAAGTTATGTCTGAAAAGGTTGATAAGAAATATTTAAGTGAAATAGTAGGCTGGAGACCAGTGATCATCCCTCCAGACCCACTGACAATTAAGGCCCTTAAGTTGTAGATTATTGAGAGCAAGAAGGAGCTGGCCTACCTGCCTGGTAAACCAATGCTAGTGAACTGTAAGGTTATTTTTTTATTCATTTATGAGATGTGAGCATCACTAACTGGCCAGCATTTATTGCCCTTGAGAAGGTGGTGTTGAGCAGCTTTCTTGAATTTCTGCTGTCTGTATGCAATAGGTTGACTTAGTTAGGGAGGGAATTCAAGGATTTTGACCCAGTGACAGTGAAGGAATGGTAGCATATTTTCAAGTCAGGATGGTTTGTGTCTTGGAGTGAAATTTGTAGGTAGTAATGTTTCCATGTATCAGGAAGTGGTTGTGCATTTGGAAGGTGCTGTTGAATTGTTTTCAGGGCATAGGGGTCTCAATCTGCACTAGTATTCAATTTATGACAAGGCTATGGCCTCACGGAGATAATTCTTGACCTCGCTTCTGACCCTACTGCTTGCCTTTCCCCATTATCTCCTACCCCAGAAACCTCTCCTCCCCAAACAACACTTTGATCCTCTGAATGGGGTTATGGGTTGTAGTGTCCTAGCAGCAGCATAGCCTCTTCCTTGACACTGCCAAATGTTGGAGATTAGATTATATTAGATTACAGTGTGGAAACAGGCCCTTCGGCCCAACAAGTCCACAGCGACCCGCCGAAGCGCAACCCACCCATACCCCTACATTTGCCCCTTACCTAACACTACGGGAAATTTAGCATGGCCAATTCACCTGGCCTGCACATCTTTGGACTGTGGGAGGAAACCGGAGCACCCGGAGGAAACCCACGCAGACACGGGGAGAACGTGCAAACTCCACACAGTCAGTCACCTGAGGCGGGAATTGAACCTGGGTCTCTGGTGCTGTGAGGCAGCAGTGCTAACCACTGTGCCACCGTGCCGCCCAAATGTCGTGTTCTGATTGGCCAACTGCTCCAGATGTCAGCACCTCCTCAACTGGCTTTATGATTCTGGTAGAAAGTCTGCCGGCAGGCAATTAACATCACTGCTGGGCAAAAGCACATATGTAATCAGTAGGATAGTCATGCTCATGCCTCTTTTATATTGTGTTTCCATTTGCAGCAGGGAGAAAGTGGATTTTCCAGGATGAGTTCCACAATAAAGGCCAGAATCCTGTAAGAGTGAAAGATAATCCCTTTCAATCACAACTCATTTGATCTACAAGAGAAAATGAAACAATTGTGGACATTTCCACTGTACCACTTTGATGGAGGTCCCTGCCACTCTGACATTCTGGAACTTCACTTGGACAGGTGCTCCTTTGACATGCCTTGCCACTTTGGCTAGCTTGTTTCTTCATAATCCACAAATGGCCAAGTACATATTGAATTGAAAAGCACATATTATTAAAAGTTCTAATTTTGTTATAACCAGTGGAAAGATGGGAATTTTTTTGCTTCATTGGACTTGGTCATAACAGGGATTAATTTATTCCTTTGGATCAGCATTGACTCACCATTTTATGTTTTCATTCATTTCCTTTTTAGAAGACTAAACTAAATTATTTTTGATGCACAAAAAATTCTAGATATTCTTTGTGAAGAAATATTTCACTGCCAACACATACACTGTGAGTCCTTTTACTTCTACCACTTGTAATGGCAACTTTGCCATATCCTGGATATACTTTTTATTATTTAAAAATAAAATCTAGTGCTACTCACATAGGAGGGGCTTGAAATTCCTCATCCTTGTAATGCCACTGTTTGGCCAACCCTGTCTAAATCCCAGAGTTATACATTCCAATGTTGCTTTAATGGTCTGGTTGTGTTGCGGCTAACATAAGCTGATTGTTTTTCTGAAGGTAGTTTATTAAACTGCAATTTGACCTTTCCCAGGTCATGTACGATAGCACCTGAAGTTCCATTCATTTTTAAAATTGTCTATTCCTGTGACATATTTCAGTTTGTAACAGAAATAGGGTTTCGCATTGAAATAAAAACCTGTTGAGAATTGGTGTTATTATTTTTGTCCTACAGATCTACTTGATATTATTCCCTTTGCAAACAGCAGGCAAGCTTATAATCATAGCTTTTCGCAAGGGCTGTTTTCATAGCTGACTACACTGGGGATGCTTCATATTACCAAAGAATTTCTGTATCTGATCAAAATGCCATTGAAATAGATAACCCTTTATTTTTGCAAGACGGTTTTAAGTAAGCTTCCTCTGATCTCTGGCCACTCCTGCACACTGAGGTATCTATTGAGTAATGTCAGCTCAGCTATCTTAACACAAATCCAATCCTTAGCCATGATGTTTAGGCATCCATTTTATAGGTTCCTGTGGATCTTGGCCAGTTTGCAGGGCAGATGGCTTCTGCAGCCATTTTAAAACAATATCCTGGCTCACTTAAATGTGTTTTTTTTTCAAACTAAAATCACAGGTATTAGATCATTCGATAGAGTTGAAGATTAATGGTCCATATGTTATCACATGATGACAGGTAGAAGCCCTTGTCTTGCAAACTTCTTTAATGCAGTGTTTACAGATTGAAATGAAGGTGTATGTGCTTCATATCTCAATGTGTTTTAAAACTTTGTTGCATTCAAAAGAAAGAATTTCCATTGATAAAACATGATTCATCCTTTATGTGTTAAGGCTAATAAGTTACTTTTAAGTATGTTTTAGTACTGCCAACTGTGGCATAAATGCTACTCAAGATAATCCTGTAGTCATATCATGACAGTGGATCTGTAATTTGCATCTGTGCAGATAGATGGTCCTTGATTAAGGTCTCATTCGACAAGGAAGTAAGTGTTTTCCTGAAGTACCAGTTTAAAATCATGTGCTTGGTAGTCCTGAGGTGAGACTTGAACACCCAACCTTTTGACTCAGATGTAAGACTCAATAGCAGTAAAGGCAGCACTGAGCCAAACTGAAATTTGGGGCTGATGCATTGTTATTTCTACACTTATTACACAATGCCATCACGTTCTCGATTATATGCATGTATGTCAGTTTTGGTTTACTAATAGCACTCTCAATCCTGAGTCATGAGATGCTCCAGAGACTTGAATACAAAATCCAGCTTGACATTCCAGGAAAGTATTGATGGAGTGCTGTGCTGCTGTAGATACGATTCTTTCAATGAGATATTAAACCAATGACCTTTCTGTCCTCTCAGGTAGACATAAACAATTCCATTGAATTATTTAGAGTTGGTCCTAATGTCCTGAATATTAATCCCCCAATAAGCACCACAGAAATTGATTAAATGCTCATATATTTTCTTCCTGTTTGTGAGGCCTGGTTGTATACTGATTAGCTGTAGTGCTTCATTCATTGCAATAGTGATCACAAAAGGTTGACTGTAAAGTGTGTTGGGCCATCCTGAGGTTGTGTAAGGGGTTTGTAATTACTAGTTTTTCTTTCTGTTTAAAAACATATGTTAAAACCTCCATGACCTAAAGTAGTCTAGGGTATTCAAAATCATCAGCAAGCACATGAAGGTGCATATTTTATCCAATATGATCATAAATTAAGCAAACTAGATGAAAACTGAATTCAGATCACTTCAAAGTCATACCACTCATTTTTGGATCAGAAATATTTAATATTTCTCCAAATGTTCTTTTCACCAACTGATTTTTGACAGTGCTGAATCTCGCTGGGTTTTGGTTCCATGTGTACTGGGTGCAACCAGTGCCATTAAAGTCAAACTGAACCTTGTTCTTGCCCGATATCCATTACAGCTTTCAGCAGGGCCTAATTCAACATTTGGAGGGGGAGATCAGACTGATGTTTTTTCCTTCTTTTTCAAACTCATTCACCGACAGCAGCACTCACTTGGAATTAAACTTTGCAGGCTTCTAGTGTGAACAATTTTATTGTGCATCTAGCATCTACAACAAAGGTTTTAACTTCTCTAGTACAGAAACTATGGGCAGATGTCTATACCAATATAAAGAATTTAAAAATAGATTTGATGTCCAAAATCAGCCACCTTCAGGACTGAGACTTCTGGATTTCAGATTTTCCCTGATTTTGCGTTTGATGTCAATTTGAGGATAGGACCCAGACCAGTCTGGCCCTGTAAGCAAAATGCTGAACCTGACAAATAGGCTGCTGTGCCATTGACTACTGACACCAACGTGAATTGTCAACATTTTTGGCCAAAATGTCTAAATTTAATTTCACTGTATCTCAAATGGAACATTTTCCAAAATGCTCAGTTTCCAGGCAATTCCAATTCTTGGACATATGGATTTTGGATGTCCAACCTGCAGTGCAATTAGCATTCAACAGACATCATGTTCCTGAAACACCACTGAAAGAGCACATTTATTCTGATGCAGTATCAGTTTGACATATGTGGGCAGTCATTTTCTATCTACCCAAAATAAAATGATTTCTAAGAGCGATAGTGGGTAATTTAATATTTAATACTGCAAATCTTTAGGTCTTATTGTTGCAACTGTTCGGCCTTGTGTCAGTACAGATGAGAACTTGAACAGCTGGAAAACAAGATAGCATGAACTCAGGGTTATCTAAAGTAAAGTTTCCAATGTCCTGCTCTCTTTTTAGAGATACATAACTGGAAGTGAGTTTAAGTGTAGGGTAACCACAACTCAGATGACTATTGAGCTACCTCAGCTGATACAGGAAATTGAACACACAATGTTGTTGTGAATCTGTTACACAAACCAGAGTCCAACTAATTGAGCTACCTGGTCCTCATTAATTTGGAGATTAAATAGGAAATTAGAAGAAATGTTTTCACAAAGATTCCTGTCAGTGTTAAAGAATAACTTAGCACATACATAGAATTGGATACTTGAAAAGGAAGAATATAAAATGAATAAGGTAAAGTTAAAGAAATTGAATTAGAATTAGTAGCACCAAGACAGTCTGAATTAACACAGGTGTACTAAATCCTCCCCCCCCCCATCTTATTCTGTTCTAATTAAATGTACAACAAACACGGTTGATTCGAATCTACTGCTAGTCCAGGTTATTTTCTAAGAAACTGAATCACACAATTTTATGCCTTATTATTACATAATGTAAACCTGCTCTTGGAATGACAACAGTCTATTCTGTAACTAATTATCCAGAGAAGTATATAGCGTGCGCTTTATGAACATGTTTCAATAAACCATCTGCTTGGGTGCCCACTATGATTGTCTATTGATAGGTTTTAACTATTCTTTAATCATTCTTCTTAAATATTCCAATGGACCAAGCATTTTACTTAGAAGACTGTTTATTTATGTGCAGCTGTGTCTAATTTCAGAGGCATTGGGCAGAATTGAAACACTGCATTCCAAGTCTCGGTAGCAGACCCCAAAGATGATGGCAGGCATATGTGTGCTGATGCCTGGAGAAGGAATGCCCTCACACTCCCCTTTGCACTAGTCATTTATTTTTAAAAGTGACATAAGATCTCTGTCACGTGTATGCAAATGATATTAGATAAATGAACATGATTGGCTGCTTGCTGCTCTCCGAAAGTATTGCTTACCCGTTGTTTTCCTGCTGCTGCCACCATTATGCAGTCTCAATAATCCAACATTCAGTTCTCAGAAAAATATGTCCTAATGCAATTTTACCATGCTACCATCTCACATCCTCTTTCAGTGGCCCCTAATATATCCCAGCCATCATCTGGAAATTGTATCTAATTACGATTCATCGATACATCGAAATCAGGGATTTCAAGGATTGCTGCATGGTTTGACAGCATATAACTTAATGTTCATTTGTGCAGCTGTGGATGCAGATGAACTGGAGCTGAAGGGTTGTGCATAAATAGAGCTTTTGTTGGCAACAAGTAATGGATTGTTTAGTTGACTAGTGATCAGTTACCATTGACAAATGTCTTCTGCCTGCCAACAATTATTTGATTGGTTCTCTGATAGCTGAATAGCTTGGGGCTGAGCACAGGATACAGAGAAGCCTTCAGGTCTCCACCAGCTTAAGAGTTCTCTTTCTGTTCACTGCAGTAAGCCACATTAAGTTTATTTTTCCTTCTGCAGTTGCTGTGGGATGTGATTTGTAACTGATAAGTAAGAAACCTTTTAAAGGTGAATGAGACACCATGTGCCTCTTGCCAACCAATGGAAGTATCCAGAAAAAGGAAGACTGAGAAGCAGCACAAGAACTATCTCAGCAGGTTGTGTAATCAACCACTGAACAACCTTCCTAATTTTCACTCCATCCATGTCATCCAATTCTATTTTCCTTTATATGTGTGCATGTGGGTGTTTATGTGCTATATATGTGCATGTACTAAAGGAAGTTTAAAAGGGGTTTGGAGTTTTAATTAGCAGAGTTATGTGCCAATGGTATATAACTGTCTACCTGTAGCTAGACTCTATTTAGCTGTAATAAAGAATAGATTTTATTAAGTGTAGAAACCTGGTCTGTGCTTTCTATCAATCTGGATCTAGAAGCCAGGTAACTAGGGGAATCTTTGCATAATTTTTAAAATCTTTATCTTTTGTGACTACACTGGGAATAGCGGGGGTTTAATTTCCAGTATGTTATCCCTATAATTCATGTTGGAATTTGACTTGTTCAACGAATGTTAACTAACTTGATAATAAAGTAAAAGGTTGTTAAAAAGAACATGGAAGTTTACTAAAGGTCACCAATCCAGTGGTTATAGGGTAGTAAAGTCCCAATGATGCACCTTCCTTCTTGCATTGTATTTCAGTATGATACTACAAATTCCCCAAGGGATCTTCCTTTTCTACCTGCAGTCTGCTAACATCATTCTAATCAAGCCAACTACTTTCACTTGGATGAGGGCTGTCAGGCAACCAATAGAAGGAAGAGACTAATCAGGTATCCATAAACCACCTACAGTCTAAATATGCTTAATTGATTCTTCACAGTTTATTACTATTAATAGCAATTAAGTTTTGTTATATATGTAGCAAAAAATCTTATCTGTGCTAAGTTTCCAGTCAGGTTTTTCCTGATGAAAGGCTTATGTCCGAAACATTGATTCTCCTGTTCATCCGATGCTGCCCTGACCTGCTTTGTTTTCCCAGCAGCACACTCTCAACTCTGATCTCCAGCATCTGCAGTCTCCTGTTTCACCTAGTTAGGTTTTATAGTCAGACATTATTTTATTTGAATAATTATTGTATAAAGCTGTATCAATAGATTCAACTGTCTGCAAAACACTTTACATTTGCTTAAAAATGGCTGAAACATCAGTCAGGGAAATGGTTGTGGATATGAGCCATGCATATTCATCCTTGACTTGCTGTGGGAAACCAGTTTGTGGAACTGAACTGTTGACATCAGTGGAAGGCATCAGTTATTCATCTCTATTGCAGGCATTCAGTACATCACTGAATATAAATAGCTTTCTAATTCCTTATACCAAAGAACAACCCAGATGTCTGGACAGATGGTGGTTTATTTATAGTTGTAAATCAACCTCACAACAACTAGATTTAACTTTGTATGGTAACAACCCTATTATCCTTATTAATCATGAGAGTATCATTTTAACCAGCCTAAACCTCAATTAGAACATCCTGCATCTGAATGCAGTGAAGAAGTTTCCAGTAATTGCAATGTTATGTCTTAAAATTGCTCCATATGTCCAGTTAGATGAGAAAATAATAGGTTTTTGTAAAATTCTCAGCTATGACTAATTGGTCATTATCAATATCATTTTCAGCTAAATAATATTGAGAGTGGCAGCTGCTTATATTATTTATAAAAAGCCATTAAACAGTTTTTGTCGCTACATTAAACCATTGTATTTCTGGAGTGTGTGCAGTCATGATGGTGTCAGAAGAGATCCATCAATGACATTACAGTGAAGTGAAGTAATTGCTAAGGATGGTTTAAACTATATCCTGTTGGGATTAGACTTTCTGTGAGGCTACAGCCAATTTGGCAGCATACCACAACGTATTACTCACAGAGGCTGGTTAATGAATTTCATAGCAATTAAGGAAAATATGGTTGAGAGGGAGGAGAACAGAAATTGATCCAGGTTTGCAAATCTTGAAGTTAAAGCTATCTTCAGAATCTTCTTCTTTACATTATGTGTATACTAATAGCACATTACAAAGTATGCAACCAAGAAAGTAATAGGGACAAAGGTTCCTTTTTGTGGTCTATTTCTCACACTCCAATGACATCTGAAAAAATTTGGCTATGCTGACGCTCAGGCTGTGACAAACAGGGCTCTGTTGCAGGCTTACAGATCCCTCTCAAAAACCAATCATGCTCTGCTCCTTCTGCTTAATTTTTGTTGCAACCTTCACCATTCCCCGTAAAGGAGAAGAACAAGCAAATTCTCTCAACGTGCTATCTACCATGTATCTGTCACCTCATCACTCATTACTATTTGTGAATTCTCATTAGGTTTGAACTGACTGCTATGTTTACCCACATTACACTTCAAAAGTATTTCATAGGCTATGAAGCACTCAGGACATAATGAGATTGTAAGAGGATCTGACTAGCTGCAAGTTGCTTAAAACAAGACTCTTAGGTTCAAGCTAGTTCATTTTTGAACAATTTGGTAACCAAATGCACTGGGAAGTGATCAGTTTGGATCGATGAATTAAGGTCACCCAATGGGGTTACCTCATGGCCTTCCTCAGTCATAAATGTGTCTAGGATCTCTACTGCAACTTGCGGAAATGTTCAATCCATTGGTGGATGAGTCAGAAATAAACCTGAAGATTTCCCTTTTTTTCTCATATTCATTCACAAAATAAGGGCATCACTGGCTGGCTAAGGATTCAAACCCGAATCCCCAGATCATTGTCTGGGTCACTGGATTCACAATCTGATGATAATGCCATTAGGCCATCACTTCCTTCCTGGAGTGCAATGTGTTGATTGCATAATGTTTCCTGTACAGTACACTCTTGATTATCCGAACAAGATCTCAAGGTCCCGTAAAAACGGTATGAGGCAACTCAGCATTCAGTTATCAGTTAAACGGTATTATGACGTGCATTGCTGCATAACTGAGAAATATTCGATAACCGGCACTCAAGTTACTGCTTGTTTACTATAGATCAATTATTGGTTAAATGGCGTTATGGCGTTCATTGCCAGATAACCGAGAAGTGTTTGGATAAACATCACTCATAAATTACCGCTTGTTTACAATCAGATCGATTATCCGAACTATCAGTTATCCGAACAAAATACTCCCTGCCCATCTCATTCAGATAATCAAGGTTCTACTGTATTTAGCTCTATTATAGCTATTCAGAGATTCAAGCAAAATACTTGATGAGTGCAAAGAGTTTGGAGTTAGACGAGAACATTGTGTCATTTTATAGAATGTGTTCCTTTAAAGAGTCAAGCCAGAATTGGGGACCAAGGATTTCTGATAACATTTGGGAAGGGCTCACAAGATATTTCAAACTATAATAACACTCACCTTATTGGAGGAGATAAGTGACATACAAAGATTAGTAAAAAGAAAGCAATTTGATGGAGGCATGAAACAGGCTGCAGTCGATTGATGGGACAGCACTTCAGTAGTTGAATTGGTAATCCTCTGACAGAGGACAAAATGTCTATCATTGTCTGTAAATACAGTTGGAAGGGGCCAGAAGAAGGGCGGAGAATAGTACAGGTACGCACTACCCACTACATATTCCTGCATTACAGATTATGTCCTGAGTAGCTCAGATGTCGGAGATTTCTGAAGGAAAACTCATTATGGATGCAAGATAGAAAAAGGTAAAAGTGGGATACCTACCAAATAAATTAAATGGCACAGGAAATCTGTCAATAAAGAAAGTAATACACCAGTCTTGACAACTGTTTATCAAGTCAATTACTTATTTCTGTACACAACTTAATCCTCTGTGATTCTTCACATTATCTATGAAGCACTCAGCACTCATTATTGAAAAATCAGGTGAATCTTGAAAAAATGTTAATGTACCTTCACTGAAATATTCCCGTGAAGTTCTTGCCTGTACTATCCAGTTGTTCAATGATAAAAATCATCAAACATACTACTGAACTGATCCTGATCTTCGGAACTTGGAAGTTTTGTTTTTAAGTGAATTTGGTCTTCAACTCACCAACATGGTAGAAGTTTGAATACAAGTGAATAATCATAATAACCAGACAATTAAATGAACCAGAGTGAAGAAAAAGAAAACAAAATCACATATATCCTGTAAATACAAAATGTTCCATTCCAAAAAGAAGATAAATGATCGCCTTCCATATGTTTGTATAAACGTTTGCAGTCCTCCATCCACAGAGAGAATAATCGGCTCTCAATTATTTTCCGATGTAAGTTGGAAACATAAAGCAAAATCTGGTCACCAATGGTCATGAACATCACAATTGCAATTAACTAATTATTTTCTGAATAACACTGAAGAAAATGGTATGGACTCAAAAAGTGACATAAGCACCAAGTTGCAGAAAAATAAATCTATTGGCATAATGATTCATTGAAACAGTTGTTTTGGAGTATTTGTTTTTGGGTTTTCTGTTTTTTCACACCAGAAGAAAAATCTAAGTTAATCTAAATCTGTGTAATTGTGGAATTCCTAACAAATCCTATTTACATGTTTCCTTTCTGAGATATAAATCTAGTGTGAAATTTCACTGCAAACTGACAACCATCTTCCACATCTGTTACTCTTCCTGTTTCATTTGACTTGGCTAAAGTCCTTATGCCCAGTATAATATTCTAAGTGTTTTAATAAATTGACATATAAATCACATCCTTTTTCACTACACTGCATTTTTTTTCTCAGGAAAAAAATTGCACCTAATTTTACGGAGTAACAGCACAAGCAATACAAACGATAGGGTGACTTGCACAGAGACACATAAAGTAAAAATCTTAACATTCCATCTAACTTTGACATTCTTTTCAGGTTTCAATAGCTCTACTTTTAAGGCACAGGCACATGAAATATTATTATGATGCATTTTGAAATTTTGCACAAATGGATCATGGAAATTAATACAATTATGTTACAGTTTACTTAACCACTTTCTGAGGCAATGGAATATCACACTTTCAACTGGGGACTCCAACTAAAATTCTGACCATAGGTGCTAATGCAATAAATTCCTCAAACTGTCTCACACTTCACATCAGATGAGCCCAAACTGGGGAAAAGATTCACTTAAATGTTCCCAAATTTCTTTGTGTATGAAATTCAGTTATATTTTACTCAGTCGATGTATATTCACAATAATTACAGACAGATATGCATTTGATGCATGTATATATGCACTAGCAAATCGAAGTAAGACTTAAGGAGCTACCTCACTGAGGATCAGTATGATAGCAGCCATGAATGCCTCATGTGCATTATTCAGTCTTGGTTTGGCCCGATAATTCCTTAATGGGTTCTGATTCTATTCATAGAGTCATAGAGATGTACAGCACGGAAACAGACTCTTCAGTCCAACTTGTTCAGGCCGATTAGATATCCCAACCTAATCTAGTCCCACCTACCAGCACCTGGCCCATATCCCTCCAAACCCTTCCTATTCATATACCCATCCAGATGCCTTTTAAATGTTGCAATTGTACCAGCCTCCACCACATCCTCTGGCAGCTCATTCCATACACGTACCACCCTCTGTGTGAAAAAGTTGCCCCTTAGGTCCCTTTTATATCTTTCCCCTCTCACCCTAAACTTATGTCCTCTAGTTCTGGATTCCATTCCCCACCCCCAGGGAAGAGACTCCAGAGAAAACAGCCCCAGCCTATTCAACCTCTCCCTATAGGTCAAATCCTCCAACCCTGGCAACATCCTTGTAAATCTTTTCTGAACCCTTTCAAGTTTCACAATATCTTTCCAATAGGGAGGAGACCAGAATTGCACGCAATATCCCAACAGTGGCTTAACCAATGTCCAGTACAGCCGCAACATGACCTCCCAACCCCTGTACTCAATACTCTGACCAATAAAGGAAAGCATACCAAATGCCTCCTTCACTATCCTATCTACCTGCAACTCCACTTTCAAGGAGCTATGAACCTGCACTCCAAGGTCTCTTTGTTCAGCAACACTCCCTAGGATCTTACCATTAAGTGTAGAAGTTCTGCTAAGATTTGCTTTCCCAAAATGCAGCACCTCATATTTATCTGAATTAAACTCCATCTGCCATTTCTCAGCCCATTGGCCCATCTGGTCCAGATCCTGTTGTAATCTGAGGTAACCCTCTTTGCTGTCCACTGCACCTCCAATTTTGGTGTCATCTGCGAACTTACTAACTGTACCTCTTATGCTCACATCCAAATCATTTATGTAAATGACAAAAGGTAGAGGGCCCAGCACTAATCCTTGTGGCACTCCACTGGTCACACGCCTCCAGTCTGAAAAACAACCCTCCACCACCACCCTCTGTCTTCTACCTTTGAACCAGTTCTGTATCCAAACGGCTAGTTCTCCCTGTATTCCATGAGATCTAACCTTGCTAATCTGTCTCCCATGGGGAACCTTGTCGAACGCCTTACTGAAGTCCATATAGGTCACATCTACTGTTCTGCCCTCATCAATCTTCTTTGTTACCTCTTCAAAAAACTCAATCAAGTTTGTGACACATGATTTCCCACGCACAAAGCCATGTTGACTATCCCTATCTCCAGCATCTGCAGTCCTCACTTTCTCCTCAAAGATTTTATCACTAATCAGTCCTTGCCTTTCCAAATACATGTACGTCCTGTCCCTCAGGATTCCCTCCAACAACCTGCCCACCACCGAGGTCAGGCTCACTGGTCTATAGTTCCCTGGCTTGTCTTTACCGCCCTTCTTAAACAGTGGCACCATGTTAGCCAACCTCCAGTCTTCCGACACCTCACCTGTGACTATCGATAATACAAATATCTCAGCAAGAGGCCTAGCAATCACTTCTCTAGCTTCCCACAGAGTTGTTGGGTACACCTGATCAGGTCCTGGGGATTTATCCACCTTTAATCGTTTCAAGACATCCAGCACTTCCTCCTCTGTAATCTGGAGATTTTGCAAGATATCACCATCTATTTCCCTACAGTCTATATCTTCCATATCCGTTTCCACAGTAAATACTGATGCAAAATATTCATTTAGTATCTCCCCCATTTTCTGTGGCTCCACACAAAGGCCACCTTGCTGATCTTTGAGGGGCCCTATTCTCCCCCTAGTTACCCTTTTGTCCTTAATATATTTGTAAAAACCCTAAGGAGTCTCCTTAATTCTATTTGCCAAAGCTATCTCATGTCCCCTTTTTGCCCTCCTGATTTCCCTCTTAAGTATACTCCTACTTCCTTTATACTCTTCTAAGAATTCACTCGATCTATCCTGTCTATACCTCACATATGTTTCCTTCTTTTTATTAACCAAACCCTCAATTTCTTTAGTCATCCAGCATTCCCTATACCTACCAGCCTTACCTTTCACCCTGACACGAATATACTTTCTCTGGATTCTTGTTATCTCATTTCTGAAGGCTTCCCATTTTCCAGCTGTCCCTTTACCTGCGAACATCTGCCCCAATCAGCTTTTGCAAGTTCTTGCCTAATACCGTCAAAATTGGCCTTTCTCCAATTTAGAACTTCAACTTTTAGATCTGGTCTATCCTTTACCATCACTATTTTAAAACGAATAGAATTATGGTCGCTGGCCTCAAAGTGCTCCCCCACTGACACCCCAGTCACCTGCCCTGCCTTATTTCCCAAGAGTAGGTCAAGTTTTGCACCTTCTCTCGTAAGTACATCCAAATACTGAATCAGAAAATTGTCTTGTACACACTTAAGAAATTCCTTTCCATCTAAACTTTTAACACTATGGTAGTCCCAGTCGATGTTTGGAAAGTTAAAATCCCCTACCATAACTACCCTATTATTCTTACAGATAGCTGAGATCTCCTTACAAGTTTGTTTCTCAATTTCCCTCTGACTATAATACAATCCCAATAAGGTGATCATCCCTTTCTTATTTCTCAGTTCCACCCAAATAACTTCCCTAGATGTATTTCCAGGAATATCCTCCCTCAGCACAACTGTTATGCTATCTCTTATCAAAAATGAAACTCCCCCTCCTCGCTTGCCTCCCTTTCTATCCTTTCTGTAGCATTTGTATCCTGGAACATTAAGCTGCCAGTCCTGCCCATCCCTGAGCCGTGTTTCTGTAATTGCTATAATATCTCAGTCCCATGTTCCTAACCCTGCCCTGAGTTCATCTGCCTTCCCTGTTAGGCCCCTTGCATTGAAATAAATGCAGTTTAATTTATTAGTCCTACCTTGTCCCTGCCTGCCCTGACTGTTTTGACTCGCTTCTGTTCTCAGCTGTACCCGTCTCAGATCGATCTCTTTCCTCACTATCTCCCTGGGTCCCACCCCCCCATCTTACTAGTTTAAATCCTCTCAAGCAGTTCTAGCAAATTTCCTTGCCAGTATATTAGTCCCCTTCCAATTTAGATGCAATCCGTCCTTCTTGTACAGGTCACTTCTACCCCAAAAGAGATTCCAATGATCCAAAAATGTGAATCCTTCTCCCATACACCGCTCCTTAGCCATGCATTCATCTGCTCTGTCCTCCTATTCCTGCCCTCACTAGCTCATAGCACTGGGAGTAATCCAGATATTACTACCCTTGAGGACCTCCTTTTTAAATTTCTGCCTAACTCTCTGTAGTCTCCCTTCAGAATTTTCCCTTCCTTTGTCGTTGGTTCCAATGTGGACAATGACATCCTGCTGGCCCCTTTCCCCCATGAGAACATTCTGCATCCTCTCTGAGACATCCTTGATCCTGGCACTAGGGAAACAATACACCATTCTGCTTTTTCTCTGCTGGCTACAGAAACATCTGTCTGTACCTCGGACTACAGAATCCCCTAACACAATTCATCTCTTGGAAGCCGACGTACCCCTCGTTGCATTAGAGCCAGTCTCAATACCAGAAACTTGGCTGTTCATGCTACATTCCCCTGAGAATCCATCACCCCCTACATTTTCCAAAACAGCATACCTGTTTGAAATGGGTATATCCACAAAATACTCCTGCACTAGCTGCCTACCTCTCTTACCCTTCCTGGAGTTAACCCATCTATGTGACTGTATCTGAGACTTGCCCCCTTCCTATAACTGCCATCCATCACATACTGTTGCTGTTGCAAATTCCTCATCGCTTCTATCTGTCTCTCCAACCGATCCACTCGATCTGATAAGATTTGCATCCAACAGCACTTATGGCAGATATAATCCGCAGTAACCCTTAAACCCTCTTTAAACTCCCACATCTCACAAGAAGTACATATCACTGCAAAAGCCATTTTTGCTCCTTCACAATCTACAGACCCTGAAAATAACACCGTCTTATTTCTCTACAAAACACTGCCCCAGGTTAAATTAATAGCTATGGCTTATATTTTAAGCTTAATCAAGAGACTTAACTCCAAAAACATATAATCAAGAAAGAACCCACTGTACTCACTACTGCAGCCTTTCTCTTAGACAGACTTAAAACAACAATTAACTTATCTGATTCTGCACTGTGAACTTCGCCCAACAGTTCCTCCAAGATTAGTTGTGAATTTCACTGTTTGTTAATTTTCCCAGATGCACTCCGATGTCCAGCGATACACTAATTCAAAAACAGCAAAGGCAGTAACTGTGCCTTTCTCCCTCTCTCTCTCCTGCACTGTCCTCACCATGTGCTTCCTTTGTCTGCTCCCTTTTAAAACAGACTTGCTCAAACCATTGGCTTGGATCACTAGATTACTAAGTAAGTGACATTACAGCTATGCTACTATCCTCCTCTGCTGTTAAGGTACAGGCCAAAATGAAATGTGCACTTACAAAGTAAAGGCAAGGATGATTTACATCTTCAGTTTTGTTTTTCTACATTGACCACTGTGTGGGAGTCTTGTGGCATGCTTTAAGCCAATCCCACCTCAAGAACCAGCGGGATCCCATCGCCGTCTTCACAAGTTATCCAGTCTAATTCCCAGTCCTGTTCTCCTCCAGTGATCAAAAGTATGTGCAAGCGGTCTTTTTAATAAGTCAGGTTCACAGAGCTGGGATTTCTCCAGCCTCTGATTGCACATGCAAGAACAAAAATTGAGACCATAACTATTATTTTTGTCCTTGCTGACATTGGTTTCCAGTCCTTCAACATATTCTGTTGGAAATGCTCAAGTTTAAGTTTAATTAACTTCATGGTCTTGTCTCCTCCAACCCTGAAATTCTCATAGCACCTTTCCACTCCAGCTATGTAAGCATCGTTTCCCCATTATCCCCCATTGGCAGCTATGCCATGCCAAAGTCCCAAGCACTGGAATCTTCTCTCTGCCTCTTCACCTGCTGTTCCTTCATTTAGACCTTCTTCAAAAAGACATATTTTTGATCTAGCTTTTGGTCAACTCTCCTTTTCAGTCTTGGCATCCAGATTTATTTGATTACACCTTTTTGACCTGCTTTACAATCTGTTTTATTTTATTTTCAAGACATGATATAAACACAAGTTGTTGTTGCTGTGTTTAATTCATTCACCAGTTGATAAATTATTGCTATTGCTAATGCTCCTTTGCGCTGATAAAGTATGGGATTAATAGTCATGATATATGTTAAGGAAACTTGGAGTTCACTTTGTTCAATTCATTCTGCAGACCACTATGTGAGAGATCACTCTTCTTTTGTGCAACTAAGCGACATCAAAAATAATTTTACATGGAAGTGAAATCTCAGATAAGAGGAAATACTAGACTTCTAATCCCATTAAATTTAAAGTGCCCCATATAAACTTCTACCATTTTTCAATAGTTACAGCTGTCCTAACAAGCAATGTGTGATCTTTTCCTGTGTCTAAAAACAGACACATATGGTTTCAATGTTTTATTTGTTATCAGATTGACTATGATTTGGAATTTTAATCATACACCTGGACTGCAAATGATTGCTCCGCACAAGGATTAACAATAAAAGTTAGCCTTATCTCTGAAATATAAACCTCGAACATATTTGATTTCGGAAACCCAGAATGTGTTTTCAAATGGGACAAAAAAAAGAAATAGCCTCTTTATCCCAGATATCTGACAATGATCCTCTCAGATGGTGAAGAAATCAAACGCATGGATTTGCAATTACTGCAGGTTGAATTGAGTGCACACAAGGGACCAGTGACTTGCCTTTCATCTCTGAGCTTCAGAGGCTGCACTTGATCTGTAATCTTTCTAATGAACAAAGCATTCTGGACAATGACCAGCATCCTCTAGTATATCTTCAAAACCCTGGCCTCTGGGGAACATTAAATGGAAGAAAAGTTCTTGTTGCTGCCTTCTCGTCCTTCTGCTAGATATGTCAGAATCCAAATCTGGCCTGTTTGATGCAGGATTTTCAATGGAAGGGCAGAAGTTGTATAAAGAGCAACTTTCCTTCCAATATTTATAACATAAACAGAATAAATGTAAGAAATAGGAGCAGGATTAGATCATCTGACTTCTTGAGCTGACACTACTAATTAATAATATCTCAACTGATCTGATTGCTCACTTTCCTGACTGTGTCCCATAACTTTGACTCACTATTAGATCAAAAAAATCTGTCAAACCTACCCTTGAATTCATTCAATGACAAAGTCTTCATTGCTCTTTGGGGAAGATTAACAATCTCCTGAGGAAAATCCTACCTCATCTTTATCTTATGGAAGACCATATTCTGTAACTGTGCACTTCAGCACTAGGTGTTCCCAGGAGGGGAAACATACTTTTAGTCTTACTTCTTTCAGTTCTTCCAAACTGCCCAGTCGCTTAAAATTCTTTTTTTTTTGGAATTGGCACTTAACATGTTCTCAATTCAGCAATTTATGCAGATGTATATGACGCCTGCTGCACAGCTTGAAGATGCGAAATCCAGAAGGAAATAATTATCAAAGCAACCAACTTGAAGTTGGAGAATTAGACCCATTACATTTTCTTCTGGGTTTAACACAGATAATTTCCTCACCTAATGTTCTATTCAGAGATTACATTAGTATGAATATCCAACTTGGTCTTTGCAAGAAAAGTAAAATATGTATTTTTAAAGCATATCCCAAATTTTGAGGACTCGATCCTGAACGTTTGAAGTTTCATATTTATAATTGAGTAACCATTCTTCTAGAAGAATATGTGAGAATTGCGTTGAGGAACTACTCAGCATATTTATTTCATAACTTCATGATGTCCATAAAGACAAGGGAGAGCCTAATTGTAGTCAGCAATTCAAGCAATAACACAGGTCAATCAGCAGTAACGAGCGATATCAATAAATGTTCAGATATCTCCATCAACAAAGGATTCAGTAAAATGTTTTGTCAGACATCTTTACTATTTTGATTTTATCATTTGTGAATTAGTTTTTCCTTAGTGATAGAACAACTTATATGTCACACATATGGCCATTGCGTATGCTTATTTAGCTTAAGCATCTCTACTTCACTTGATCATTTAACTGTCTGAAATGTTTTACAGGCAATGTTCTTATCCTCCGCACCTATCTCCTAACAAAAGGATAAATGCATATGTACGCTGTTCCGATTCACTTTCTTCAAAATGACAAGCCTTTATTCTTCGGGCCAACCACCATTTGATGTTTTCTGCAGTACATATGCACTACATCAGCCAAATATCCCTTTTATTGGAGAATACTTGTGGGTTATAAAACATCTCTGTATCAGTTGAATAGTTCATGTCAGGAATACAACAAAAATTCTCATCCGTACCATCATGCTGTACAATTGGCAGACTAATTTTTTTATAGGAACCTAGTTTAGGGTTTATCTCAGATACTATTAGAAGCTGGAAGACCAACAAACATTTAAGATTATTTGCATTATATGGCTGATAAACAGATATATAATGCTAACTGCATTTTAACAATGTAACTCAAAATATCTTAAACATTTAATAACCAGGAACTATTAGCCTTAGTTTATACTTTAGAACAATATATTGATTGATACACTCACATTTTGTGTGTGGAACATGTTCCTTCAAATCAGAATCTTAACCCTAATATTAAAATAATACAGAGATTACTGAGATAATAACATAAGCAGATGTTGTGTAAAACAACAAAGACAACATTTTGAATGCTAGAGAATCTCTGCACCTTTAAAATGTTTTACTTTAACAGGCATTTACACGAGGTTACAGTCCAGTTAAAATTAGAAGCTCCTTTGCCATCTGGTCCACACAGGATACAACGGCTGTTTGTGGATATAAGTCAAAAATCTGGAAAGGAAAACTTTAAGACTCAACCACATCTGCAAAAGGGCTTCAGTGTTTCCATGGAAACAGCATGAAGGCCACTGACAGCCTGTGGCCTATGCTTGTCAGTCTGACGCAGTGATTAATGGAAACTCAGTGCAAAGCAAGGTCCAGGACCTCAGATGAGGCTTTACTGGCATTTAGGTCCTGCCCTAGGGTCAACAATGGATCATATAAGAACTTTATTTGAACAGTATGGGTGGAATGTGGAATGTCAAGGGAATTAAGAATGGGAATCGCAGGTGCTGATATTTTTGCCTCTCAGGCTTATTGCATGCAAAATGCTTGACTAGTTTGGCTGCATTTGTGCTATTAAATCATTTATTTCCTCCTTGTTACTTTAACAGCTTGTGTTTGGTTGCTGCTAAGAAAACAGCAATAGTACTGGCATCAGACAGCTTAAAAAGGGTCATTGGTAAGAGTGAAAATTACTTAACTAAACTTTCCAGATGGTTTGAGAGGAGGGAAATTAGAACACAGGGAGTTCAAAGATCATGTATGTTATTTTAAAAAGCATGAAGATGAGGGTAGCATCTGTTCATGTCTTCAACTAAATATGTTCGGCCCCTGGTAAAAATTGCTCAGGTTTTATTTGAAAATAATCTTTGCAATATACCTCTTATAAAGCTCTCCATCATTTCAAATGGTGCTTGGTCCTAATAGATTGTGTCTTATTAAATTTGCTACGTGTTTTACCCCTTCTGAAGGCAGCAATAGTTTTACTAGTTGCTCCCTAATAAATTGCCTTGATGGTATTTCTTCAAGTATAGGCTTGAACTCAGAGTGCCAGAGAACTCCTATCTAAATGACAAGAACTATGTCCTCATCTGGCCGGCACAAGTGTATATTTCTAGCATGGGTCACAGGGTCATTGTCATGAGTGACAACCCTGCCTTATTTTCCCCTGTCTCAATCAAGAAGCCGAAAGTTAATTCTTGCTGCAGTACTGGTAAAGATGACAGAAAATGTGTATGCTAATTGTAAAATGAATTTGGAGCAAAACTAGTCAAGAAATCAACATCATAAGTCACTTAACAAGCAAAACTTCAGCCTGACTTTAACACTGAAAACATTTTCAGTGAGCTAAAATCTTATTCCAGTAATCTCCCTTATAAATCATTACATATACGTACCTCTACACAGAGATTAAACAATAACTGAAAATATCAATTGTACTCAAAGCTTAAATGTTTCCTTGCATAATAGTACATATATCAATGTATCTTGTAAATTAGTCATAATTAATAAAGTCAGGGATTACAAGTTCCAAGGTCTGCCTTACCAACTCCCCCAACTTCCATAACTATATGTGATAATGATAACAAAGCAGAAATAAGTAGTATTGGAAACACCATTCATGTATGAGCCAAGCAGAGGGATGTTGGTTGTCGGGGGTGTTACAGGGAATAAGAGATGGAAGAAACTCAGCAAAGGTCTGTTCTCTTCTTTTTTTGTGTGTAATTATTTCCTGTTTCCTGCTATCATGCTTCCTTTTTTTTCTGCAGGGTGGAATAATAAATCAGAATTCCCATTAATGTTGTATCATGATAATCAAAAAAATGTTGAGCAGAAAGGATTGTTCCCAACCATTTCTTTAATCATCCATGAGATTGTATATTTTGTTCTATATCAGAAGAATGACTAATACTCTCTCCCCAGTTGAAGGACAGAAACATTGAAGAAATGTCTGATGTTAAGATTCAAATAATTTTGCACCTATATATTATTTACTTTTCTCAAAGTATAAAACATAGCCAGTTAAGCAACCAGGACATCTTTTTTTTCCCACAGAAAGGCATTCATTCTCCATAAACAATATCTTGTTCAACCTACATACTTATTACCAAACTCATTATTGTCATTACAAAGTAGCAATTTGTTTCTATGCAGCAGGGAAGTGCTCCCTTAAGAACCCAACTTGCTCATGTCAGCATTAGTTTAATGGGAAAATAAGCACCTTGGTAGGTATAAGGTTGGAATTTAGAGCTCCACAAGTGAAACACTCAAGTGTTATAAACCTTAGAGGGAGGTGGTTCTTCCGCTGCCTTTCAGCTGAAGTGCTTGTTAATTCAGTCATAAATTTCAACTGCAGATAAGATCAGTGCTAAAGAGTGAGAAATACTGGTAGCACTGGGCTGCCACCAACACCTAGATGACCTCTACATCATCAATCACATTCTGTGGAGCCATTTGGCGACAGTTGAATTTTCTCCTTACTTGTTTGTTATACCAAACTGTGACTGGAGAGGACTAATTTTTTCAACACAATTTAAAGGATCAAAGATCACTGAAATTTAATTTAAATTTGAATTTAAATTCAATGGGTTAATTATATCAGGTATTTTTAAAGAAATAACATCAGTAACTGTGACCGTGGAGCTACTGAATTATCCTGAAAACTCCTCCAGTTCCTGTTCGTCCTTTGTGGAAGGAGATCTGTGATCTTTCCTTAGTTTCACCCCACTATGACTTCAGAGTCACAGTGATGTGGCTAACACTTAACACCTCCCAGAAATAGCCCAGCAAGTCATTCAGTTGTATTCCAGAAGGTGGCTCACCACCAAACTCCAAAAGAAAACTAGGGGTGGGCAATGCTAGCATGCAGGAATTGCCAGTGGCACACACGCATTGCACGGACAATATTTCAACATGATATGACCCTGTATTCAAGAGGGAAATTATATCAAGAAACTGGAATTTTTAAATGGGAGTAAACATGGAACTGAGCCCAAAGTTGCAAAGCCCAATAAAAATCTAAAGTTTAGGCTGTTTCTCGCACACGTTCCCCACACATGCATTTAAACAGATGTCCATCTCTCACTGTAAAGCTTGTTTGTCATAAATTTCTTTCAACAGGTGATCAGAATATTTCTACTAGAATGACTTTGAATTCCACACTTAGGGTCAAATAATATGACTAGATTATAACTGTAATTTTTAAATGATCGTCATAGTTTGTTATTTTGATTTTATAGTTATTAAAAAGAAGTTACTTGGTTCGATGTCTGTAGCATTAACAGTTCAGACAATAATGTACTATTGCAGAATTATATCATTAAAGTTTTAGTGCAACAGGCCCAAGTCCCTGGTACCAAAATAACACAGATGCATTGAGTTCTGTGGTAATTCTGTAAATTTCTTTGTTTCCAATTCTTGCTGAGACCTTTACTCTACTCAAGCAAAGTCCTGGCAATGTCACAGCACCAAAATCTTTCCTGACCTCTCATTTCTAACCCCCTGTGGTCAGAAAACCTAAACAGCTGGATTGGCCTTCTTAATAGGAATAACATCTGTTCAGAATAATAGATGAGACATGAGTTTCAACTCCACAATAACAGCTGGGACATCAAAATCCAAGTAATTAAATTAATCTGGAATAAAAAGTCTCAATAATAATGACCATGAAACTTCATTAATGCAAACATGCATCTCATTCATTAATGTCCTTTAGGGAAGGAAATCCACCATCTTATGCAGTCTGGGCTGAATGTAAGTCCAGAGTTAGAGCAATATGGTTGTCTCTTAATTTCTCCTTGAAATGGTCTAGCAAACTATTCAGCTGTAGGCAAAACAGAGAAGTTGAAAAAGCACATTGTCCCTACCTCTGAGCCGGGAGATCTGGGTTTGAGCCCCACCTGCTCCAGAGGTGTATAATAACATCTCTGAATAGGTTGATTAGACAGTGTCTATGGATAAAACAGAATGCATTATCTGGCGTCATCCTAAACACCAAACACAGTTGAGGCACACTTTACCTAGTGAACCCTGCAATATCTTCTTCACGAACATATGGGAGTTTGTGACAAAATTTGGAGAGTTGGCCCCATGCTAATCAACCTATAGTGTGACACAGTCATATTCACTGATACCGTAAAGTCAATGCTCCAGTCTCCTTCATCACCATCCCTTGGAATGGCCTCTCCCACTACTCAGACAGACTCAGGTTAGGGCTGTATGAGCAGCAGTAGAATTGTATTCCACCACAAACAGTAACCTCATGGCTCAACATCTACATCACTTGACCTTTAGCAACATTGGGTGGGATACTCTTCAGAGGGTCTGTGCCGACCCACTGAGCTCAATGGCCTCTATCTGCACTGTAGGGATTCTAAGAAAAATAGTTTTGTTAATTATCAAATTGATAGTGACATTTAAAACAAAATTACAAGACAGAGTAAAGAGCAGGAGGAGGCAATGGCCAAGTGGTTATCATTGCTGGCCTATTAATCCAGAGACCCAGGTAGTATTCTGGGGTCCTGGGTTCAAATCCTGCCTTGGTAGATGATGAAATTTGAACTCAATTAAAAAAATTAAGAATCATCTAATGATGATCATGAAACAATTGTCAATTGTCAGAAAAAAACTCATCTGGTTCACTAATGTCCTTTAGGGAATGAAACTGTCATCTGTACTTGTCCAGACTGGTAATGATATTGTTGACACCTAAATGCCCTCTCAGCAATAAATGTTGCCCTAGCCAGTGGTGCCCACATCTAGTAAATGAGTTTTTAAAAATTTAGAGTGCCTATTATAATAAATTAAATTAGATATGCCAGTCATGTAGTTGTTGTTGCTGTAGCATGCAGGAGCTATTGGATATTACCAAGGAGATTCAGGTTGAACACATCTGTTGTCAGTGTTTACAGCTTGAGGAACTTCAGATTGAAGTTGAGAAGCTGAAATCTGAGCTACAGACATTGTGCCACATCAAGGAGGAGAATGTTACCTAGATGCTATTTTGCTCAAAGGTGCACATTCTGCAAGCAGTCAATGCTGACAGTCAATCCATATAATATTTTAGAAACTCCTGCTTTGGAAATAGAACCAGTCTAACTCAAGATTGGGATATAGACAGACTCTAACCCCACACCTTTAATGCATTGCCTGAGCTGAGGTTTTACCTCTTTTTATAAAACCTTAAGTTATCTTGAGAACATGACTTAAAAGGAGTTCTGGAAGTTACATATTAATGACCTGAAACCTGCAACCCATTCTAAAAGATGAAAGACTTAACGACCATCTAGGTTTGTTCAATATATCATTTCAGTTGCAAGACACTGTGATGTTTTGCTATAAATTCTGTTTTATGACCCTCTTTCAAAGCTACCTGATGAAGGAGCAGCGCTCTGAAAGCTGGTGCTTCCAAATAAAACTGTGGGATTATAACCTGGTGTTATGTGATTTTTAATTTTGTCCACATAAACTCAGAGTATGATGTCACCCAGTTAAGACAGTGATGATGATATATGTATTTTCTCAAAGGGTAGTGCATCTGCGGTATTCATTACCACAGGGGGCTATAAAAAGGCTAGAGTATATGCATAGCTGAGATTGAAAGATTTTCAATCGGCAAGAATTTTAGTAGTTATGGGGAAATGGTAGGAAAGTGGAGATAAGAATGATCAGATAAGCCATGATCTCTTTGAATGGCAAGGCAAATTTGATAGGCTGATAGCCTACTTCTGCTTCTATGTCTTGTGATCTTACAGCTGAGATGGAAATATGGACACAAGAGCTCAACTTCAGTAGCGAGGTTAGAGTGTCTGCTCTTGAACTCAAGGCAGCATTTGGCACAGTGTGGCATCAAGGAGACTGAGTAAAAATGAAATCAATGGGAATTACAGGTTAAGTTCTCTACTGGTTGGAGTTATACCATGAACAAAGGAAGATGGTTGTGGTCATTGAAGCTGCTCACCTTGGTGCCAGAAGTGAAGTTCCACACAGTAAGACCAACTAGTTTCAGCTGTTCAATAATTAACTTTCCTCATTAATACAGAGATATTGATAACATTTAGTCCAAACGCAGCTTCTCAGACAGTGAAGCATACTGTGTTGACATGTAACAAGACCTGGACAGCATTCTATAGCTGGTTTAATTTATAGCTGATAAGTAAAATTGCACTATACAACTGCCAGACAAAAACCATCTCCTACAAGAGGGAATCTAAATACCTCACATTATTATCTAAGACTATTGCCAATGCTAGAGCAACTGAACTAGACCAACTGTATAAGTTAAGTGAGTGTAAGAACAGGCCAAAGGCTGAGAATTCTGTATTGTGTTCATGTAAAAGACATCAGTGAACTCACGAATGCAATCATGGGCTGCTGAATGGGGGATGCCGCATATCTCCTCAGTTGGGGTTTGAAAGGAACCAGTGGTGAGAAAGTACAATATCACGCTGCTTCCTAAGCTACTTGGTTGTAGATCTGCTTGGTGAAACATATAGATAATAACTCTTATTCATGGAAAGATGTCTTTGGAATTGCTTTTCACTGAACTGCAAATGACTGTAATAGCTTCAGTACACACTGTCTCAATACACTGCTCAATGATGTTTAAGACCCCAACTATCCTCTTCAGGTGTCAGATGAACGGATGGAATGTATTGTTGCCAAATTTAGCAACAACACAGATATAGGGAAGAAATGAGTTTGTAAAGGACATCAGAGGTTACAAAATTATAAGAATAAGTTCAGTGAGTGAACAAAAATATGACCAATAGAGTATAACGTGGTAAAATATGAAATTGTTCATTTTAGCAGGAAGAGTAGAAAAGAAGCATATGATCTGAATGATGAAAGATTACAGAAATCTAATTTACAGAGGGATCTTGTACATACATTACAAATGGGTAATGTGCAGGTCCAGCCAGTAATTAGGAAAGTTAATAGAATATTATCATTTATTACAAGAGAAATGAAATGCAAAAGTAGGGAGGCAATGTTTCTATTATATATGGCACAGGCCAGATTGCATATGGAGTACTGTGTACAGTACTGGCCAGTTTATTTAAGGAAGGATTTAATTTAATTGATGACATTTAGAGAAGAATTACTACACAAATAGTGGAAATAGGCAGTTGATCTTAGAAGGAATGATTGGTAGGTTAGGCATGTATCTGCCAGAATTTATAAGGTGATTTGATTGAAATATATACATCAGCAATTAGTTCAATCTAACTCTTGGTGGCCTTCATTATACCTGGTTATTCAGCACTACAGCCTGGTTTCATCTCTATGTCCTTAACTGTCAGATGTCTGCGCCCTTGCATGTTCCTGCTCAGCTGGCCTATAGTTACCAGTGTTTTTTTTTGTGTCTCCCTCCCTTTTGAAATAAAGGTGGTGCATTGGCAGTTTTCCAATCATCTAATTTTCCAGAATCTTAGGATTCTTGGAAGATTAATACCAATGCATCCACTATCAACATTCCTTTAAAATCCGAGGGTGCATCTCATCAAGTCCAAGGGATGTATTGACCTTTAGCCCCATTAGTTGCCTTAGGCCATATGGCCCTTCGAGGTCAAAATTCCATTTACCTTCTTAATTACCGGTTGCATCTGTAGACCAACCTTCTGTTACTCAGGCATAAGGACATCCAGGTCCCTCTGCTTAGCAGCATGCTGCAATTTTTTGTACCATTTGAGTAATAGTCCATTTTACTGTTATTCCTACTAAAATCGATAACTTCATATTTATTAACATTGTATTCCATCGGCCAGACCTTTGTCCATTTACATTAACTATCTATGTCCGTTTGCAAAGTTTAACAGTCCTCCACGCATTTTGCTCTACCACTCATCTTAGTGTCACCCACAAACATTGACACGCTACATGTGGTCCCCAACTCCAAATCATCAATGTAAATTATGAACAATTGTGGTCCCAACACTGGTCCCTGAGGCACACTTCTAGTCACTGATTGCCAACCAGAAAAGCACTCATTTATTCTCACTTTTTGCTTCCTGTTAGTTAACCAATCATCTATCTATGCTAATATATTGCTTGTAATGCTTTGTATCTTTATCTTATGCAGCAGCCTATTGGGCAACACCTTGTTGAATGCCTTTTGGAAATCTGGGTACACCACATCTACAAGGTCCCCATTGTCCACTGTGCTTATAATGTCTTCACAGTGCTCCAAAAGATTAGTTAAACATGACCTGCCCTTCATGAATCCATACTGTGTCTGCTCAATGGGGCAATTTCTATGTAGATGCCTGAATATTTCTTCCTTGATAATGGACTCAAGCATTTTACCCATTACAGAAGTTAAGCTAACCGGTCTATAATTTCCCATCTTCTGTCTATCTCCTTTTTTTAAACAGTAGTATCACATTTGCAGTTTGCCAATCTGCTGAGACTGTTCCAGAGTCCAGTGAATTTTGGAAAATCACCACAAGTGCATTTGTTATTTCTCCTGCCATCTCTTTTAGTAACCTGGGATGCATTCCATCAGGGCCAGGAGACTTGCCTACCCTTAGCTCCATTTGCTTGCCCAATACTACCTCTTTTGAGATAATGATTGTTTCCAGGTCTTAGTATTAATTGTCTGCCAATAGTTTAAAGAACAACCCGGATTATCTGAATGTTGATTATCCGGACAAGATCTCAAGTCCTGTAAAAACATCATCCATTATCCAAATAATCAGTTATCCAAACAATCAGTTATCCAAATAAAATACTCCATCTCATTCGGATAATCATGTTCTGTAGTTATTTATTTCCTGTCCCACTTTAGCCCCTTGATAATTTAGCATTTTTGGATTGTTAATAATGCCCTCTACTGTGAAAACCAGTGCAAAGTATTTAGTTAACTCCTCTGCCATTCCCTCATCCCCATTATAATTGCCCCAGCCTCATTCTCTAAGGCCACTATATTTACTTAAGTCCCCCTCTCAATTTATATACATATATATATATATATGTATATATATATATATATATCAAACATTCCACAATCCATACAATAGAACCATTTTTGAGTTAAGCTCTGCTTGCTTGCCTCAGTTAAGCTTGCTGATCTCAGGCAGTGTAACTGTCTTCTTGATAAGGCATGTTGACTAAGTCCTTTATCTCTTATCTGCAAGCATTTAATAAGCAGATTGAATACGACAGAGACTTCTCATGAACTCGTTAACCTAATTTGGTTTCATCCCTTACCCTTTAAGGGATGTACAAACAAACGGGTTGATCATGAAGGATCAAAGTTGCTGAATAATTTTGTACTCACTGGAGCTTGGTCTAATCCAGCATCTGTTTCCTGTTTTTGCCAACAAAATTGTGCCTGTGAGTGTAATTTCAGCTGGCTTCAGACTTAATGAATATTCTGAAAATGTTAATGAATGTAAAAGTGTTCCTGAAGTGAACTCGCCCAAAAGGTTCTGAGAACTTGATACCAAAATTTTAGTCTTCTGTTGGAAAACTGAATTTTGCCTCCTGCCCAATTAAGTTTTCCCATGTGCCCTTCTGAAATCCCAGAAAACTCTGCCCTAAAAATCTGTGCATTAAAAGAATTATTTGGAACTCCTGTGAGTCAGGCAAGAATCACTCAAAATAAGGTGGAGATACTGATGCAACAGATGCAGAGTAAAGTGCTGAAGAAGGGTTAATACCCAAAACATTGACTTTTCCTCCTGATGCTGCCTGGCTTGCTGTGTTCTTCCAGCCTCCTGTTTGTCTACTTTGGATTCCAGCATCTGCTGTTTTCTTATCTCTCTCAGAGTAGTGTCAGCTAAGTAGAACAACCACAAGATTGCACTGGAGGCACTCAATACCCTGACCTGAGGGAGACATAATTCATGATGAGAGGACAATACAGGGCTGCAACCATGGAAGCAGTTCATTCCGTGGAAACAGCTTAGACCAGATTGGAAGAACCTAGTTGCTTGAATGAGGAAATTTTTACAATAAATTAAAAGTCTTGTGAGGTTAAAACAGAACATTTCTCATACAACTTTTGAAAAACTGATACACGCAATACACCCGTGTATAGGTTTGCCCGAGAGCCAAGAATCAAAACAATATTTGCACAACTGGAGAAGTCACATCTCCAACATTCATAAAACATCATAAGCTGTGAGAAGTTGTAGTGCTAGACTGGAACATTCCGGGAAGAAGAATGGAAAAAGCATGTGAAGTAGGGCAATGATTCCCATGAGAAAGAACATAATGGAAACCATATATAGGCACCTGGGAGAAGCCCTCATGAGATTATATTTTCATCAGACAACATTCATATGGTCCTGTGAAAATGGTCATAGTATAATGAGGTTGTTAACTAATTGAATTTCATGTTTAAAGGTTACATTTCCCAACACATTTTGGCAAAATAAATAATGACATTTTGGAAAAGCTGCTATTATTGAAATTGCCACAAAAATGTGCATTCCAAAAAGCACAGCTGAAAAACATTGTGTAAGATCATTACTTGTTCCCCAGCTGCAAATTACTGCCACAGCCACTGAATTCCATCCGTATCGATCACAGAAGAAACCTAAAAGTTACACTGGATCACTTCCAAAATGGGATCACAAAATATGACTAATCCATGTCTCTTAATGTAATGCAGGCAACACACCAATTTTGCGCTGTCTGCTTATTTGCATACACCAACAGTAACTGTGCTGTGTATCGAGAATATTAATACACAGTGGGATCAAGTTGATAACTTGCTATCACCATGTAACTTTAACCTGCAGTTATCTGCGCTTCTGAAATGGGAGTTCCATTGTCGGGCAGACGTTGTGCTGCTTGCAGGAGTGAGATCAAGTTGGAGATGGAACTAGAATGGGTCCCAGGCCAAAATTCAGCTTCTCAATGCCTGCATGAAAATTTGCAATTAAGTTCTCAAAGCTTGAAGTGCACAGGCACCTTCCCAAGCATCAAGAAACCTTTTTTATGCATTGATCTTTCATGCTTTCTCATTAAAAGGCCAGATGTCCAAAATTAAGTTCCCCTTCCCATTTAAATTCTGCATGCATGAATAATAGATACCTTCTAATTTAAGACAGCATAGTCGTGATATGCAGTGAGTGAAGTACTCACCTTCCTAGACTTTGGAGTAAGTAATGGTTGCTTTGTGCTTCTTGGAGAGCATTCATTTATGCCATGCCATGATAGAAATGGCTTGGCAATATGTTTAAGGTCAGGATTAGGGTTCGTTCCAATTTGCATAAGTCATGAAGGATGACTGAGGGAAGGAAACTGGAGTGGACTGAGACTCAATCAAAGAGACCAGCCAAGTCTTTCTGGCTTAGGCAGGCAGGGTGACCAAAGAAGGGTGGAAGGGTGAAATGTTTAGGTGAAGATATCCACTCTAAAAGCACATGTGAAGCCCCTGGCTTGCAAGGAATGAATGACTAGCTACCCTTTACGTATAGCAACAGGGCTTCAAACATGTGAGGTAATGGCAGGGGGGTGTTAACCTCCTGCTCACCCCTATTTCAAGGTTCACCATACGTCTCCATGCATGAATATACAATAAGCTGAAAATGTGTTGCTGGAAAAGCGCAGCAGGTCAGGCAGCATCCAGGGAACAGGAGAATCGATGTTTCGGGCATAATGAATTCCTGAAGAAGGGCTTATGCCCGAAACGTCGATTCTCCTGTTCCCTGGATGCTGCCTGACCTGCGCTTTTCCAGCAACACATTTTCAGCTCTGATCTCCAGAATCTGCAGTCCTCACTTTCTCCTGAATATACAATAAGCTGTGTAATGAGAAATGCTGACCCCAGCTTCCCCATTTAGAATTATTGTTGATTTCCATGCCTGCTACTGAATTATATTCTACAACAGAAGTTTCTTGCCATGGCAGGTTTAGGTTATCATTAAGGACCATGCAGGTCAAAGTCATACGTTTCATCTGTGCATTAGAGATCATTACTATAACATAGAAATGAGATGATCTTCAGACATTACAGGGGAAGCATTGATGAAGAAGGTGGAAAGGAGACAATATATTTGTTACCGTATTTGGCCAAACGGCATTGCAAACATATGCCTGAAAGGCAGTGGGAACAAATAGCTGTGTAGGTCAGTGATGAGCACAATTCTAACTACAAGCATTTAGGGAGGATATTAGGTCTTTGGAGAGGATACAGAAGAAATTTATTAGAGTAATATCAGTCATGAGGGACTGCAGTTATCTGGAGCAACTAGAGCAAACTGGGATTGTGCTCCTTACAGCAGAGAAGATGGCGAAAGGTTTTAATAAAGGAGTTCAAAATCATGAAGAAGTTCAGTAGTGTTAATAAGCAGAAACCGCATCAAAAATCAGTAATCAGAAGATAAAAATCAACAAAAGAACTGGAGACAAGGGAACTGAAGAAGAGTCACTGGACTTAAAACATTAACTCTGCTCTAGCTCCACAGATTCTGCCAGACCTGCTGAGTTTCTCCAGCAATTTTCATTTTTGTTTCAGAGGCAAGGATTATTTCTCTGCAGCCATTATCTGGAATTCAATGCCTGAGAGGTGAAAGCAGATCTAAAACTTTCAAAAGGTAATTACAGTAAAAGCTTGAATCAGAACTATTTGCAGGACAATGGGGAAAAGGCAGAGAAAATGAGACTAACTGGACAGCTCTATCAAAGAACAAGTCTGTGATTCTATGTGTAAATTGCTTTGAGATGTGTATTTTGCAGTTTCCCGAAAGTTATATTCAGCCTTCATATGGATAGTATTGTTATGTAGATGTGTTACCTGAAATATTAATTTAGAATCTTTGACTGGACACATTTGGAAAGAAAACTTTGCGAAACAAAAGTAATTGATTACAGCAGTAATCATGTTGCATTTGTAAAGAACAAGTTGCCTGAGTGGAGATTCAAAGTTTGCAAATCTTTCAGAAAGAGGTTGCATGACAAAATTTATGAATGAAAATATCTATTTGATCTGGACATAGTCTGAGATAATTTGCCTCAGGACCAACAGCTTTTGCCCTCCTCATTTTTTTTCCTCTGAAACCCCCTCTTATTAAAGCTTATGCGTTGTAAACCAACTAGAAGAACTACAAATGGAGGGTTCCTAAAGGGTGAATTTAGAATTTAGAATAGATATACTGCAATATCAAGGGAAAGTAAACTCAGAAAGCCATCACAGATCCAGCAAGAAAACCCCACTGCCAACAGCTGTGGAAAGTGACTTCAGAAGCAAATCAGCAGATTTCTTTTTCAGAATCTGACTGTTATTTAACAAAGTGATTTTATGAGAGCAAAATTTTTACATTTTCTTATCAAACTTGGGGGTTGTGAATTGTGAAGAGGGGTAGTTGTATATATTTGCGCAGGCTTTGCTTGAGTATTTTGATTGCAATAAACTAATTATTTCTTAATTAAGGAACCTGGATGACTTATTTCTGGTATTGAGCTATATATAGTTTGGATTTTTGATTTATATAATTGACAATATCACCTTCCTTTTTAAATTTAAATCTTGTTGTGATCATTAAGGAGTGGGACAAGAAAAAGGAATTATTTAACCTCTCCTAACTCAGTCATAGCAGTATTGATCAAATAATTAGATTTGAAAACAAAGTCTGAAAATGAGAGAAATATTATTAGTTATGGGTAAGTTACATATATAAGTCCAAAATAACAGAATATATACCATTTCATGTGCACATCATCTAAAATATTTAACAAGCCTTAAAGTGACTATCTTAGGTATTTTGGAGGTTTGGAAAATTCTTTCACAATTGACTATTTAATACTACTATCTGACCAGTGCAGAAGTTAGCTAGCAGTAATTCTGACCTGGTAGCAGCAATACTGGGTAGTAGTATCATACAAGACAAAAGTGAGGACTGCAGATGCTGGAAACCAGAGTTTAGATCAGAGTAGCGCTGGAAAAGCACAGCAGGTCAGGCAGCATCCGAGGACCAAGAAAATCGAGGTTTCGGGCAAAAGACCTTCATCAGGAATAGATGCATCTTGACCGGCTGTGCTGTTCCAGCACCCTCTGATCTAAAAATAGTAGATCTATACAACTATAGTTAGGGCAGTGGCTTAACCTAATTCATTCAGTTAATATCTAATAAACAAATGCGTGATAAGGTATCTAGTCATGTCAATCATACATTCTATCCCAAATGGGAATTCTAGGAATAATTCTTACATCCTGGAAAATCACACACACAGGAAACGTCTTCAACCGAATTATCTTGAGATCTACTATTTGGAACTTGAACAACAGTTGACTTCACATCAACATACCTTCAAGACCAAGACTTCACTTCAAGACTTCACATCAACATACCTTCAAGACATTGATAGCTCCATTCAGGAGGAGGTCACCCTGCAGTTTAAGAGTATACAAGTGAGTGAATGGGTGAGAACAAAGTAGCACAGGAATTTCACAAGTGCATTGATTTTTTCCAACAAGAACTCACTTCTGAATAGTGATAAAAGGGATGGTCTTTCTGAGAAGTATAACTAGAACCAAGGCCACAGCACCTTAGCTGATTTAGTTGTACAGGCAGTTAGAGGAGAAAAGTAAGGAAAAGTGATAGGAGTTGAAAGGATTTGGAGCTCCTAGGAGATGGAGCATATGAGACCTGAACACAAGGCCAGTGTGACAAAATCAGAAATTTTTGGAGAAACTGAGCAGGTGTGGCCGAATGTGCGGAAAGAAAGCAGATTTAATGTCTTGACTCCAGTGAACAAGTACAAACTGTTAATATTTATTGCATATAACAGTATAGATAAGCAAGTTAGGGCAGGATTCAGTGGGACTTTCTTCCTTTGGGTGTCCAACTCATGTGATCTGGCATCATCAACACATAACTCCTCATGCATATGCCCAATAACTACTGTTAAAATATAGATATAGTTAATCCTTTAATCTGCACTGACAAGTAATATTGTACCTACAAACATGACTCCCGGATGGTACATAACCTGAAGAAAATGAGGACTGCAGATGCTGGAGATCAGAGTCGAGAGTGTGGTGCTGGAAAAGCGCAACAGGTCAGGCAGCATCTGAGAGCAGGAGAATCGACGTTTCAGGCATAAGCTCTTCATCAGATATTGCCTGAAATGTTGATTCTCCTGCTCCTTGGATGCTGGCTGACCTGCTGTGCTTTTCCCGCTGCATATTCTCGACTGGTAGATAACCTCCCTGGTGACAGGGTCGAGCACTGAACAGCTGTCATAGTTTCTGAGGGAAAAGAGTAAATAACCAGAGGGTATGATCAGTGACCTATGTAGAAAGCAGAATAAGATGTTGCTCAGTCAGACTTTAGGGAGGTAGGAAAGAAAGTTAGAAGGAGGATCTCAAAGATAATAATATCCGGATTACGACAGAAATAGGAGTTGAAGTTGATGCAACAGCAATGTGCCAGAGGGAGAATTTGCAATTTTTGCAGCATGAGGGCAGAGAATGGGAGAGGTAGGCCCAATAAACTGAAGGAAATGCAGTTCAACAGGACCAGAAGCAAGATAATGTAGGGAAAATTAGCTTGCACTTTTGAGGAGGTCTTAAATTACGTTAGCAGATGGAATGTGTTTTGGGGATAAATTTGGAAGTGCAGGAGACAAGGCTAGTGAGTGGAAGATGGAAGATGAGTATGTGAATATTAAAAGCAGAGGAAAGAAAGGCTAATTAATTATTCCAAGACTGATGATATTTTAATATAAGGCTTCGAATGGATAATGCAGATAAGCTGAGGTCACATATAGACACTTCGAAGTATGAAATCATAGCAATTACTGAAAGAAGATTTAAAGAACAGAAGGAATGGCAGTCTTAGTTGAAATGTTTTCATACTGGACAGAGAGAGCAAGAAAGCCACAAAGGGTTGCAATACCACAGCTGTGACGAGGGATAAAAGATATGGAAAATCATCAAATGAGGCCAATGTGTTGAACCAAGGAACAAAGTAAATGGGAAATCACACTGCTGAGGAGAAAGAATCTTTAAACCTGCCAAACATAAGGCTGCTAGAAGACATGTATTTAAAACAGCTGCTGTAAAACTCTTTTAAACCAGCCAACAGTTAGAAAGAGCTAGTAGAACAAATATGGAATCCAACTGCTGAGAAGCATCAAAAGTATATGGTAGAGGCTTTCAACCATCTCAATGTTAACTGGATAACATCAGTGAAAAAAGCTATGGTCTAAGGACATGTTTAAGTTGTGTATAGAAATCCCAAAAACAGAAAAGGACTTTATTTTCAAGAATTAATCTTGGCTGATGTAATTAACGGGTATCAATGAAAGAGCATTTTCAGAACAAACATCATAACTCGATTAGATGTAGCATTTGTAGAAAAGGACATTGATAAACCAAGAATGAATGTCTTAAATTGGAGCCAAAGCAATTCTACAACGTTAATGTGAATTTGTAAACGTGAACTGGAAATATTATTTTAAGAAAATTAGTAAAAGAGAAAAGGAAGGTATTTAAGGAGGGGATAGAGAGAATGCAGATCAACTATGTTTCCACAAAGGTAAGGTGGAACCGCCTCAATCTACAAACTGCCCACATCCCCACCCCAGGGTGTCAAAACAGAGTCAGATATTACAAATAAAGATAAAATGCAGAGAGCTCAATACTGCAAAGGGCCAAAGAAGAATATAAAGTTGTGTTAAATTGGAAAGGAAATTTGATATGGAAAGAGAAGGCATGAAAAAATAGTAAGTAAATGCAAGGAAAAATCAAAAATGTTAAAAAAATATAAAGAACAAGAGGACACCTTAAGAAAGACTAGGGTCCACGAGAAACCAGAAAGCTAACCTGCAGTGAAGGTGAAAGATTACTTAGTGTCCTACTAACATTGTGTCATTGTTTACAAAGGAAGAAATGGATAGCCAAGTAGTTACAGACCATTTTATGTGGTCTGCATGGATGTTAGCAAACTTTTGAGAAGGTCCTACATGGCAGAAATATTCAAAGAGAGAAGAAGACAGCCACAAATCCCTTGGGATGTAAGGATAAATGGTAAGTTGAATTCAAAATTTGCAGAGTGTCATGAAACAAAATTTGATGAGTTTTTTTGTTGTGAGTAGAACATAAGAACATGAGGAATAGGAGCAGCCCTTCGAGCTTGTTCTGCAATTCAACAAGATAAGGGCTGATCTGCCCGAGGTCCTACCTCTTCTTTCATGCCAGTTCATGAAAGCCCTTAACACCCTGATAGATAGTTCAAAAATCTATTTCCTCTTTAAGTAATTTCAGTGAAGTACCCTCTACAACTCTCCAGGGTAGAGAATTCTACTCATGTATTAGTGTCTGGGAGAAGAAATTCTTTCTCAACTCAGTTTTAAATGAATGTTCCCTCATGCTGTAATTAAGTCCCCAATTTGAGATTCCCCTACTAATGTAAACACCTTCTCAACTTCTACTCTGTCAAATACCCTCAGAATCTTGTATATTTTTCAGAAGATCTCCTTTCATTCTTCTAAACTCAATCATCGTGGGTAGTACTTAAGGCATTCATCAGCATTACTCCTTTCCAATCCTTAGAAACCTATACAATATCTTCTCCAAAGCTTTTGTACCTATTGTAAATATTTATACGTTTGTGCACATAATAACTTTTAGCAATACCCTATATCCCCCAAAGTGTTTGACTTCATAATTCAAAAGGCTTAGAGATTTCATTACTCTCTCAGAGTGCACTCTCTTTGGCGTTAGCAGAATGTTAGGTCTCCGGGTTGAAGCAAGTTGACTTTGATTGTGTTTTTAGTTGTCTAAATTTTATAAGTCCCTTTAAACTGGAGGGCCTTTTATCTCTTTTATTTCCTCGGTGAAGACATCTGTTCTGCTAAAATAAGTGTCACTCCATTGCTGTATCTTGGATTCTGGACCAGGGACTCTCTTCTTGACTGTATTGTGAATATTTGGAAATGAGTCATCCTTTTTCAGTGGTAGTTTCCAAGAAACTGTTTGCACCACATCTTCAATCTGTGTCAGCAGAGTTTTACTCTTAATCTGTTTGTAAATCTGAGCTAAAGTGCTTTCAATTTTATCTTCAACCTGTTGATTTTATTTGAGAGAAGCCTTTGCTTTATTCAGAAATCAGATGGCTTTGTACTGATGCCTTTACCCGACCTCATCAGCAACCTTCATTCTCAGCTCCTCATTCATCACTAGTATATTCTCCATGGTTCGCTAACTATCTGTCATTACAGAATGGATTTACTGAACAGATACCGAGAATTGGAGGTAGTTGAAGGATATTGGATGGCCCACTACCTCAGCTGCAGTGACATCTCAAATGCTGTTCAATGATTTTTGATGGTCCAATTTTACATCAAGGCTGAGACTACAGCCTCCCCTTCACTGCCTCCTGCCTCCACCTGTGTCTCGGTCTTCCTGAAATACCACTGGTGCCATGAGGAGTGCCAGGGCCACATGGTTTACCAGCCAATGTCCTTCCTCTCCAGCGCTAGATACTCCAGGTGGCATGGGTTGTCATTGATAAATCACTCTAAGATCACTTCATTGTTTTTGGTGTCTGGAGCTCTTGACCGTTCAACTGAGACAACGCAAATCTGTTCAAGTAGGAGCTGCCCCTCACTTCAGCTGCAGCCTTAACACTGCTACCATCATCGCCTAATAGCCTCAGTGGTTGTATTGGTTAACCAACACACTCCCTTCCTCTATTGCACTATTTGAGGATTGCTTCTACCTTGGCACAGTCTGTGATTGGTACTGAGATTACATCAAGGAAGGCAAGCAGGTGATATCCTTTGTTTGAAATCTGTTTTCCCAAGTCACCTCAACATCTGATATCAGACTTAAATCTGTCATTACCATTTGTTCAGCAAGCTGTACTCAGAATCACATTAGTTAAAGATTCATTCAAGCTCATAAAGGTATACTCACAGCGCCAGAGACCCGGGTTCAATTCCCGACTCAGGCGACTGACTGTGTGGAGTTTGCACGTTCTCCCCGTGTCTGCGTGGGTTTCCTCCGGGTGCTCCGGTTTCCTCACACAGTCCAAAGATGTGCAGGTCAGATGAATTGGCCATGCTAAATTGCCCGTAGTGTTAGGTAAAGTGGTAAATGTCGGGGAATGGGTGGGTTGCGCTTCGGCGGGTCGGTGTGGACTTGTTGGGCCGAAGGGCCTGTTTCCACACTGTAAGTAATCTAATCTAATCTACTGTAAAGAGATGCATTTTCTGTAGGTGAAACTAGTGAATCACATCCTTATTAAATAATTCCCATTTCCTTAATGGTTTTACCAAATGAATCCCACTATCTATAAGGTAAATCTTATGTTTGTTTTCTTGGATTAGTCCTGCATTGGGTAGTTTAAACAAATACTTCCTGCCTTTACAGATGTTTTAGTAAAGGATCTGAAGGTGCAACCTTTGGTGAAGAAGGCAAATGGTATGTTGGCCTTCACGGTGACAGGATTCAAGAACAGGAGCAGGGATGTTTTGCTGTAACTGTACAGGGCATTAGTAAGACCACATCTGGAATGTTGTGTGCAGGTTTGGTCTCCTTATCTGAGGAGTTTTGGCTATGGAGGGAGTGTAAACCAGGGTTACCAGACTGATTCTTGGGATTACAGGACTGACGTACTGGGAGAGACTTAGGATCATTAAGGACTGTATTCACCAGCATTTAGAAGAATGAACATTATCTCAAAAAGAAACCTGTAAAATTCTAACAGGGTAACTGCAAGAAGGTTACTTTCCATGACAGGAAAGTCCAGAATCAGAATCACAGCCTAAGGCTATGGGTAAGGCCATTTAGGGCTGAGATAGAGATGTTTCTTCACCCAAAGAGTAGCAAACCTGTGGAGTTCTCTATCACAGAAAGCTGTTGAGGTCAAAACATGGGATGATCTCAAGAAGGAGATGGATATATTTCTTAGGGCTTAACGGATTAAAGTTATAGGGAGAAAACTGGAACAAAATATTGAGTTGAATGATTAGCCATGATCATGTCAAATGGAGGAGCAGGCTGCAAGGGCCGAATGGCTCCTATATGTTTCTATGACAATCAACAAGAACGACAAAGGAATGAAAGTGGGCAGTGAGATCGACAGTCAAACTCTGTGATCAACCAGCCAATCACAATCCACAACTGTGGCAGAGGAAAACTACTTAATAATCTAGTGAGAAGAGGCTCTTATCTTAAACAAGACCTAGTTTATTGTATGATAGCAACAATGTACAAGTTACACTGATGTGATGTACATCATTACAGTGACTATGAGGAAGACCCAGATGATAGGATTTACTCATTGGAGACAACAAGCTGTTCCTGCGCCAAGTCCATTTTGCATCAACATCATGGATGGTATTTAAGGCACTCTTCAGCATTAAGCCTTTCAGACCCTTAAGTACTTTATGGAACCACATGCATTGGAGTTTAGAAGAATGAGAGTTGATCTTCTTGAAAAGCATAGGAAGATCTCAGTAGGATAGTGCATTTACCTGGAGGATATATTCTCGTGTGGGACAGACTAAAACCAGGGGTCTCAACTTAAAGGAGAGGTCATCCTTTTTAATGAAAACATCAGGAGGTTTATTTTCCCTCTCAGAGGATGCTTAAGTATAGAATTTTCTTCCCAAGAAGGTAGTGAAGGCTGGGTCTTCAAATTTATTCAAGGCTGAGTTAAAATATGTTTGATAGATAAGGAAAACAGGGATAATGGTGTGCAGGCAGGAAAGTAGAGCTGAGATCACAACAAGTTCAATTTGATATTACTGGATAGAAGAGCAGGTTCAAGGGGCTGAATGGCTTACTCCAGCTCCTAGGCCTTGCGGATGTGAGCAAGATTACTACCAGTGCATCCATTATATCTGTAATTACTTCTTTTAGTATCCCAGGGTGAAACAGGTACAGGAGACCTATCAGTCATTTGCCCCATTAATTTCCATAGCACTTTATCAGCAATAGTTATTGCATTTATTTCCTCTCCTCCTTTTGCCCCTTGATCTTCAACTAAGGTGCCATTGGATGATCCAGCTGGTACTCTTAAGTTTCTCAGCATCACAAGGGAAGGGAAAGGCAAAGCAATAGGGAGTATGGAGTCAAGTAGAAAGATAAGCAGCAGGTTAGTATGTGTGCAGGGTTTAAGTTCAAGGCAGACTAGGAATGAAGCAAAAAGGAAGGATAACTTAGGACATATCACTAGAGATGTTGGAAATCATGAGGATAAGAAAATTAGCATTAAGGCGCTTTACCTGATTGCTCATAGTATTCATAACAAGGTAGATGAATTAATGGCACAAATCATCGTGAATGATTATGATGTGGTAGGCATTACAGAGGTTGCAAGGGGTTGAGGACTGGCAGTTAAACATCCAAGGATTTACAACTTATTGAAAAGACAGGGATGTGGGCAGAGGGGATGGGGTTGCCTTGTTAGTTAAGAATAAAATTAAGTCTATGGCATTGAATGACATAGGGTCAGATGATGTTGTGTCTGTGTGGGTGGAGTTGAGGAACCACAAAGGCAAAAAAAAACACAATGGGAGTTATGTACTGACCTCCCAGCAGTGGCCAGGACCAGAGGTGTAAGATGTACCAGGAAATAGATAGGGCATGTCAGAAAGACAAGGTCATGGTGATCATGGGGAACTTCAATATGCAGGTGGATTGGGTGAATAATGTTGCCGGTGGATCCAAAGAAAGGGAATTCATGGAATGCTTACAGGATGGCTTTTTGGAACAGCTTGTGATGGAGCCTACAAGGGATCAGGCTATTCTGGATTTCGTGCTACGTAATGGGCCAGTCTTTATTAAATATCTTAAAGTAAGTGAACACTTAGGAGACAGCAATCATATATAGTAGGGTTCAATCTTCAGTTTGAAAGAGAGAAGGCAAAATTGGATGTAATGGTGTTACAGTTAAAGAAAAGTAATTACAGGGGCATGAGAGAGGAACTAACAAAAATTGACAGGAAGCAGAGCCTCTTGGGGAAGACAGTAGAGCAACAATGGCAAGAGTTTCTTGGCGTAATTGCGGACAGAGTACAGAGGTTCATCCCAAAGAAAAGAAAGATTATCTGGGGTGGCGGGTGGGGGAATTAGACAACCATGGCTGACAAAGGAAGTCAAGAAATGTATCAAAGGAAAAGAGGGAGCCTATAAAGTGGCCAAGAGCATTGGGAGATCAGAAGATTGGGAAGACTACAAGAACAAACAGACGATAACAAAGAGAGAAATAAGGAAGGAGAGGATGAAATGTGAAGGTAAGATAGCCAGTAATATTAGAAATGATAGTAAAAGTTTCTTTCAATACATAAGAAACAAACGAGAGGCAAAAGTAGACATGGGGCCGCTCGAAATTGATGCACGCAGGCTAGTGCTGGGAGACAAGGAAATAGCTGAAGACTACTTTATGTCAGTCTTCACAGTGGAAGACATGAGTAATATCCCAACAATTAGGGAGAGTCAAGGGGCAGAGTTGAGTACGGTAGCCATTACAAAAGCGAAAGTGGTAGAAAAACTAAACGGTCTAAAAATTGATAAATCTCCTGGCCCCAATGGGCTACATCCTAGAGTTCTGAGGGAGGTGGCTGAGGAAATAGCGGAGGCGTTGGTTGCGATCTTTCAAAAGTCACTGGAGTCAGGAAAAGTCCCAGATGATTGGAAAATCACAATTGTAAACCCCTTGTTCAAGAAAGGATCTAGACAAAAGATGGAAAATTATAGGCCGATTAGCCTAACCTTGTTTGTTGGTAAAATTCTACAATCCATCGTTAATGATGAGATTTCCAAATTCTTGGAAGTGCAGAGTTGGATTAGAACAAGTCAGCATGGATTTAGTAAGGGGAGGTCATGCCTGATAAACCTGTTAGAATTCTTTAAAGAGGTAACAATTAGGTTAGACCAAGGAAACCCAGTGGATGTTATCTACCTAGATTTCCAAAAGGCCTTTGATAAGGTGCCTCATGGGAGGCTACTGAGTAAGGTGAGGGCCCATGGTATTCGAGGTGGGAGCTACTGGCATGGATTGAGGATTGGCTGTCTGACAGAAGGCAGAGAGTTGGGATAAAAGGTTCTTTTTCAGAATGGCAGCTAGTGACAAGTGGTGTCCCACAGTGTTCAGTATTGGGCCGTAGCTGTTCACATTATATATTAATGATCTGGATGAAGGGACTGGGGCAGTCTGGTGAAGTTTGCCGAAGATAGGAAGTTAGATGGACAGGCAGGTAGTACTGAGGAGGTGGGGAGGCTGCAGAAAGTTTTAGACAGTTTAGGAGAGTGGTCCAGAAAATGGCTGATGAAATTCAACATGAGCCAATGCGAGGTCTTGCACTTTGGAAAAAAGAATACAGGCATGGACTATTTTCTAAATGGTGAGAAAATTCATAAAGCCGAAGAACAAAGGATTCTCTGAAGGTTAACTTGCAGGCTGAGTCCATGACTAAGAAAGAGAATGTAATGTTGTCATTTATCTCAAGAGGGTTGGAATATAAAAGCAGCGATGTGCTTCTGAGATTTTATAAAGTTCTAGTTCAGCCCATTTAGAATACTATGTCCAATGTTGGGTTCCACACCTCAGGAAGGACATATTGCCACTGGAGCACGTCCTCAGCGGAGATTCACATAGATAATCCCTGGATTGGTATGCCTAACATATAATGAACGGCTGAGGATCTGAGATTGTATTCTTTAGAGTTTAGAAGATTGAGGGGAGATCTAATAGAAATGTACAAGATAATGCATGGTTTAGAAAGAGTAGACGCTGGAAAGTTGTTTCCATTAGGCGGGGAGACTAGGACCCATGGGAACAGCCTTAGAATTAGAGGGGGTCAATTTAGAATGGTAATGAGGAGACATTTCTTCAGCCAGAGAGTGGGGGCTGTGGAATTCATTGCCATGGAACGCAGTAGCGGCTGGCATGATAAATGCCTTCAAGGCAGAGATTGATAAATTCTTGATTTCGCAAGGAATTAAGGGCTACAGGGAGAGTGCAGGTAAGTGGAGTTGAAATGCCCATCAGCCATGATTAAATGGCAGAGTGGACTCGATGGGCCGAATGGCTTTACTTCCACTCCCATTTCTTATGGTCTTATAACCTTTTGGTGATGTCGCATGATGTCAAGAAATAGCAGAATGCACTGACATAATAAAAGCTATGGATCTTAGTAACAATCCAACATTAGATGCTTCCTGACCTGCTGAGAATTTTTTCAGCATGCTTGTTTCTATTATTACAGACCTCCAATATCTGTAGTATTTTGCTTTGGTCGGAAAAGTTGCTGTCAGAACCTGGTATGAATCAGTTGGTAGCTTTTGGTGGGTAATCTTGCCACTTATTCAGGACAAATCAAACTAAAAACTTGCAAAATTGGAGAATAGAGAATCAACATCATACAAAAAATAATCAATATCAATTAGCAAGGATATATGAGAAGAGTATGCATATTAGACATACAGATATATAGCATGGTTGCAAATTAAGTATTAAATACCTAAAAAAAATTCAAATTTCTCAACCATGGCTTATTTGATAAAACTTTTGCTTCTCAATTAGTGGTTGAAGGCTAAAATCCCACTGCAACAACGGTCAGACTATAATTTCAGTGCAGTAGTGAGTGTTATAAAATCCATGGCTTTGTTTTACATCTGAGAAGTTAAACTGAGACCCCGTCTGCTCTATTTCAAAAATGAACAAATGAGTTATCCCTGATATCTGGGATAATACTTACATCTCAATCAACATCATGTAAACAGATTATTCAGTCCTGAATACATTATGGTTCATGGGATTTGCTGTGCTAAAATTATTTGCTGAATCTCCTGCAACACTGATGACACTTTATAGGAATTTCATTGGCTGTGAACTACTTTGGACTCCTGAAGTGCTAAATACCAGCAAGCTTTTTTTTCTCTTTTGTAACATGAATACATTATAGCTTAAAATGAAATAAGTCATTTATTTAGATAGATTAAGTGTGTGACTTGATCAGAAATAAATGACTAATATGTCATGGTCAGATGGTGGACACATTCCATCTCCAAGCACTGTAAAAGAAAATATCCTGGTTTCATCTGTGAGACAAAATCCCCAAAGACTCTAAAGTGCCTGACTCAGCCATGATTGCGCATTCATACCCGTATGTTTAGAAAGATATCACTCAGCAAGTAGGTGGGCAGGGAGGAAAAGAGGAGACACTGAAAAAGGAACCTGGGATCAGGTTTTTTTTAAGATGGGGGACAGCAAGTATCCTCATTCATACAATCAATAACATGCAGAACAAAACACTTTACTGAAGCATTTTCATTTACTTTATACGGTGCATATGCACTATCCGGAATAATCCCTCAAATTTAATTTAATTAGTAATTGTTTTAATACGTTCATTTCAAGAACTAATTTTACTGCACAAAGAAAATGAATATTTTATCATTTTGAAATCTTTCCTTTCCTCTACTGTCATTATCACTTGGCTCCTGGCCTTCAGGGACTGAAATTGAATGAATAATTGAAAACAAATCTTCTACAGTCCTGTTTTCTCCAGGAGGGAGGGAAAAAAAGTTTATCCACAAGAAAATCTGTGCAGTTATCATATGCTGATCTGTTCCTTTTCTCTTTAATTGGTGAAAGAGTAACCTTATTTTTAACATAAGACAAGATACTGTCTTATGTATTATACTACTACATGTATTGTAGTATCAAACTAATATAATCAATTTCTCAATTTGTTAATGTCTTTTGTAGTCTCAGGTACCAAGGTGGTGTAATTTGTTCCACTTCACAAGACTTTCAAGTTAAAACTTTCTTCAACAACATCAATGTTCCATTCAGCTCCAGTTTATGAGCTGATCAGCCACTTTTGTACTTTCTACTGAGCTAATATAAATTACATTGATTAATATAAAGTAATAAAATATTGAAAACCCCTTTAAAACTTAATCATTGATAGTCACAGATGAGGTGCCGGAAGACTGGAGATTGGCTAACATGATGCCACTGTTTAAGAAGGGTGGTAAGGACAAGCCAGGGAACTATAGACCAGTGAGCTTGATGTCAGTGGTGGGCAAATTGTTGGAGGGAATCCTGAGGTATTTGGAAAGACAAGGACTGACTAGGGATATGGCTTTATACATGGGAAATCATGTCTCACACACTTGATTGAGTTTCTTGAAGAAGGAACAAAGAGGATTGATGAGGGCAGAGGGGTAGATGTGATCTATATGGACTTCAGTAAGGCGTTAGACAAGGTTCCCATGGGGAACTGGTGAGCAAGGTTAGATCTCATGAAATACAGGGAGAACTCGTCATTTGGATACAGAAATGGCTCAAAAGTAGAAGACAGGCTGATGGTGGGGGGTTGTTTTTCAGACTGGAGCCCTGTGACCAGTGGAGTGCCACAAGGATCAATGCTGGGTCCTCTACTTTTCATCATGTATGTAAATGATTTGGATGTGAGAATAAGAGGCATAGTTGGTAAGTTTGCAGATGACACCAAAATTGGAGGTTTAGTGGACAGGGAAGAAGGTTACCTCAGATTACAACAGGATCTTGATCAGATGGGCCAATGGGCTGTGAAGTGGCAGATGGATTTTAATTTAGATAAATGTGAGGCATTGCATTTTGGGAAAACAAATCTTAACAGGACCTATACACTTAATGGTAAGGTCCTAGGGAGTGTTGCTGAACAAAGAGATCTTGAAGTGCAGGTTTATAGCTCCTTGAAAGTGAATTCGTAGATAGGATAGTGAAGAAGGCATTTGGTATTCTTTTCTTTAATGGTCAGAGTATTGAATACAGGATTTGGGAGGTTGTGTTGCGGCTGTGCAGGACATTGGTTAGGCCACTGTTGGAATATTGCATGCAATTCTGGTCTCCTTCCTATCGGAAAGATGTTGTGAAACTTAAAAAGGTTCAGAAAATATTTACAAGGATGTTGCCAGGATTGGAGGATTTGAACTATAGGGAGAGGTTGAATAGGCTAGGGCTGTTTTCCCTGGAGCATTGGGGGCTGAGGGGTGACCTTGTAGAGGTTTATAAAATCATGAGGGCTATGGATAGGATAAATAGACAAAGTCTTTTCCCTGGGGTGAGGGAGTCCAGAACTAGAGGGCATAGTTTAGGGTGAGAGGGAAAAGATATAAAAGAGACCTAAGGGGCAACTTTTTCACTCAGAAGGTGATACGTGTATGGAAGGAGCTGCCAGAGGAAGTGGTGGAGGCTGGTACAATTGCAATATTTAAAAGGCATCTGGATGGATATATGATTAGGAAGGGTTTGGAGGGATATGGGCCAGGTGCTGGCAGGTGGGACTAGATTGGGTTGGGATAGCTGGTCGGCATGGACGAGTTTGGACCGAAGGGTCTGTTTCCATGCTGTACGTCTCTATGACTCTAAATGTTAAACCTATGTTGGGATTGTATTTACTTTACTTCACTAACCACTTTTGGTAATTTGTTCCATTTTCTGTATAGGATTCGTGAACATCACCAATATTTAAGAGTCATTCATCATAGTAATTGTTAAAGAGTTTGCTTTAGTTTTATCAAGACATGCTTAAATAATTTGCATTAAGATAGCTCATTAAAAACAGGCTGTATTGAATTGATCTCACCTAACGTTAAGTATTGTGAAATGGTCACATTCAGCCAACATCATCGTGACCTGTATAATCACAAAAAGCACAATTTAAAAAGTTGCTGAACTAAGCACTTCCTGCTACTGAAAAAATATTCAAGAGAGGGTTACAGTGTAAATAATTTACATTAATTTTCAGAACACATTTTTTGAAGAGCAAGGTGAAGGAGAATATTGCCACACAATTAAGAGAGGTACTTGGAGGTCAAAAAGTAAACAATGAATATTAGTATGCAGTCTATAAAATGCAGCAGTAGAAATTAGTAAACCCACAATAAAGGCATAAAATAATCCTTTGCTTTATAGTTAAAGACATAGACTGCAAAAGCAAGGGAATACTGATAAAGCTCATATAAACCTTAACTGGACAGAAGTTGCATAATATTGCACAATTTTGAAAAACACATTATAGGAATTTCCTAAAAGCATTGAAAGGGTCCATCATGACTGCATTAGAATGGAACCTGGGATGAGTGATTGTGATTATGAAGACTTGGTATTTGGGTTTTTATTCATTAGACCTGATGAGGTTAAGAAGTGAATTGTGAGCTTCTCGATTGTGAGCCATTATGATATTAAATATTAATAAATTGTCTCACTTCGATGGTAATAAGAGTTAACAAGTGGAACATACTCACAAAGTAGTTATTTAAAATTTACATAAGTGCAAGTGTTTCATTTGGAATTGAAGTGGGTAAAGAAAGAAGCCATGAATTATACAAAATACCGAAATATAAATTACATAAATTATAGAATTGAACTGGTTAAATAAGATACGGAATGTCCCTACTGTTGTTGTAACATGCATTGTTTCATTTATAGTCTGCAGCAATGAATTATATTTTAGAGACTCCAACATTATTTCCATCATTTGGCTGACCAGAAAATTAGCCATTCAAGCTACCTCCATTGGTGTTTTTTGGGCAGATTTGTAGGTTGAGACTGAATCTTTTCTTTGCACTATGAACACATGCTACTTAATTATTAAGTCCTGAGGTGGGATTGAACTCAGAGTCTCTCATCTTGGAGGCATGGATAGTACGCTCAAGACTTTCAAAATGGTTTAGTTTTGCTTTTATTAATTCCTCTGTTCCCAGATCTTCTGTAATTTTCTTCCTTTTTCCTTAGTCATGCCCACAATATGTACCATTGTAAGATGGCTGTAAATGATTTTCTAAAATAAGTCACTAAAGACATCTGGATTGACTCATAGTTCACTATTTCATCATTGGCAATGCATTTTACCCCCATCAGTGCTTTCTGAAACATTCCAACAGGAATGTGGAAGTCCCTTATGATAATATGGAAAATCAGCATCTTGCTTCACCAAGAGGCAATACATGACAGCTTTAAAAATCTAGAGGTTATTTTTTATTTTTAGAAGCTCTGCCATTTGATTGAAGAAAATTGCAGTTGCTGTTTTAGTAATAATTTTACTGTCAAGTGGATCCTAGAGTTAGATCTTCCTCTGTTAGATTAATTTGTTGACATTTTATCCTGAAAAGCTATGTTCAGAATAAGAAATCAGCACAGACCAACACTAGCACCTGCAAATTCCCCTCCGGGCCACTCACTATCCTGACTTGGAAATATATCACCATTCCTTCAGTATTGGTGTGTCAAAACCTTGGAATTCCCTCCCTAATGTCTTTGTGAGTCTACCTACAGCACGTAGACTATAGCAGTTCAAGCAGGCAGCTTACCACCATCTTCTAAAGGGCAACTAGGGATAGGCAATTCACGCTAATTGTAGACTGGCTAGGCCAGTGATTCCTACATCCGATGAATGAATTCAAAAGAATTTTTATCATGAATTTCCTGCATTTGTGATTTCTGGATTAGCACTCAGGGTTGCAACCGAAACCATAGCCTAAGGAAACATTTCAGATACACAAAAAAAAAGCACAGGCAAAAAAATCAGTGACCGAGCAGTGAAATGTTCCTGATTCTAGAGTTGTTTCTATGAATGGGAGTTTGAACAGGCTGTCCAAACAATTATTGCAGTGAAAATGTATTACCTGACTGGGTAGTAGAAGCAGAATTGATAGTAATTTTCAAAAAGGAATTGAAAAAGTGAAAAAACAAATTGCAGGATTATGTGAGAAGAAATGGCAAGGGCAATTAATTAGACAGCCCTTTCACAGTGTAGGCATAATTGGCCATATCATTCTGTACTTTAATGAGGATTAATGAAAGTTCAGTGTATTCTACTCTGTCTGTATTTTTCCATCAAAGGAAGCATATATTGATATGGATATTATGGTCAGTGGTAAAGAGATGGTACTTGTAACTGACTAAAGAAAGCTATTCACAAAGATTTATTAGGCTCAATGGGGTTAGTTTACTCTGTTCCCATAGTGGCTTTCAATCTGGTGTCTTTTATAAGGGCATCTGGGGTGTCTGGTAACAGTTACATCATCACAGGGTTGGACTGCCAATCTGATTGCAGAATCCTCAGAGACAGCAAACCAGAATTAAAAAGAAACACTGATCATAATTCACTTTGTAATCACTGGTCCCTGTAATTTTTTTCCTTCCACATAGACTTCCGAAGTCTATGCATGGTAATGACTTCCAGAACTGTAAGTCAATGCTGTAGTCCATGTCGGTACATTGATCGTTGGGTGTGGAACGTCAGAGTAAAGCCACACAGCTTAGAGGGAATAAGCAATCACTTTACAGGGAATAAAATACTGATCAATATATAGATGAAGGATTGTAGTGGAAGCTAAAATATCATGAACAAATGTTAAACCTATAAACTCAGAGCATAATTGAATATCTCTCGGGCATTGAGCTGGAGGCGGGGAGACATCTAATTGGACAGGAGAGTTAAGTTCATGGACAGCCTTCTCATCCAGAATTAAGGGCTTCATCCTACCGCTGTTGGCATTTGCTTGCAGACATCTCAGGGGTTCATTGCTCAAAGGCATTCAATGTCAAATCAAGGGATACGGCATCAGATAAAATGAGGAGTGTGCTAGCAGCCACCTACTCAGCATTTCTGCTGACTCCTTCTTCTCCCAGACTCACCCTGTAACCTACATCCCATCTGCACTCTGTCAATCACTGTGCCTGTGCTGACCTGTGCAACCACAAGTTAGTGCAGACTGTAACTTCTGGATTTCCACACTTAATGTCCACATGAAGAAACCAATATTTCTATTGTTTTCATGTAGTTATTCCAGCAACAAAACCAGTTTTGCCATAAGTGCAACAGCAAATTCTGTCCATTCTGTCCAGAGTTCCCTTCCTTTGCAATATACTGACGCACCAACTGTTGCAGATCAGCTATGCTTAACTAGGACTGACCATAAATCTTTGATAGAAATGGCAAGACTCTGTGGAATCCAGTGCTCGGGTTCCTTTCAACATATGGAAGACTATAATGCAGGTAGACCTTTCAAACTTTAGCTTGCAATTTTACATTATATTTCAGCTCAGCCTCAATTTAAGTTACTGTTGAGCTCTTCTTGAAATTTATTCTACTACGTTTTGCACTGCAAGTTCTGCTTTTACTTTCTGGACACAATAATCTCCTCGATTAGTTAAAGCATATTATCAAAGGCTATAAATATTCTAACGTCAGCTGCTTCCTTCATAGTGCAGCAAACTCATCCAGTGAGTAGCTGAGCCTGCACGTTAGGGTGCTTCCAGACTTGGTTTCCAGTGTCTGCATAAGTAATTTGATCTCATCTGATTTCGGCAGCAGCAGAAGCACTACAGTTTGCCTCAGCACCCCTTCATTATTGAGGATGAATTGCATGTATGGAATGTGGCACAGACAAAGGTCATTTCACCCAACTGGGCAACGCCAATGTTTCTAGATCACATGAACCTCCTCCACAAAATGATGTCTTTGTGCCGTGTCCCTATTTCCCACCCTTTCATTCTCTGTCATGTATCCTTCAAGACCTTCATGATATCTGCCTTGACCATGTGACAGCCACATTACAGCTACAATTTTTTTCAAACACTGTGGAAAGAAATTCCAGTGATATTTTTTATTTGACCTTGCAGTGGCAACCATATACGTAGGGATCCTTGTTCTGTGCTCACTCATAAGTGGAAATAGTTTCCATCCTATTGAACATCATCTTTTGAACAGGATCTTTCTCAGGTCTCTGATTAAATTTATTTCCATAATAGAAAATAGATGCAGCCTCTGTTCCCAATGGCTGTGGCATCTTTTCTGAACTAACTCCAGTATTTCATTATTCTTTTGTGTGGTATGGAGATCAAAACTGCACACAATATTGCATGATTAATCAAATCGGCTTCAAATTGTTGCTTTGCTTTTTTATTCTATTTTTCTAATGATCAAACCCAGCCCTTTGTTTTAAAAAGGGAAAGAACTGTGGATTCTGGAAATCAGAAACAAAAACAAAAGCAGAAATTGCTGGAAAATCTCAGCAGGTCTGTCAGTTTCCGAAGAAGGGTCCCTGGAGCCGAAGCATTGACTCTGATTTCTCTTCACAGATGCTGTCAGACCTGTGTAGTTTTTCTAGCAATTTTTGTGAGCATTTTATTCACATTTTTTGTGACCTTATTTATTTGCAATGCTACAATACAGCATTGCTATTAGTGATTTATGTATCTGTAATGTCAGATTCTGTTCATATCTAAAAATGTGTTGCTGGAAAAGGGCATAAGCCCTTCAGGAAGAAGGGCTTATGCCCAAAACGTCGATTCTCCTGTTCCCTGGGTGCTGCCTGACCTGCTGCGCTTTTCCAGCAACACATTTTCAGCTCTGATCTCCAGCATCTGCAGCCTTCACTTTCTCCTCTGTTCATATCTACTCAGGATATCAGTTAATGTGGAGGCGGAGTGAAAGAGAGGTTACCTGCCTTCATGCTTTAGTATATTAAATTAACTTCGACAGTTATCTGCTCACTTAGTGAGCAAAAATTAATGTTTGTGGCTGAGTGCCAATTATGCAGCAGTAACATTCATTTATATACCATTTGACTCAATCCCTAGGAACCTCAATTCCTAATTGACAGTGGGAACATCAGAGATATTTAATTGCTATACTTCCTACTGTGAAAGAGATATCCTGCCACAGGCTGGCAGCTATAAACTGCTAGTTGTACTATCACGAGCTGGGATCACTGCCTGTATTGCACTGCAGCCTACACAGAGAATCATCGATAGCACTCCAGATAGAGATGAATATGCATCACTTGGGAGGTGTGGTAGTCACTGGATGGAGTGTATTTGGGTTAGGGTCAACTAAGAGGCTGGGGGTGTGGGAAATCTTCTGATAGACATTTCCACTTCTTGATTCCAATTCCCTTGATCCATCACAGAATGGATGAGAACAAGCCATCCAAGACCATAGTCTACTGGGTGTCCTCAATAAATGATAAGTACTTGATGGACTTTGGCTCAATCTACCAACTTACTTTCTTCTATGTGTGAGCCAAGTCCTGCGCGTTCTTTTAAATGAAGCAATAGGAGAAGATATTCGGTCTCACACTCTTAATTTATTTTAAACAGTAAGTGGATAAAGCATTCAGAGCTCTGGGTCTAAACCTTTTTGTCCCTGGCAAGCTACGAAGTGTGCCAGTTCAAAAAGTAAGACCCCGTTCTGTCCCTGACCCAGTCTTTTATACTATAAAAAACGTCAATCAGAATTATCTTCTGATTGGCTGTTGATCTGACTCCATTCTCCGCCTTCTCGCATTCCCGGATGTCCGACCCCACGTGACCTTCTTTTGCCCGCGAAACGGAGCATCACGTGACTTCCTCGGCCCGCGAAACGGAGCATCACGTGACCTCCTCGCACTCTTCCGGGGCGCGAAACGGAACGTCACGTGATCGCCTCGCACTCTTCCGGGGCGCGAAACAGAACGTCACGTGACTGCCTTCTGCGTGCGTTACACATCACCACAGGCTTCCGAATGCTGAATACATTTTAGACTCGCAGCCAGCCTTCTGTTTTACAAGTAAGCCATATATTTACATACCCCACCCAGGACTGGCTGAACACCAGCAGCCGAGGGACAAAGAAGCTCCTATTTGATCCCTTCTGGGCAAGTCACCCTAAAGCCTCCCTATGATGAACTGAATCAGAGGAAGGTGGGAAGGCAACAGGGTCTCCAATTAACCTGAAGAAGGGCCTGTGCCCGAAACGTCGAATCTCCTGTTCCCTGGATGCTGCCTGACCTGCTGTGCTGTTCCAGCAATAAAGTTTCAACTTTGATCTCCAGCATCTGCAGACCTCACTTTCTCCTCTCCAATTAACCGTCATGCCCAAACTCACAGCCGCCACTCACTTCTGGACACAGCTTGAAAGGAGGGAATTAAATTCTGCCCTGCATGTATCTGATTATGACACCCCATATTTGATATAATTCTCCACAATGAAGGAACTTCCAATTCTTTTATCCAAATCATTTATGAATAAATAGATCTAGCATAGATTCTGATAGAACACTACTTCCCATTCTCTGACAATCTGAAAAACATCTTATTCCTATTCTCCATTTTTTGGACATTAAATGTTTGTTTGATAATGTTGGTGAGGAATCCTCCTTGCTGCTGAAATTATGCTCAGCTCTGCAAGGTAAATGTTGAAAACTGTACTCCAGGCATCAATGCCATGTTACTGACTGACTGCTGTTGCAATCTCTCTACTTTGCATATATCTGACACCCTCGTATGGTGTAAGATCACCAAAGTGAATTCTGGGACAGCCCATATCAGGTGTGTGTATGTGCTGCATGGACATCATCTTTAATCTGAAATAGCACTACAGTGTCATAACTTGTGATATGCAACCAAATTTTGCAGCATTCCTATTTTATCATATCAACCATCTGATTGCTTTCCTATATATTAAACTAGCTGTCAGACCTTTTTTCACAGCTGATACCAAAACCTTAACTACTGTTTTACAAAAATTAAGTATAGTATTGACAAGCAATTGATTAAGCGTTTAAAGAATCATGTACACCATTATAAATTAAAATATTCAATGTTACATTAAAATTAAGCATTTCAAACAAGCAAAGACCATTGAAAAGTTTTTAATATTTATATTTTTAATGTTAACTTTAGTATTTTGACATAGCGAATGAAAGATTACATGGTTATTAAAATGCTCACAAATGGTGAAGTAAAAGTTCCACTTCGTGTTACCATATCAAGAATGGCAATTGCTCCTATTAGCATCAACAATGTAAAATTCCATCTAATTATTTTAATAGGATACAATTGTATTAGCAATCAGTAATATAACACCCATTTCTAATCTGTTGGTCTATGTGATAAGAATCCTAATACTTTATGAATATTGTAAAGAAGAAAAATGATATTTGAGATTAAAAAAATCAAAATGTTTTACTCATATAGTGTGTTCCCAGTGCAATTTTAACAGTAAAGTGTCACTTCAATTAATATTTGTAATTGTTCTTTGAATGAGAATCCATTTCAAGAGTCCAAGTGTCAACAACATTAAAACACACTGAAAGCTGATTGATATAGAGCTTCATAGAGCTCTCAAATACATAAAAAATATAAAACTGCAAAATGCAACATTAAAATGCAAGCAACTCCATGAGCTATGTTATCATCAAAAACTTTAGCTGACAAAATCTGCATGTTAAAAGAATTCTTCAAATCTCAAATCTTTCATTTTGACCTCCTTCTAACTTGTCAGCTACATTGAGAAATGACATAATTCAGCAAAGAACCTTGGACAGCATTTTCCAAGCACATGACCATTTCCATCTCAAAAGACGAGGAAAGTGGATGCATGGGAACACAGCCATCTGCAAATTCCCCTCCTTGCCATCCAGACTTGGAAATATATTGCTTGTGTTGTTCAGTGTCACCAGTGTGCAATGTTTCTTCCTAACCCTTCACTTGTCTAAGACCACATGGATTGCACTAGAGGTAGGTCATCACCATCTCGTAGCAGCAATGAGAGTTGGGCCTAGTGCTCATCCTTGCAGCAATGTTCACATTCTGTGAAATAATAAAACAAATTATGAAACTTCTTCCAGAAATATTGCATTACATTATAATAAATCAACTTGCACATTTGTAAATTTTGTTCATTTGTGTAGCGTAAAACAAAGTGCTACTTTGGTTTCCAAAGTGTACCAAATCAAGGCACTATTGATTTACTTGAAATTGTGAAATCTTCAGACTTTGATGGGAATATCAAATAAATTATAATGGTCTGGCTATCCTCAATACACCTAAACTGATATTATTTTCCATTAAAGTAAAAAAAAGTCAACTCTTTAATCTTGTTGCAAAGTGAAAACTGCCCAGTAATTCCTGGGTTTGGTTTTTTTTTAATGAAATGTCTTGTTTCAAATAATAAATGTAACTTTCACCGTTCGTGATAGTTTATTTTTAATTATGTGTTTATTATATATATATATATATATATAATATATATATATCTCATACGGTCTCTGTCCTCTCACATGTCATTGTATGTTCACTTTTATCTCAAGGTTAAAGCCTCACAGTCAGACTAACTACCAGCGCCTATGGTTGGTGACATTCATAGGAGAGATGGTCAATATTCTGTGAGCAAGGCTTAAAATACACCCTCCCATTTGCCTGGACTATCTTGGGCAGTTTAGCTAAGGTATTTGGACTCAACCATAAAACGTCTATATTTATTTGGACCCTGACTGTTACAGAGGTTACCTTGACCAGCTTGGAATCTCAGTATGACAACAGTTCATAAAATTAAAGTATAAGACACTAAAGTAAGGACTCAAGAAAATTATGCTTACTTTAAAAGATTAATAGTTTGATCTGAAATAATGTAGACTCCATTTTCTGCAGAATAATAAGTGGATATTGAAGAATATAATGATCAACATCGTCTTCATTCATTATGATCATGCACAAATCTTCCCAATTAATTTGAAATAATATACCAAATTAAAATATTGACAGCCATGATGCCTCTGCCTTTAGCTGAATTTATTACTGAATATTTAATGGACAGAATTCTTTCTCAACTTGGACAATAAATTCAGATCCAATAAAATTTAAAATTTTTCACAAACACTCTGTAAAAATGCAGCGTACCTACATTAAGGGTTTTTGAAAAGTCATACATTCTATAATCAGTCATTGGAAGCTTGGTTACAGAAATTTGATTGTTATGCTATGTAAGATTCATGTTTAGTAATAATGCTTACATTGAATGGAAGAAATCTGTGATCAAACAACTATTTTGGATGAATTGAATTTGTTTGAAAAATAGCCCAATCTTTGAAATCATGTAATTAGATTCTGGTGTTTAAATATGAGAGCAATAAAGATGTTTATTCTTCCATATAAGCCAATCAATTCATTTAAACACTCTATTTCTAAACAACATTAACCTGCATTCCTTTTTAATGTGGCTGTTCCTTTCTGTGATGGCTGATATTTCTGTAAATAAAACATACCAGAAATAAAAGTATGTCTGTAAAAATGTTCAAAAGGTTTGTAATAAATTGCCCAAATATAAATCGGACACAAAATGTAACTCAATTCAATTAAAGTCCCACTATCATTAAAACAATGGAAGTATAAGATAGTTAATATTGGTAATGATCTTGGATATGGTATGCTTTCAATTTAATTTTCCAACACAAAGTAAAGTTACAAAAATATTTTTACTCCACTGCTGAATAGAAATATCATAGAATTAGCACCATGCCTATTGTATAGAATGCTTTAAAACCCATTGCTACTTTTACTCAATATATTTTTTAGTATTTTACATTATTATGCTTGCATTTTAGTTAGCTTCATAAACTGTGATATCTTGAATTATTATGATTAGTGAATTCAGGATTTAAAGGGCTATAATTTTGACATGCATTTGCAGCACCTTTTAAAATTAATTACATTTATTCCACTCTCTTGACATAATGCTTACATTCTATAACTCCTCCAGCAAAGTAATTTTGTGGTTGTTATCCACTACTGCCTCAGAAAAAGAATTTAATTGTGATTTAACGTTCATGAGGTCAACTCGCAGAGCATTTCAGGGAACATCACTGGGACACACGGCCCAAACAACCCCACCGCCCTGTGGCGGACCACTTCAACCGCCCCTCCCACTCCCTCAAGGACATGCAGCTCCTTGGTCTCCTCCACGGCCAAATCAAAGTCACCCACCGACTGGAGGAAGAACACCTAATCTTCCACATTGGAACCCTTCAATGACACGGCGTCAATATTGACTTCACTTGTTTCTAAACATTCCCTGCCCCATCCTAGATTCAACTCTCCAACTTGGCACCACCCTCTTGAACTGTCCTGCCTACCCATCTTCCTTCCCACCTATCCACTCCACCCTCCTCACTGACCTATCACAATTACTCCCCACCTATATCCACCAATCACCTTCCCACCTACCTTACCTCCACTCCCAGCCCCCCCCCCCCCCCCCCCCCACCCCACCACCACCCCCCATCTATCTTTCATCCCTTTTCCCCCTTCCACATTCCTGATGAAGGGCTTATGCCCAAAATGTCAACTCTCCTGGTCCAGGGATCCTGCCTGACCTGTTGTGTTTTTCCAGCACCACCCTTCGACTCTGACTGTCCAGCATCTGCAGTCTTTACTTCCTCCTATTTTTATTCTTATCTATTTATCTCATTGCATTCTGATTTTTATAACTTCTCTTGCTGAAACATGGACTACACAGCATTAAATCTCAAGAAAATTTCTCGCAAACCGCATGTTGTTCCTTTATCTAATGTCTTAAGACCAAATAAAATAATTAGATAGAAAAATGTCATCACCTTCATTCGTGTCAAACTCTGCGCTCCCATTCTCTTATTTTAGTGTAGTTTAATGTGATTGTGAATGCTCATCTCAACTTGTTGTGCTTTGAATAGTTTGACTAACAGAAATGTTCAAAGTAATGGTTATAATTGTTACTTAATTAGCTAAGACACAGCACAAGAAATTGAGTTCAGTAATGCCTGTTTTCTTTGCTGCTATAGGAATCTAAAATGGCATCGGTGATGTGCGCACAAGACAAGTATGAAGTGCATTGAACACAATTTTGCAAGTGTGCACTGGAAGAGTGGCTGATCATAAAATCAATCAGCATGATTTGACACCAGTATAGCCATTCTAGAATTCCGCACTCCAAATGATGCCCTCTCTTAACCTCGTACAGCAGGAAAGGCCCCCAGCAGCACTCTTTATAAGGACTGTTAACTACTGAAGTTACTGATTGATTTCTTCTGGTTGTCCTGACAATTCTACATATTTTGACAATTCTACATATTTTGTTTTAAATTGTGACCATCTATAGTCAGTGGCAAATTAATTTTTCTGGCTTTAAGGCTTCTGCAGAAATTAGTATCACCTTGACATGGGTGCATTTGTAGGCTTTCCTCTTGGGATCAAGTATGACAGAAATCATTTTAAGGGACCCAGCAGAGAAGGACAAACTGCTTCAAGAGGGAGGACCTGGAGAATGCTGTCAGCAGGAGGCTATATCTATTATCCAAAGTCTTCAGATACTAATTCTCTTCCCTGAAACTCAGCAATGACCAATTTCTGACACATCTGTGATTCAGGAAGCACATCCTCACACATGTCATGATACTTATAGTCTCAACTTTGTCTTCAATGGCTACATTTTTGGGTCACCATTTTGAGCAACTTTGTTCAAACTTGTGAAGCTGCACAAACATCAACTCTCCTGCTCCTCAGAGGCTGCCTGACTGGCTGTACTTTTCCAGCACAACACTCTTCAATATTATCAACTGCACAAGTCAAATGTACTTGGAAAGTAAAAAGCACCATCAGAGTGAGATGAACATCATTATTGTGCCTATAAATTCTATTGCAATACTATACTTTCCTTATATAATTTTGCTGCATTTGCCATCTTGAAAACAAATTATGACCTCTTAAAGTGTTTCTACAAGAGTAATTGTAGAAAGAATATTTTTAAACACATTAACTGATATTAAGTGCGGCTCAAAATGGATTAAAGACAAACTACGCTTGTGTCTTACAATCACAACTGAACAGTTTCTTGCTGTTTTCTTGTTATTTGCTACTTAACTGTATCTATGGCACTTAATAACTTCAACTATCCTATGCAAGCTCTCAAAATATACAGATTGCAGATACTTCCACTCATGCAAACGTGCGAATGACATCTAGAAATAAGCTGGTTAGCCCCTGTAACCTGCTCAATCATTTATTAAGATTGTGGCTAATCTGATTGTGGACTCACCCCCACATTCTGACCAGATAACCTTTGACACCCCTTTCCCAAATAGAAAAAGGAAAACAACCACAGAGCGAAAAGCAAATCCATCCTTCCACAGTAAATGCTTGCAAAAAAAACACAAATAAATATGATATTGTATAAAGGATGGTCATCCAATCTAACCTGTGAATTTAATGGGACAGAGGAAAGTATAAGTGTATGAGGAACACAATAGAACTGATTGTTTACATCTGAAACAAAACTGAGAGCCAAATGACATCCATTGTAAACTATGTGATACATATTGGTTAATACAACACTGGTGATTCTTAAACAGTTATTATTATATTTATTCAAATCTAATGTGCATATCTTTATGTGCATACCTTCGCTGGACATGAAGGCAATGTGTACTCTACACCAAAATTAAGTTAATTAATATTTCTGTTTCAGTAAGTTCTTCAAGCACAGTTGTGTCTCTCTGAATTCAAAATGTATGTTGAGATAGATATAAGTGTTGACTGAACTACCTTATGGGTTGCTTGATTAGTGGTTCAAAATTAGAACTTCCCTCAATGGAATATATTCTATTGCTGTTTCTGAATTGCCAGCAGCTATTTATGATTTTTTTCTGTGTGCAGTGCTTCACTGAACTCATTCTTGGCTGGTACACCATGTTAACTTAGACTGTAGCTTTTAGTCAAACTTGGCTGTGGTCGCCCTGGGACAAATTTAAGTACCCAAAGCTTTAACAATGACTCAATGGGAACTGTCTTCCATGAAAAAATCGTTGGCAAACCTTTTTTCTTTACAATGTAAATCTCCATAAATACATAATTACAGCAATTGTGTGTATGATGTCAGTTTTATAAAAATGAAGTATGGCTCTTCTCCATCCTCAAAGAAAACAAGTTTTGGCAAAACATTTTACAACAGAATGCTCCTTTAAAATTTCAAAACATTGATAATTGTTAGTGACTGGAGGCCAATTTCTTCAGCTGTAAAGGTTCTCTGGAATAATTATTGCCCTTCACTGTTTTGGCTTAAATTCTGTCGCGTGATGTCTGCTATGTCAAATAGAGGTTTTTCAAATTACAAAAGATTTTCAGAGGATACATTGGCAAAGATTGTTTACATTTATGCAACACATATGGCACATAAAGCCCACATAACAACTCTTTACAATCATGTAGAACTTCCCCCATTAATTCCTGTATATTATCCATTGTCTTATAATGCATATGAATAGTCACATCTCAGAAAGCTGCCATGCAGTTTATATCATATACCAATTGATCTGATGGCTGAAGGCCATGTATCTTGATAGCCCTAACTGCAGATCAACTATCTCATGATGCTATGATTTATAACTCCACTGGGGCTTTCAGAGGTACAGTACAATGAATATAGTGAAACGCTTGCCCAACTGTGTAACAGAGTAAGTAATTAACTTTTCACAATCTGTGATAGATCTCTAAAAATATTCCAGAATAATTTGTCGCTGCATAACATTGATCTGGGAAAACATGTTCATTCTACAAACTGAGAGGGGTGATGAAAATCTTCCTCCCCAACAGTAACAAAAGAGGGTGTATGGAAAAACAACTTCTAAAAATTCACTGTATTTGAAGCTTAAGTTCAATGTGTCTTCAGGGAAAGAAGGGTAAGTGGAAGGTTGCAGGGAAAGATTGTAAGAACACATATATAAATGCAAATGCTCCTTTTTTGTTTGAAATACACTCAAATCTCACTTACAAGTTAGAATTTGTTATTTATTGAATTATTGTTTACTTTTTAAGTGCATCAGGAATTTTACAGAAAAATCAAATTGTCTGATAGTATGAGGTTGGTTTTATTTTGATTAAAACCCAAAAGTAATCTTACAAAGTCATTCAACTGACTTGCATATTGTTTGAAAGTTTGAACATACCCTTCATGCACTGCCCCTCAAAATTATATTAAAATGCGGTGACAATGAGACTATTTACATTGCAAGTTAAGAGCTTATTTGTTAATATTATCTAAATCAAACATTAGGATTAAATCTTGTTCATGTCAAAGTGACTCCAATTCCTTTTCCATAACAAAGTATTTTCACATCAAAGTGCATGAAACTAACCTAGATTTGGTCTTTTATTGAAACAAAAGGAAACCTGGCAGGGAGCTCATTCAACTCAACTGCTATTTTTTCAAAGTCAATGTGCAACTACGTTCTGTTGTGTGCAGATTCAAGCTGATAGCAGGAAAGATTGTTGATACATTAGTCAGAGCTATGAATGGTACCTCAGAATCTTCAGTTTTAAGGAAAATTATTTGACCCAAGGAGATGGTGTGCTTACAGGAAAATAGACTGGTGCTCCATGCCATTTTTTTAAAAGTTGCAAAGAATCCGAAATTCTCAATATTGGGTGGCATTTCTGACTAAGCACTCATTATTCCTCCTCCAGTAAGAATTGTATTACGCAGTGTTACCATGACAGGAATCAGGTTATTCCAAGTGGTGGATCTCTGCATGAAAATGTTGGCAAAATGAAGCAACAGGAATCAGCATTCAATATGTCAGATTTTTAAAAAACGTTCATATTTTTCCTTCTTAACCCAAAAGTAGCAGGCAAAACAGGCTGAAGACAAGGATTCCACATAAACTAGTAATCAGAGAGCCTCAAAGTACCCAATATAACATATGTGTTTTTCAACTAAACTTAGTCATAGATGAATGGAATTGATGATGCAGTGAAATGATGAGATTGGGAACTATTATATGGGCATGCCAACTCATTACACAGAATAAACTGGTCCTCAGTCTATATGTTGCTTCCACCATTCACTTTAAGTGTAGAAAACTACAGAATCTGCCTGGTCTAGTGTGGTACAGGAGAACAGATATCCAGTTTGCAATGCAGGATGACAACAGCGTGGGATTAATATACATCATTTGAAGTTACGGTGAAGGACTGACCTTCTCAACCTCTTCCCCTTACCTGAGATGTGGTGACCCTTAAGTTAAACCAATACCAGTCTTCTCTCTCTGTAATGAGAGGGCAGCCTTATGGTCTGGTAGGAAATGGCAACTTTACCTTTACAAGAAAAAAAACTGCTTCCTGGTGTGACTAAGACTCTTGTATTTAACAAGATATAGTTTATTACTTGGTAGCAAAACAAGTTACACATTACATTGAAATGAGAGACATTGTCACAGAAACGTTAAAAACGTTCAGATGTTGGGTCTTACTCATTCAAAATCCTAAATTATTCTGCCCATAAATCCATTTGACATCATTATTATGGGTGCTTTTTAATGACACTGTTCAGCATTAACCCTTTCAGATCCTTTCAGACCCACATACAATAGGAAGAAAGAGACATGCCAATACAACAATTTGGAATGTATGGAAAGAAGCTGCACTATTAGTGAGTGGTAAACCCTAATTCATTAATCATTCTCCAATGGATAACAAGGTTTAAGAGAACCACAAGTAGGAATAAGTATCATTACTTTGTCACTGATTTCATCCTCCCATATGGTCACCATTTCAGAAAGAATCCAATTTCTTGCAAACTCAGTGTCCTAGTCTTCACCAAAACCTACATTTCTGTCCCATACCCTTAGGTCACTCTGTTTTCGACTTTTCAGGTTGTTCATTAGCTGGGTCTTGTATAATGTGAATATTACCTGCTATTTTCAGTATAAGTCTAGATGGTATCCAATAGAAGATTGCAGAGCCGGAACCAAATTGCAAGAGTAAAACAAGAAAATTCAGGCTCAAATTAATAACAGGTATCAGGAAATTCTTCATGTACAGAGTGATCAATACGTCCTATGGAATTCCCAATAGAGTGCTGGAGGAGAAAACTTTGAAAATATTTAAGAAATAATTGGAAACAACAGCATGTGCTTCTGATTGGAAGAACTAAAATGGATCCAGTCATTTTCTTCATTGATTAATGTTTTGTAGTTTTAGAGGAGTAAATCAATAACAACATTTTGATTGCTTACTAGTCTGATATAGAATGCCGTGCTGTCAATAACACACAATTGAGAGTCCAAAATTTACTCAGTGTCCTCTTTGATAGAGATTTAATCAACCTGAATAAAGGAAAATATTTTGAGCATTTCCACCTCACAGACCCAATATTAGTTAAGGTAATGTTAGGGACAATTTAAAATGATGCCATTGAAAAAGAAAACTAATTATGCAGTCAGAAGCTTCAGGCTTTAAATGACTACTCTGTCAGAACCAGGAAAGTCTGATCAGGATTTCTATCACTATTCTGGAATTTACTGAATGCAACTTTCTAAATGTGCACTATTTAATTCTCTCGATGGGCTGGGGTGGGAAGGGGGTCCTCCTCCAAGCTGAAAAGATTTAGAAGTCTCATGAATCCCAGAAAACAAACAACTTCAAGAGCTGCTGGAATCTCACTCATCAAGGAGCAACAGGGTCAGAGGTGTTGCTGCAGATTGTTTTGCTATCTAACCCCAACAGGTGAGCTCTAAGAAGATCACATACCACATTTGGCAGGAGTAAAGAGGAGACAGTATGCCAGTAATCAACAGAACAAACAAGACCCATCACTCAATTTCAACCTCTTCAAAAGAAGTCAGCAGACAGCAGCTCAATTCAATAGCTTCCAAATCTACAGAGCTTTGACTGATTCAGCAATCCACTCCTCATCAGAGGAGAACTGTCAGTATGCTCTTGAATTGGTACAATGTCAATATTTTGTTAGTGGTTCTTGACAAGTAATTTAAAGCAAATAAGCTCACAGCCGAATAAGGAATCTTGCCGCCATCTTAAAAAGTTGAGTTAGGATGATGTTAATTATAATAACCAAGGTAATTCTTTGTCAGAATCGTAGAATGGTGACGGCACAAAAGAAGATCATTCAGCCTGTCATTATCTGTGCTAGCTCCCTGAAGGTACAATTTACCTTGTGCCGCTCAACTGCCATTTCCCCTCGGCCTGCAAATATTTTCTTCTGTTTAATTCTGCCTGCACCACACTGTCAAACAGTGTATCCAGGATGCTAAGTAGTCACTGTGGGCTAAAGCTTTGTTCTCATGTCACCATTGCTTCTTCTGCAAATTACTATAAATCTGTGCCCTCTGATTCTTGATTCTTCTGCCAATGGGAATAGTTTTACCTTTTCTCCTCTCTTGAGAGTCCTTATGATTTTGATTATATCTATCAAATGGCCTCCCAACCTTCTCTTGAATAAGGAAAACATTCCAAAATTTCTCATCCTCCTACACAATCAGAAGTTCCTCATCCCTGGGACCATTCTCATGAGCACATACTTTTGAGCACCTTCAGCTCCTTCCTAAACTGTGGCACCCAGAACTAGATAAGATGCGTCATTTGAGACTGAATCAGTGCTCTTACCCAACTTAACAATCAAAATCTCCTCATTTTTGTCTTTAAGTCCACATAGATAATACGCAAGATGCCATATACTTTATTAACCACATACTCAATCTGTTCTATCACCTTTAATGATTCCTACACATATATACCCAACGTTCTCTGCTCCTACACCCATTCTAAAATTGTACTCATTATTTTACATTGGCACTGAATGTTCTTCCGATGAAAATTTACCACTTTGCACTTCTCTGCATTCAAATTCATTAGGCATTTATCCACCCATTCCACCAATCTGGCAATGGCCTTTTGAAATTCTGCACGATCTTCCTCATGGTTCATACTACTTCCAATTTTTGTATCATCAGTAATTTTGCAGTTGTACCCTATACACAAAATTCTTGGTCATTAATTAGGAATAACAAAAACCTCAACACCAACCCTCAGAGAATTTCACTTTCACTGTTTTTCCAGTCGGCAAAACATGCATTAACTACTCTTTGTTCCCTGTCATTCAACCATTTTCATATCCATGTTGCTATTGTTCCTTTAATTCCATGAGCTTTGACATTAATCACAAATCTGTTGTGCATGAATTTATCAAAAGCTTTTCGGAAGACCATGTACACCACATTAACAGCCTTACCCTCATCATCCTAATATCATTTGTGGTTTATTATGTTTGTGAATTCATTTTGAATTCTGTTTGAGCTAGCTATCTGTAGTTTCATCGAAAACTAAGTATTTACAAGGCTACAATATCATAGACAAATACACAAGTCTGTTACTGTTCATTACATGCACATAACCGACTGATTGCACGCACCCCATTACACCAAGGAGTGGCTTCAGGGCACAGATATATCAACTCCATACATTTAGAAAATGTATGATGACCAGAATTGGTCCTTTTTTGTTATCACAATTTAGTGGTTTAGCTGCACTCTGCAATGTGCTATTCGTTTATGCAGGTGAATCTATATCATTTTTGTGGATGGGCAGTTGTTTGGCACATTTTCAGTGTCTGAGTTTTTGTCTTGTGTCATGAGTATTTATTATATGCAGTTCAAATATGTGGTTTGTTTCTCCACAGGAGTTAATCTCTGCTTATTACAACATCACATAGAAACATAGAAGAGGAGGCCATTCAGCCCTTCAAGTTTGCTTCACCATTCATTACACTCATGGCTGATTGTCCAACTTAATAGCCTAATCCTGCTTTCCATAACCTTTCATCCTTTTTTGCACAAAGTGCTATATCTAGCCACCTTGTGAATGTTTTGGCATCAAATACTTCCTGTGGTAATGAATTCCAGAGGCTCACCACTCTTTGGGTGAAGATGGAATGCTTGCCTTCATTGCAAGGGGCATTGAGTATAAGGATGGACAAGTTATGCTGCAGCTTTGTAGAACTTTAGTTAGGCCACACTGGAATATTGCATACAGTTCTGGTCACCACACAACCACAGGATGTGGATGCTTTGGACAGGGCACAGAAAAGGTTTAGCACGATGTTGCCTAGTATGGGGGATCTTAGCTATGAAGAAAGGTTGGATAGATTGGGTTTGTTTTTACTGGAATGCAGGATACTAAGGGGTGACCTGATAGAAGTTTATAAGATTATAAATGGCATGAATAGAGTAGAACGTATGAAGCTTTTTTACCAGGGTAGAGGGGTCAATTAGTAGGGGGGCACAGGTTTAAGGTGGAGGGGAGGAAGTTTAAAAGTGATGTGTGAAGCAACCTTTTCACACAAAAGGTAGTGAATGCGCTGCTAGAGGAGGTGGTGAAAACAGACACAGTAGCAGGATTCAAAAAACACCTGGATAAATACATGAATAAGGCAATAGAGGGATATGGATACTGTAAGTGAAGACAGTTTTAGTATGGAAGGATAAAATGTTTCAGTACAGACTTGGAGGGCCAAATGGTCTGTTGCTGTATTGTTCTTTGTTCTTTATCCCCACTTATAGTAAATGTTGCCCAATCATTCTGCGGTAAAGGGTGTAAAGGCTTCAACCTTTCTCATGGTGTCCATGCCATGTCCCATGTACTGTCTGACTGGAGTCTGTACGTAGGAACATATTGCTTACCTCGTGGATTTGTTAACATGCTTGAGTGCAATGGATGAAACTTTGGAATGTTCTTTGGCACTGTTCCTTAGCTGGAGTTTCTTCACATGCTGCAGCAAAGGATTGAATTGGACATTGGCTTTCTCCTATACATTTTTGCACAATATTGTCTTGTTGAATGTTATTTACATATGTATGACATACTGTGCATCAACGTGGTGTGTTAGACAAACCACATCTAACACAGAATATGATAATGACTGTAATAATTGTTCCAGAATAAAACACTTGCAGATACTCCTGACCTGCTACAGTTACTTCAAACTTGCATCCTTTTTCTATCACAGCATCAATGGCATATTCCTTAGGTTTGTCCTGAAGTGCCTGTCAGAAAGATTTGATAGATAGATATAATAACCAATTAAATAATAATTTAGCTTTGGTGAAATCATATTCCATACCTTTGCTTTGATACTTGCCCATGAACTGAACAATTGCTTCACTAGTTGTCCTCAGTATAATATGAACACAAACCTGTGTATCCTGAACTTGAGTTGAATTTGAAGTTGATTTTTGAAAATCCAAAAAAACATTGTCAGGATCTTTGCAGTAATTGTCATAGGTTTTTAGCGTTGTCATCTTCTGAACCCTTCAGTGCCAAAAGTGAGAAGTGGTTTGATTGATCCTTGTTCTTTCTCAGCTATCTGCTGATCGAGTAAACAAACATTGATTTTCTTCTTTGATTAACTGAACTTCTGACAGAATATCATAGGTCTGTCAATCCATAGTTAGATGTTTGCTTTCCATCTTTAGTAGCTTTACATTCTTTAAATTACTACTTTAAAAATTGGTTTTATAGTGCAGTACATTTTGTGTCTTTGTTGGCCTCTGCTTTTATTTCTTGTATGTTGCTGCTCTTTTAAGAACTACAAACTTGTGGTGTCAGGTTTCAGCCTGTATGTAGTATCACACCAAAAGAAGGTTTGAGGATGTCATATGGGTTTTTCTTATTGTCGCACCAATTAGAAAAGGGCAAATGGTGGATTCCACTTCATACAGTCACCATTTTTAATATAGAATGCTTCTCTTTTAATAGTTTAAACCTGTATTATTTTCTTTGAGTGTTTTGGATCTGTACTGTCAGGATCATATACAAAATCTATTATTTAAATCTGGTCAATGCTTTTTTTTCTTAAGGACAGAGAGCTTTAGAGTATTAATTGTGCTTCATTACAAGCATGTAGCCTTTACCTTTGATTGTAGCACTGTATTTTTGGTTGTAGTTGTACCTTCAGCTCTAAACTCAGACAGTTTGATAGTTGACTGTTGGGAAAACAGATACTACCCAACTGCCTCTATGCAATCACCTTGTTAGCCTTAGCTTCCACCTACTATCACTAACTAATTATCATGATGAGCTTTTAATACCCAAATATTGCCATCATGATGCCATTTGTGACTTACCATTGAGGATAGTCTATATAACATATACTACAGATAGTCAGGTTCATCTTCAGTCAGGTGCCTGAAGTTTCTTTACAACACTGGACAATTTCAAGGCTACGATGTTACAGACTACACACAAAGCCTGGGTTCTATGCTTCTAATATTGCTGTAAATTACAGAGACATGACTCCATTATGTTGAGAGTGTTACTGCAGACCAAACATACAGCTTTATACTGGACCATCACATGTTGTGATAACATGTAATGTTTTAAAGATACAAGCCTGCCTCATCTGGAATCTGCGCAATAAAAAATAATTACCTCATCAAAAAATTCCAACATGCTAGCTAAATATTATTAGACCTTAACAAATCAATACTTTCCTGCATTACTATTAATTTTGTTCCAATGCCTCTCATTGCTTAGATTAAATTGATTGATATATCATTGCTGGACTTACCTTCCACCCTTTGTTTCAAAATAAGTATCTAATATAACCAATTCTTTAGCCATCTGCAACCACTCTTGAGTCGAAGAAACATTGAAAGATTTTGGCCTGTGATTCTTTCATTTTCAGTCTCATTCATTCAGTATCCTTGCTGCATCTCATCTGGTTCTAACACTGCAGCAGGTACAGAAAATCTATTAATAACTCTTTAAGCATGATTAAAAATGATAATTTGTTGAAACTTTTCATTTTGCACTCATTAGGGTCATTTGCATGAAATATGAAAGTAAAGGGAAACCATATCTATTCTGTTTGAGAAGGGACCACTGAATGCTTTGCAAATGGACAGTTTGGTACAGGCTTTGCCATGAAGGGTACATCAATTAATAATGGTGGACAGTTAACTGCCAAGCTTTGTTTAAATTTTAAACTGGCAGTTTGAATCCGATCATGTAAAACGTTGCCCTGAGAAATTAGCCAGAGAACAGCTCTCAGCTAGTTTATTAAGCTGAAATGGGCAAAATGCATGTGCATGTTATTTACATCAGCAAAGAACTGTGCATTGATATCGGATGCTCTTAGTTCACGTTAAGTGTGTCAAGTTGTTAGTGTTCTCTGGGAATTGAGAATGACATCTATCATGCTAGATTAGTGTTTAGCTTACTGAGGAACCCAATTTTGGATTCAAACGTCTTTTTTTCTCAATGTGGGAGTACATTGTTGTGTCAAAATATGGAATTTACAGCCTCCATTTGGTTCCTCTTCTTTCCTCTGTCACTGCCATTCCACCTCATGGTTGAGACACTAAACCTTGAAGCAGCACCTTGATGGATCAGGAGGTACCATGTCAAGGAGTCAGCAGCTTACTCCTTGAGGTCAATGGAAGCAATGCCTCTGTGCTTCAAGATGGCCTTGTACACACATCTCTTCCCATGGCCATAATTTGCGTGTTAGCCAATGGAGAGATGGAAGAAGAGAATCTATCAAAAGAAGGTTGGTCCAATACTTCAATAGGCTCCTTAATCAATACTGCCACCCCTCCTTCCTTCCTTCCTACCTCACCACAATTTCATATTTCCGATTGAGAATCTACATCTACAGCCAACATTCCATCAAATTTTCTTACTGGCTGCGCTGGTCTTAAAGGCTCATGTGCAGCAGCAACTTCTGGGACTGGATCTTGGTGTCAATGCCAATCACCCCATGTAGAACCGCAGAGTGGCTCTGCTGACAGGGTCCCAAATCCTCAATTACCATTTCTCCAGCCTCCACAAATAATTATCAGCCCCTATTTCTGTCACCTCCAATGAGATGCCAGAACCAGACACATATCCCCCTCTGCTCCATTGTCAGCATTCCACAGGGACTGTTCCCTCAAGGACATCCTAGTCCATGTCTTCTCCAATCCCAAAACTTCCCCATATCCCATGCCATCATCCCATACAATCACAAAAGGTGCAGCCTCTGCCCATTTACCTTCCCCTCCTCACTATCCAAGACCCCAGACACACCTTCCAGGTGAAGCAGTGATTTACCTGTATTTCACACAATCTAGTCAAATGTATTCACTATTCATAGTGTGATTTGCTCGGTATTGGGGAGACAAAATGCAGACAAAGTGACCACTTACAGAAGACTTCTGTTCTGTCTGCAAAAATGAATCTGAGCTTCCAGTTCCCTGCCACGTCAACATGCCATCATGTTCCCTGACCAATATTTCTGTCCCAGGCTTGCTGCGATGTTCTAGCAAGCCTCTGCGTGAGCTGAAAGAACAGCCTCTCATTTTCCATTTGGGGACCCTGCAGCTTCGAGCAGTCCGGATTGAGATCAATAACTATAGAATCTGATTCCATCCTTTCATGTTTTTTACCGACCCCACATCCGGTCCTGTAATGACATTGGGTAAGCTCTTATTATCGCTGTATTCCCAAGCCAACATTTCTGTCACAAGCCTGCTGCAATGCTACAGTGAATCTCAACTTCTCTTCTGTTCTGACCTGCTATCAATCATTCCTTTGTCTGCCTGCCCCCTCATATCTGTCTCTCTCTGGATTCCATCTCTACATATCCGCTTACCTTTTCACACTCCCACATTCTTAGCAACACCCAAAACTTGTCTTCAACAGTTTTTCCAAGCTGCTATCAGTTCCGATGAAGGGCCACCAGACTCAAAACATTAACTCTGCTTTCTCCCCATGGATGTTACCAGACCAGCTGAGTTTCGTCAGCAATTTCTGTTTTTGATTTAGATCCACAGTCCTTTGATTTAGTTACAGAGAATGTTACCTACAACACATCAATCCTAAAACATACTGGAAAAAAATTGAAAGTGAAGACAAAACATACTTAAAACTAGACTTAGTTTCATTTTTAAACATCATTTTAATATAGCACATTGGCATGCACGTTTATAAAAAGTCTGAGGGGAGAATTGCGCAATTTTCAATTTATCATCAGATGGTTGGTGTCAGCAGACTCTCGCAATATTTTCTTTGAGTAAAGAAGTTGGTAAGTCATGTTGAGGTTGTACAGGACATTGGTGTGGCCTCTTCTGGAATACTGTGTCCCATTCTGCTCACCCAATTATAGGAAGGATATTAATAAGCTGGAGGAGGTTCAGAAGAGATTTGCTAGGATAGTGCCCGGTATAGAAGGTTTGAGTGATAAAGGAATGCTGGATAGGCTGGGACATTTTTCACTGGAACATAGGAGAGTGAGAGGCAACCTGATAGAAGTGTATAAAATAATGGGGATATCAATAGGGTTAATGGTAGTTTCCTATCTAGGATAGGGAATTTCAAGACTAGGGGCACATTGCTAAGGTGAGAGGAGAGAGAATTAAAAAAGATATAAGGGGCAAAGTTTTTACACAAAGAATGGTTCACGTGTGGAATAAACATCTTGAAGAAGTGGTGGATGTGGGTACACTTACATCATTTAAAAGACATTTGGGTAACTACATGAATAGGTAAAGTTTGAGGGATATGGGCCAGGAGCAGACAGGTGGGACTAGTTTAGCTTGGGATTATGTTCGGTATGGACTGTTTGAAGCAAACGATCTGTTTCTGGTGTTATATGATTCTATGACTTCTTACTCCAGCAATATCTGTCACCCAATATTCTTTATGTTTTGATATCTCTTTCAAGAATTACTTCCTGAATCTCACATTCCTCCCAAGTTATTCTAAATCTTCCTCAAAAGCACAAGTAAATCTCACTACAAGGGAATTGGTCCTACTCTGTTAAGGTACAGACCATCCAGCCTGAACAAATGCTATCTCCCCATATCTCATCCCAATGTTCCAAGACCAAATTCCCTCCCACCTGCACCATTTCTCCTGCCCCATATAACTGAGCTGCTACAATGTGTTGGACTTGGCTACTCTCCAGATGAACAATCACTTTCTTCAATATTCAGAAATGAATGGTGGCTGGAGAATGGGATATTCTCAAAGGGTTCCTGGACTACCTGTCTACTTCTTCTCTCTTCTAAGCAGTCATCCTATTACCCCTCTCCCTGCATACTCTTAAGCCATATGGGTGATCACATGTATAAATATTCTGTCCACAAAGCTCTTAATTATGCAGATACACCACAGTCAAGTCATCCACTGCTCTTAAGCTTAAGCTGCTGCAGCTAAGAACACTACCTGCACAACTGTTTATCCTGCATGCAGGGAAAGGACAAGCTGTGTAGTCCAGGGTTTAAATGAAAGCTTTACTTAACCTTGATTACAAAAAATTTAAGTTCCTATATTCTTAGATTCAATTGCCTAACTTTGGTGAATAATAAGCAGGCAATCAACTAAAAGCCTTCCTAATTGTATCACAATCTGATTCCTTTTTCAGAAGCATAGACTTTATGGAGCAGAAAGCAGAGCCCTGTGCACAATAACATATCAATGAATTCACCATAACCACAAACAAGGAAACCCAACTCCAAATCTTCACTTCAGTACATTCTCAATAAAGCTTCCACTTGACTAGGTTCCAGTCCTGACCAAGTGCCTTGACATAGTATTATAAGTACAGGAAGCATACAGGAAATGTAAGCAAAAGATAACTGAAGTCAGCATTTTCGCTGCCCTGAGATTGACACTTGCAGAATGTGGCTATGTTTGCATTAAACAATCGTTAATCTTTTCAGAGGAACCTCGATTATCCGGCATTCAATTAACCGAATTTTGGGTTATCCAAACAAGATTGCAAGGTCCCGATTCTTGGCTAACCATGTTATCCGGCACTCGATTATCCAGCATTCGATTAACCAATAAAAATACTGCCTGCTTGTAACCTTCGGATAATCGAGGTTCATCTGTATGTGTGTTTCGGGGCACACAAAAAGGTGAAATGGAAATTCAAATAAATTAACATTAAAAACAGCAAACAAATAATTCAATTAGCCCTCATGAGCCAAAACAATGTGATTAATGCTTGGAAATTGCTTTAGAAATAATAACCAAGATATTTTCTCAGACTGAACTTGTGGAAACTTTAAGTAGGCCCAGAGTGACAACAAATACTAACAAAAATACCTCAGTCTAAAATACAATTGGATATTAATTCATCTAATCACAATGGGTCAGGCAGCATCCACAGACAGAGAGCAAGCTAACATTTTGAATCTCTGACTCTTCATCAGAGCTGCTCATGCCCATGTCCTTCAGATAATCGAGATTCCTCTGTATGTGTGTTTCAGGGAACACAAAAAGGTAAAATGAAAATTCAAATAAATTAACTTTGTCAGACTGAACTTGTGGAAATGTTTTTAAGTACACCCAGAGTGACAACAAACACAACAAAAATACTCAGTCTAAAAATCAATTGGATATTAATTACTCTAACAGATTGCTGAGGTAGGAAAAATAATAACTTGCTTTGATGACAAATCTTAACCTATCATCACAGAACATCAAGCATCCAATATCCTTTCCATCTCAGTTGTACACAGTAAACATGTTGTTGTAAACTAGTATAAAACACTGACCCAGTATTGGTACAGAACCAAAAGTCAGCACTTTCCACAAAGTTCATAGGTTTAATTTTAAAAAAGGGCTTTTGTGCCAAACTACAAAATAATTGATATGTCCAGAATCATAATTTCATGTTAGATGGCAACAAAACATGTATAGAGAGATCTTGAGAACCTAAAAAAAAATAAGTCTTCCATCAAGCCAACAACAGAAGCAAATTGTATTGCCAATAAATGAGGCCTATCATGATTTCAATTTCTAAACAAACTTAGAAGAGAAACAATTCCCAAGCAGGTTTGGAAAACAGAACACTCAGGGTAGATTAATCTAAATTGTTGATGAAAGAAGAAAAATTGTTAAACAAGTGAGTAATAAATGTGAAACTCTGCTTTCCATCAAAAAGACTGGCAAATATTCCTTCACCAACCAGTAACCCTGCAATACTGACAATGTCTGTTAAATATCAAAAATAAGTAAGTCCTTTCAGAGTAGAAGTGAACTACAAATTAATTGTTCTGCCATTTTATAGTATACCCCGATAATTTAACTTCCTCTCTTCTGATGTATTCAAAGTATTTTGGAAAGTTCTGCTAAGCTCTGCCCAATAATAAAGCTTCAATTGGTGATATAGAGGCAGAGATCATTAGGGATTAGGATTCATGGGAACAAAATGAACCAGAATATAAGCAGAGGCATCTTGAATCTTACCCTGTTTCAAACATGCAACATCATTACCCCATAGATTATTATGTAACATTCCTTTGTTATTTCACAAATCTTCGAGGTTGAATATAATTTTACATTTGCAACAGCAGTTCACTCATCTATTATCCTCTGAGCATGGCTGGCAGGTGCCGGTGGCATAGACATTTGGGAAATCAATAGCCTTCAAAATCATCACAAATACATTTTCAGCAGCTAATTGTCTCTACAGTTTCTCACTGGTCATATTTATCAAAAATCTCAAAACAGAGTTCGAACATTTTTACGAATTCTTTCTCCATAACATCCAGGTAGCTGATAACATTGAAAACAAGAGATGCTGGAAATCACAGTGGGTCAGGCAGCATCCACGGAGAGAGGGCAAACTAGTCTCGATGTCTAGTTTCAAGTCAAGATGACTCTTCATCAGAGCTCTGATGAAGTATCTCAGCTCTGCTGAAGAGTCAAAGACTCAAAATGTTAGCTTGCTCTCTCTCTGTGGATGTTTCCTGACCCGCTGTGATTTCCAGCAACTTTTGTTTTCAGTACAGATTCCAGCATCTGCAATAATTTGTTCCTAACTGATAATATTATTGGAATCCCCTACTGAGGTTTGACCTGTATTCATTCCCAATCCACCAAAGTCCTCTGTGCTCACGAATCTCCGCCACCACAGCCTATGTTTGTGCTCTCAGTCAGAATGAACTGCAGCCCACTGCTCTCAAGCCTTCAAGCCTTCATATTCATGGATCACAATGTACTAATGATGATAAGCATAGTCCAATAGTCTTTTGATCTTTGCTTATAATATTCCATCACTTTTTATTCATGTCTAATTTTCTGACTAAAATTTATTGAGGAACACCATGTGAAGATTGTTCAACTAATATGAAACACTTATAGCAACACACACTAAAACATCAAATCAATGTTGAAGACAGCCATCTGAAGGGTGATTGTATGGCAGAAAGCCCAAGTGCTTTAATGGATTCTCAAAAGTTTTATTTAGTTTGCCAACGAATATTAAATCCAAGACCCGGAAATTAAATGTTGTTTTCAGTGATTTACCAGCAACTTTTTATTTCGTCTCCTAAGGTGGTAATAGGGAGTTCTGCGACCTCCCAAATGATGACCTCTACGCATTTCTCATGTTATGAAATTGACAATTGCATTCAAATTTTGAAACATCGAATCATTTCAATCACTGAAGAACTGAATCTCAGTCTTGGCAGAGTTGAGGTATCCATTCATCAGGAAGCTGGCACACGTCAGTTGAACTGAAAACATCATCCAGTGTGGTAGCACAGTAAGACACCATTGACATATGGTCATTCAATTTTACAAGGTTGTTTGATTTTCCAAGGTCTGGGATAGAATAGTTGTTGTTTCATTTGTTTTATGAGGTGTTACAGTCAACGTTCTCCTCAATTATACATACTCTCATCTTGCTAAAAGCTATGTATCTCTTGCATTCCACCCCACCGCATTCTCTCTTATCTCAACCCTTACTCTCTGATTTTATGCTTTCAGATACTCAGGAACTGCTGCCTGCACAGCCCGAGGATAGGAAAGAAAGCCATGTTGCAGCCATATGGTTAACACTGTCTAGGAATGTGAGAACAGGCAAAACGAATATTTGAATGAAAGAAAAGAGGACCTTTTTTTTCTGTAAGTGAATGTCCTTTTGAACAAAAATACAATAAAAGGTTCTTACAGTCAGTCAATATAGCTAAGTGTTGGAGTCAGGGCTCAGGAAAAAGCCTGGGAGCTTGGAGAAAGACATTTGCATCAATGCACAAGTATAGTTGTGAACGAGTGAAAGGAACTCACAAAGCATTAATTCTTTGGTGCAAATAAGCCTGATTAGTGTTCAGGAAACAAAACCCAAGGGAAGCATTGGCTCACAGTTTATGAAAGACATTGGAGTTATGCCTGTGAGTAAGTGCTGGAGTGTAGCTTCCAAGAACCTATTGGAGAATTATCTTAGGAGCGCAAGGAGAATCAAAACATGAGCAGTCAGTGAGGCAGTCCACAATGGAGCAGTTTTTGAAGCAGTTATAGTGTCATAGAAATGTACAGCACAGAAGGAGACCCTTCAGTTCAATTTGTCCATGCTGACCAGATATTCTAAATTAATCTGTTCCCATTTGCCAGCACTTGGCCCATAACCCTCTAAACCCTTCCTATTCATGTACCCATTCAATTGCCTTTTAAATGTTGCAATTGTACCAGCCTCTACCACTTCCCCTGGCAGCTCCATGCACACATCACTCTCTGTGTGAAAACGTTGCCCCTTACGTCCCTTTATATCTTTTCCCTCTCACCTTAAACTTATGCCCTCCACCTTTGGACTCCCCTACTTTGGGAGAAAGACTTTGGCAATTTACTCTATCCATGCCCCTCAGGAGTTTGTAAACCTCTATAAGGTCATCCCCACCCCCTCCCCCCACCAAGTTCCAATGCTACAGGGAAAAAAGCCCCAGCCTATTCAGTCTGTACCTATAGCTGAAACCCTCTAACCATGGCAATATCCTTGTAAATCTTTCCTGCACCCTTTCGGGTTGAACAACATCTTTCCTAAAGCAGTGAGACCAGAATTGAATACAATATTCTAGAAGTGGCCTCACTAAGGTTCTACACAGCGCAACATGACATCCCAACTCCTATACTCAATGCAATGACCAATAAAAACAAAGTGTATCAAATGCCTTCTTCATTATCCTAGAAGAGCACAGCAGTTCAGGCAGCATCTGAGGAGCTTCAGCAAAATCGACGTTTCGGGCAAAAGCCCTTCATCAGGAGGGCTTCCTGATGGAACACTTCACATCTAAAGTGAACAACCGGAGTCCTCGTGAAGTTTAATGAGATTTTCTGACCGTCAGTGTCACTAACACCTATGCAGAATTGCTGGCAAGTACATGAGCTTACTTTTTGCTCACAACTGCTGTTTGGCCATTGTTTATTTGTTACCAATATCTTCTCATATTAAGCTTTGGATGTTAGAATATAAATCATATCTGTCTTTGTGCAACCTAAAACCTTTAATGTCAATAATCTTTGCATGTTTGTTTAAGTTTTTTTGATACCAAGACAAATATAGTCTCAAACATATTTAGTAGGCTACACAATAGCATTGTTTATATTTAAAGCTTGTTATAAACAGTGGAGGAGTAGGAGAAGGAAGAAATCATTGCACCTCTTCAACCTCCTCTACCATCTACAAGGACAAGGACAGGTAGAAATATGCGAACACCATAAAACTAGAAGACCGTAAGATATATGTGCAGAATTAAGCCATTCAGCCCATCGAGTCTCCTCCAACATTCAATCGTGGCTGACATGTTTCTCAACCCCATTTTCCTGCCCTCTCCTGTAAGCCTTGAGACCCTTACAAATCAAGAAGCCATCTATCTCTGGCTTAAATGTGGGCGGCACGGTGGCACAATGGTTAGCATTGCTGCCTCACAGCGCCAGAGACGGGCAACTGTTTGTGTGGAGTTTGCACATTCTCCCCATGTCTGCGTGGTTTCCTACGGGTGCTCCGGTTTCCTCCCACAGTCCAAAGATGTGCAGGTTAGATGAATTGGCCATGCTAAATTGCCCATAGTGTTAGGTGAAGGGGTAAATGTAGGGGAATGGGTCAGGTGGGTTGCTCTTTGGAGGGTCGGTGTGGACTTGTTGGGCCGAAGGGCCTGTTTCCACACTGTAAATAATCTAAATACATTTAATGACTTAGCCTCCACAGCCTTCTGCAACAACGAGTTCCACAGATTCACCACTCTCATGCTAAAGAAATTCTTCCTCATCTCAGTTCTAAAGGATCATCCTTTCACCCTAATGCAATGCCCTCAGGTCCTAGACTCTCCTACAAGTCAAAACACTTTCTCCATATCGACTCTATTCAGGCCTTACATTAAGCTGTAAGTTTCAATCAGATCCCCCCTCATCCTTCTGAACTCCATGAAGTATCAACCCAGAGTCCTCAACTGCTCCTCATATAACAAGTCCTTCATTCCTGGGATCATTCTTATAACCCTCCTCTGGACCCCCTCCAAGGGCCACATGTTCTTCTTTGGATACAGGGCCCAAAATTGCTCACAATATTCCAAATGTGGTCTGACCAGAGCCTTATGCAGTTCAGCAACATATATCTACTCTTGTATTCTATCTTGCTTGAAATGAATGCTAATATTGCATTTGTATTTGTTACTGCCACTTGAATCTGCATGTTAACCTAAATAGAATCCTGAATTAGGACTCCCAAGTCCCTTTATAGTTCAGATTTCTGACACCTTCACCCATGTAGAAATTAGTCCATGTCTCTATTCTTCCTAATAAAGTTCATAATTTCACACTTTCTTGTGTTGTATCCATCTGTCACTTCTTTGTCCACTCTCCCACTGTGTCCAAATCCTTCTGCAGCCTCCCCACTTCCTTACAACTAACTGTCCCTCCGCCAATCTTTGTGTCATCTGCAAACTTGGCAACAATGCCCTCAGTTCCTTCACCCAGATAGTTAATGTACAACATAAATAGCTGTGGTCCCAACACTGACCCCTGTGGAACTACAATAGTCACCAGTTGCCATCCTGAAAAAGAGTCCTTTATCTCCACACTTTGCCTTCTGCTAGTCAGCCAGGTCATAACCTGCAATATCCCTCAAAGCCATTTCTTCACTAAAAAAGAAGTTGAACTCTATCCCTAACAGCACCATGGGTGTACTGCATATGGTCTGCTGCATTTCAAAATGGCAGTCCACACTGCTACCCCATCAAAGATAATAAGAATGGGCAACAAATGTTGACCTTGGTAATGATACTCATGAACAACTAAAAAATAATAAAATCTCTCTGTTGAATCTGAGTAACTTCAGATATTGCTCCTGTATGAGATAGCGGTTCTTCTTTGGATACAGCGCCCAAAATTGCTCACAATATTCCAAATGTGGTCTGACCAGAGCCTTATGCAGTTCAGCAACATATATCTACTCTTGTAATCTATCTTGCTTGAAATGAATGCTAATATTGCATTTGTATTTGTTACTACCACTTGAATCTGCATGTTAACCTAAACAGAATCCTGAATTAGGACTCCCAAGTTCTTTTTTTGAAAAGTCCTATTCCTCCCTCTGCACAGAGTTTCTCCTCTCTGCACCTTTTCTCAATCAAGTTGGAATGCCAGGGTCACTTAGTGTGTACAAATGACCAAATCTGTGCTCTCCTTGACTGGATGCACCAACTCACCAAATGACTTCCAAATACAAGCTACTTCCACAAATTCTGTGACAGCCAAATTAAGTCACAAGCACCTAACTTGCAAGTCAGCTGAATGACTCTTTAAATTGCATTAGGATGTGCCCTGTTCCGTGTGCAATCCTTGCTGCAGACCACCACGTTGCATGAGGCTGTCTGCACTATTATCCACCTGTGGGCAGATTTGCTGTACCATCCTCTTTTTGGCCAAGTTACACTATTATGATAGGCAGTTTTACAGAGGCTCTGAAGAGGACCCAACTTGTATCCCACACTGTTTCAAGATATTAAACTGATCTTCTACCATGTCTGTTGACATTATCGCAGTGGGTGATGCTTAATGCACTCCTCAGTATTAACCCTTTGAGATCCTTATACCAGTGTACATTTCCCTCTCACGGCTGACTGTTCAACTGTGTGTTATTATCACTGGTGTTCAATGGATTTGTGCAGACCAAATGCCAAAAATGTGCATTATCTCAATTATATTGTTGTTAGATGTGACAGTCTGGCCATGCCTGATTCCTGAAGAAGGGCTTATGCCCGAAACGTCGATTCTCCTGTTCCCTGGATGCTGCCTGTCCTGCTGCGCTTTTCCAGCAACACATTTTCAGCTCATTCCATGATGATTCTGGCATGTGCTTTACCATCATGGGCACCATGTGAGCTGCAGCACGAGTGACCAAAAGGATTGTGTCCCTCATCTGTAGACTGCAGTCCTTCTGCAATGCTACACAATCTGATTACATATCAAAGGTAGTTTAAAAGATGGGACTAACATTGGTATCACAACAGTTTTCTTCTCTGGGGTTATTAACATCAGCAAAAAAAACTTTTGAAACATTTGAAATTATAAAATGGAAATTGCTGTTCAGTGAGCACCAATGCACCCAATGAACACAGGGCAAGCTGCCACCAATGGCATATAACTAGGCAGTTTTAAACATTCAGTAACAACATAAAACTTTGTTTGCACATGCAGTTAATGTAAAATATAAGGCAATCTGGCACTCAAGATAAAAATCCCATTTGTTTGTAAATTTTAAAAGGTCTATTTTAACTAAGGTATCCAAAAGAACTTGGCACAGGGAGGCTTAAAGACAAAAAAAGCTTTATTCTCTCAGCCGTCATGGGAACAAAAACAAGTTACTTGGTTATTTGCCAAGCATCTGTTCAGTTTGTTTCCTTCATTTGCCCAGGAAAAGTTGGCTGAAAAGTTTCTTCTTTTCAAACACAAATCAAAAATTACCTTTTAAACTTTAATGACATGTAATCAAAATTACAGTAACCAACATTTACATAGTTGTTTTGTATCTAGGTTTGTCCAATAGTCAGGTTTCTATAGAAATATATTAGTGAATGCTCTGTGTCTGATATTGCACCTCAGAAGAATTGAATCACATCAGCTCTTAATCACAAGGGCAATGCACTTTTTGTATAAAAGAGGACAATTGCAGAAAAGAAAAAGGAGAGTTTAGCCTAATTTTGTCATTTCTATTCTAGAAAAGCATTTGAGGCAAACCGGCAACCTGGGAAAATGTTATAGATTCAGCTTGCAATGAAAGATATATGAATTATTTAGAACTGCCTGACAGACTAATGAATATTATAGTCCCTAACTGTGTGGAATTTCAAACAGACTTTGCTAAACTTGGCCACAGATAATAAAGGGCATTCTTTAGCATCTTTCTGGCTTTGAAGAGTGGCAGCAGGAACATCACGGTCTGGATTGCTTTAGCAATGAACAAATGAGAATTAGAGGCCTCAATAAATCACAGCTGTTTCTAAGAAACCTGTTCAAAGTGTTCTGCACCTCTATTAATTTAGCACATATACAGAAGTTTAGAACACATTCCTCCAACCAAGTAGTGAGCAATGGTAAACCACCTCTTTGCTATATTGAAGATTTTATTGACATCAGATGAGAATCTTAAAAGACAATAGTGGATTGTCCCTGTGTTAAAGTGAGCCCCATAGTTGTTTCATTTCTTTCACAGACATAAAAAGGACTTATTCCATTACAATTTAACATAGCAACAGAAAGAAATATTTAAAACATAAAATACGTAATACAAATACTTTTCAATCTCTGTGTAAGCTGTTTAAAATTACACTTTGCCTGATGTTTGTCTGCTTGAGATATAATTACAACTACTAATTCATATGTAAGCCTTATGGTGCATTTTGGCTTAAGGCAAGACTATCCGTATAAGCTAAGTGTTGTTGACACATTAGCCTCCTTGTTATGTGGTAATTTGGCAGAAAAGGTAGTGCATTGATGGCAATCGGTTAAATATTGAAACACTTATTATTGTATAAATAGAAGTGTAGGTGTTCTTTCTGAAAAAAATAAACCAGGTGAGAGCAAAAACGAAATTGAATAAAAGCATATTTATTCAGGTTTTGTTTAAGTCATCCTGTGTCAATGTGTTCAGACCTGTAATGTGCAACCAGCTGAACTTTAAATGCAGCTCATGTTCATTTCATTTGCACCTGGAATTTAAACACACAGTGAAACATCGTGGATCTATACGAGATATCCATACATTATGTAAGATCCCAATATTCACTCTCATGGGCACAACACAGCTTTCAGTCAAAGGTTCATTTCTGTAAAATTGGTCATAAACTTGTTGGTGTCATTTTATGTCCATTGAGAATGAAACTGATTCACACATCATTGGATCAACTCCAGAGACTTCAAAAATGAGAGATGGGATGTGGCTATGGAAATTCCACCTGCAATTGTCCAGGGATGTGTTGGCTTAGTGGATTAGCCATAAGAAATTTAGATTATAGGGATAGTGTAGTGGGGTGGGTCTGTGTGGGATGATCTTCGGAGGGGGTGTGGGTGCCCTTCCAATGCTTTCACCCTGGTTAGAAGTGGTCGTGTATTTATGGAGGAGGTATAAACTTTCTTAAAGTGCAGATAAAGTCCATTTAAGTACCACGATCCAGAGTTAATTAAATCCCCAGCCCTTTAAAAATAAAGAAATTGGGCTACAGCTGTCCATTTCAGCAGCACAGTTATGGTACATGGGGATTGAAGGGACAGAGCTAGAGGGTTTGAATGCTTTTCATAAGATTGGGCTGAAGCTTCAGATAATGAAGGCAGGTCATCCAACTACTCTACCTCAGAACTTGCCACCTCCATACCTGCCACAAGGGGCAGGAGGCATGATCTAACCCCTACCATGACCTTCCAAACAGAAAGTCATGCAGGGGTAATTTCCACAGAGACAAGAGATTTCCTGATTCAAGCTTCCTAACTCCATGGTGTAGGGTTGGCCTTGGTATTTGGTTTCATCTAGATGTGATTCCAGTCTCGCACTGCTGTAGTTTGCAGCAGTAAATCTCTCTGTTATATTAAACCTGTGCAAGAGGATACAATCTAAGAAGAAGGCCCACCCTATATTCTCTCATGGCACTAAGAGATATGCAACAAATGCCAGTATTCCAAGAATGAATTATAAAAATGAATGGGAAAGATTATAATAGAAGTAAGTGTTATTAGCTCTATAACATGTATCACTTTGGAATTTAAGGCTACAGATATCAATTACCATCTTTCATGAATATAGATCAGCAGAGTTCATAGTCTAATTCCCGAAGAATCCTGTGCTGAAAATATTCAGAGCTGTTATCAGTTCCCATTAAAACTAAAAGGATTGCTTCTTTTTTGCATGCTGCTGTCACAGCCATGGCTATGGTTCAAATTTGGTTTATACTCAGATATCTGGACTCAAGCAGCATCCAACATACAATTCACATCTGTGTTGGAATAGAGATGTGATGGTCATTCAAAATAGACAGGGAAAAAACAAATCTATCAGCAACAAAGTTAGATTGAGTACGCTCTCCAGATTAGACAACTATTAATGATAGTTGAACCTGATTGAACTTACCAGTAAAATTTTGTTTCTATGAATATCTTTTAAGAGGATCCACAGGTAGCAAGAGGAGGGAGACCCAGGTCAGAGTGCCTTCACCCCCAAGAAATGGGGTTACTTGGGGCCTGGTGGGAATATCATAAAATTGTCCAATTCTCAAACCCATCTCCCAACTGCCCTTTCTTCATTCTATGAGGGAATTGGAGGAAGGAGTGGTGAGGGCAGTATGTAATGGTGAGCAAGCAAACAGTTCCCAAAGGATGAGTTTGTTTTTTTGAATCTTTTAAGGTGTCTGCATATCTTCATTTTAAATTAGTTTTTAGTTGTAATGCACAGATGATTTTTTTTTCAATCATAGAAATTTTGACAGATAAAACAGCATAGGAATGAGCAGCTGCATAAGGTTAAGTGCTTTTATGACACATCTTGTATACTAGAAGTATGACTATATCTGGGCCCACCAAAACTAGCCACATTTGATCAGAGCCATGAAATTGGCTAGCCCCTACCCTTACCCAGGTTAAGCCAAATGCCACCCCGCCAATGTCCAAACAGACTCCATCCCAACATGATATCCGATTACACCATTCCCCGACTCACAACCACAAACCCCTGACCCGGCAGCAGTGTCTGAATCTATCTCTAAATAATGCACTCTCGAACGAACGTGCGCATTGTTGTTTACATTATAGAATGCTCCGATATGCGTAGCAGTCTTTATGATAGAGTCTTCATTATTTGTTGCACATATGTAATACTTGGTATTGAAGGTGGCTTGGAACCAAATAAGTTGAGGGTCATAACTGCAATGAAAGTTGAATCCAGCTCAGAAAGGCAGAAGCAATTAGGTCATGGCAGCCATTTGGTAACGGAGTCCAGCTGCCCTTGTCTACTTGTCAGACTCCATCTGAATAGTTCCAAGTCTGGGTCCTTCTCTTCTCATGGACTTTGTTGACTTAGAGCCAATCTACATCATTGTGAAAAGCAGGAATTGGATTCTAAGTAGATTTGAATCATGCGTATCAATATGAAGGAGATGTTAATGCAGTTTTCAGGCCTCATTTTCCTTTGTGATAGGAATTGTTGATAATGTAATCCTAAAATAAAGTTCTAGGAAGATTCCACAAATGAATACTTGGCAACACAAACAGTTAACAGCTTGAGTGCAGACTTTGAAGCTGCAGTGTCAAAAAAATGTACAATACTTGCCAGAACGTTTCCAGTAATATGTCTCTTTCCTACTTATAAAAACTCCACTTTAAAAATTATACTCAGTTTGTGAACAATTCTACAGGAATTTTTCCAAAAGAATATTAAGAAGCCAAATTAAATTTCTGGAGGTGATCTGTGTGTTTATCTTAAATATTGTTTGGAAATAGCTCTGAACAAATATTTTCTGCCTCTATGCTATTTCATCTTTTATTATTTTATAACTCATTCACAATAATACATACTAAAATAATGATTGAAGCAAATATTTTCTTTTGAAATTAAATGCAATAGTTTCTAACTTTTTCAATTAATTTTGAGACTTTAATTACATTTCAAAATTACTCAGGTTTGACCTTTCGAGGCAATTCAGGTCAGTCAAATTTGCACATAAACTGTTTAGCATAGACTGGTTCTTTATAATCCCTATTCCATTTCCAGTTCAAACAGCACAACATCTAATTTAAGTAGAATACATTGAAAAAACATTACTTTTTATGCAGATTTCACTCAAGAATGCTTGCAAAGTGGGACTTGCATTACCTACAATAATAGATACTGATGGATATTTGAAATTACTGAATGATCAAGAAACTGTAAAATTGGATATGTTTGCATTGCCTGTATAATATGTAAAACACAGAAATAAGTGAAATATGATCATATATTTTGTTTAATTTTAATTGGGCTGGATTTTATCAATGGGTGAGAATATTGGTAATCATGGAGCTGTAAAATATATTGCAATATCTTGCTCGTAGTATTGTTTTGCAAAAATATATATTCGGTAATTGAGAAAGTGGCGAAGTGCAAGTGCAATGAAAATTGATTTAAAGACAGTGATATGGTGATCCTATCTCTTTGTTCTCTAGAGAGTCTAAAAGCCAGAGAGTTAATAGGTCCATTCCAAAGAAGTATTATATCAAATTTAAAGCATTAACTCTATTTCTCTTTCCACAGATGCTGCCAGATCCACAGAATTTCTCCAGCACTTTCTGTTTTTTTATTTCTGACTTCCTGCATTCAGTTTTTTCTTCATCCCCTTTTTCAATTGGACTTTTCTCTGAAGGACGGTTTTTCAGAGAATTTTATCAAGTCATATATTTTTGGAGGCTGATCCTCAATGAATTCACATCCCAGTCACATATTTAATCACCAATTAGGCTAAAGAAAACATTTACACATTTATTTACTTTCTTTTGTTCTCAATCACACTGGTTGTACACCATCTGCAATTTAAATGATTGTTGGGAATATTTCAACAACATGAGTCTCAAGTGGCCATTCAAAGATTAATGTCAAGTCTGTTGAGTTTCATTTGTCCCTGTCCCTTGTGAAAATCTATGGCTTCTTGGTCAGTGGCTTTACTAACCTATGTTGGTTGCCAATTCAGAAATGCATAAATTTTAAAATGCTTACCTGTGTTTTCTTACTGCCAGTTCCCATTTCTACACATTGTCAACACCACGACCATTTCAAACATGTGCCCTCCACTAATTCCATATTCTTGCGTATCCCCAATTTTAATCAATCTAACACTGACAACAATCCCCTGAGCTATAGCTCTGGAATTTCCTCCTGAAAATGTCTCCACTTCTCTTTTTCTTCTTTTAAAACTCTCCTTTAAATGTATCCCCTGCTTTGTTACATATTCTTAGATTTCCTTATGTGTCTGTGTCAAACCATTTTTTTTAAAGTAGACTTTATGACACTCTTCATGACCACTGGATATCTCAAAAGTGCTTCGTAGTCAATGAAGTATATCTGAGGTATAGACATTGTTGTAATATAGGAAATGCACACAGCACACACAAATAGCAATGTGAAAGTTGGTATAGTTTTAAATGCCAGCACTACTAATAAACTATAATGGTGATTGGTCATGTTCTCCATAACCATCTGAGATGTCATGGGTAGATTATTCTTAGTGCTATTAGTCTGCATTATTTGTAACAAGTGGGGAAGGATGGGGGGTGCGGGAGGTAGGGAGACCGAGAAAGGGTGAGGGGAGAGGTAGGGAGACTGGGAAAAGGTGAGAGGAGAGGTAGGGGACCGTGAAAGGGTGAGGGGAGAGGAAGGGAGACTGGGAAAGGGTGAGAGGAGAGGTAGGGGACCGTGAAAGGGTGAGGGGAGAGGAAGGGAGACTGGGAAAGGGTGCCAAAATCTTTGGCAGATGTTAGGCGCACGTTTGGTAAACAACATTTAATAGCTAGTTGCATCACGCCAGAGATACAGAATCACCTTTTATGGGACATCAGACTCAATTTAAGAGCAAATGCACATTATTATTCACTGTATAGACTTAGCACTAGAACAACTGACACTGCAACACTGTTCTTAGAAATCAGGCACGAGCAAGCTCCTCCCATAACTTGATGGACAGAGCTTATCTCATGATGTCTAATAAACCTTTCAGGGACTTACTTTTAATACCAGAATAATGACCTTTACTTTTGGGTTGATTGAGGGATAAATATTGCCTTATCAACTCAAGAAGGCAAGTGGGACCTCTGTTTAACATCCCAGCTGAAAGAGAGCTTCTCTGACAGTGCAGCATTCCCTCAGTCCTGCGCTTTACATTCAAACCCAGAAGTAGGGTTTGAAACAGTAACTTTCTAACTCAGAGGTAAGTGTGCTGCCAATTGAGCCACAGCTGCAACTCAGTGTGTTTGATGTGTTTCTGTGAAGTGCTGTGGAATAATTCACAACATTAAAGCCATTGGCCTGAATCTTCCAAACTGCAGTGGAATCTTTATTTCCAATTCAGTTCAGACTAAAGTTGCTCACTTACTTTTGTATGAGTTTTCAAAAGGAATATCTGAGCCAGGAACCTCACAACTGAGCATCACAATCTATTGCAGGAAATAACACAAGCAGCAGAGGAGTAAATCAGTGCTGAAAACAGGCCCCTTTTCAGCAGTAGTTGGCATATCCTATGGTTTAAAGGTACTATGACAGCTATGGAGAGAAGGTAAGTGTGTAAGGTAACTGATAAGTTAGGGTATCAGGTGGTTGGGTGATAGAATGCCAGGTGAGTGAGAGGGTACAGGTGGCTGGATTAGTGATCAGGTAAGATGTCAAAAGGATGAGGCGATAGGGTGTGAAGTAGGGGTTGAGTTGCAAGGAGAGTGAGGGGTACAGTTGCCAAGTGGAAGTGGGAGCTGTAGGGTTACAGGCCAATGGGTAAGGACTTAAGATAGGTTATGGAGTACAGGTAGGGGGTGAGGTGAAGGACACTAATTAGGGGCTCTTCTGTCCTATTCAGCCAGGAAGGTGGATTCTGGGGATTGGAGTTGAGGCAAAGTTGGATCAAGCCAAGTCCAGGAATCATTAAGGGATTGGGAGTCTGGGTGGGAGGGCTGAATCAGGACGTGAGGTGTTGGGATTCCAATATTTGGAGTCAATGAGGAAGTTCCAAGTGGACAATTATGAGGGTGCTTAGGAGTAAATTTGGAGGAGTGTCTGGTGTCCATGAGGGGAGTTTCGGTGAGGACATGAGTTGAGAGGTATTTGGTCAGGTCATCATTGTTTGTGTGATAGATCCATGGGGTTACGGTGGTGAGTTGGAGTTGGTTAGGGTGAGGCAGTCAGGTATCCGTGGGAACTCAGGGAGTGTGGCAGATGGGAGGGGATGCAGGGTTGGATCAGGCTTGTGGGATCCAGGGAGTTGTGAAGTGTTTGAGTGGGAGTTGGGAGTCTGATCAGGAATGGGCTTGATTGTTCATGGTAGGTCAGAAGAGGAATCACGGGTTGGTAGGAGGTGAGGTTGGATCCATGAAGGGGTTTGTTTGGTGTCCACAGCCTGTTGAAGGGGGTAGTTAGAGATGGGAACAGTAGAAATGTTAAGTCAAGACAGTCAGTTTAATACTTCACCAAGTGTTTCAACAGGTTCTAATGCCTCTATCCTTTCCTGGCCAACTATACAGGTAGGATAGTCAAAACCCTGCAAAATCTCTGACTCTAACTCAGAGTTGGGAACCTGTGCAGAAAGTTCCAAAGACCAGATAATTTCCCATCATAATTTTCAACTTCCGAGACAAATCCTGTGGAGTCAGCTGTTTTGCAGCTTCTGTATAGTCCCATTGAGCAACTGCAATCTACGTTTCAGCAATGGCTATCTTCCTATTCTAGGATATGATGTTAATGCAAACCATTGCTGTTTTTGTTGTTTGGTATCACAAGCCTCTCATCAATAGAGGTAACTGGTCCTGCACATTAATTGGATAGATCTTTAAATCACTGCAATCCACTACCAACTAAGAAAAATTACAAACCCTAGGGATCCATGACCACCAGGAAGTACTGCTTCTTTTGATTTTGTGGTAATGTTTTTCTGATGGTTATTAGAAATTCTGGATCTGCCTTAGATATTTTCTTATGAGCAAGTCCAAGCCTTGTATCCTTTACATTAATAATTACTTCTCTGTTGCCCTAATTCAAATGACGCAACTAGAGAAGTGGAAACATGGAACAATATAAAATTATGATACAAAGTAAATGTTATGATCGACATGATGATGATCAGAACTCTGAAGTACTTGTGGACTTTTAATTCCAATGTGTTTTTTTTAAAGAGGCATACTACATCTAAAAAGTGATTATAGATATAAATTCAGTGATTATCAGGCATAGTCCTGTGTTGTTCCATGATGTGTGAAACCTATACGAACTCAGGAAAACTTGAAATAGAAACTATAAAAAATAAGAGATGATGAGAGCCTGACGACTCACTTTCCTCGCAGCAGGAAACCATCTCATGTAGTCATTTTTGTGTTTTACCCTCCAATGCATATACATAAAAAAGACATTATAAAATGACTGCTCTTCTGGACTGTATGTGTTCGTGGCCTGACATGCGAACGTGTTGGCTGATGTTCTGCAAAGGGCACTGTTTGAGAACACCCATTAAACACCCCTGCAATACAGGGAGAGACATGTTCATCTTGAGTACAGCCAATCAGCCACTGTTGAAAGGAACTAAGACAAAAGAATTCCAATCACTGTGCAAAGCCGAGAATCTAGAAATCAATTGCTTAAACTATCAACACTAATGCTACCGGTACTATCCAATGTAATAATTGCAAAGTTTGACCATCTACGCTTCATGAACAAATCAGGGGCAATACGTTTTTGGAAACTCATCATTTTTAGTCACACTTCTTATTAACAAACTGTGCATTTGTGTTCCATTATTATTCATTCCCATTTTAAGGACTAATAAACTCACTCTTCTGTTAACTCAAGAAAGCCTGGTTAAATTGACTCCATTAAAAGCATAAATTAAACAAAGGTATCCACAGGAGAAGGGATCCTTTTTTTTTAAACTTATCTTGTTGTGAAATACAAAGGGTTCAGTTGAATAAAGAAGGGGAGTCAGTTCATCTATCTTCAATCATGAGCTTAACAATTTGGGGTATCCTGCTGGAACTGTGACAAGTTAGGAAACCTCACCCAGGGAATGTTCACAACATGATGTTGACATGTGCCCTTAAGTATCTTTCCAATCATTCAAAAGGTGAATCCAATTGCCACACTGATGGGAGCATTTGATGTAAAGTCAGAAAGTTAGTTTATTTTACAAAAGTTATGCATCTTAACAAATTAATTCCAGACCTTTTCTTCCTAAAATTACTAACAACTAGTGGGTTGAATTATCTTTTTTCTCCCTATCTGAGATCTGACCCATCTTGGCAGCACCAAGTACACGGTTAGGTACAGCAGAATACTTTGTCAAGAGACTTATTTAGGCAGCACTACCACATACAGTAAATCAAAGACTAGGGTGAGGTATTGTTAGCTTCTTAATTTTGGTGGTGCTTTGTAATAACATGGTGAGTGACTATTCACTTTCACTATCAGTCATTTAGTCCATTTCTTTTGGCCTTTCCTGTATAAAATTTTAATGCGTTCATTTACAGTTCCACAGAAATATTTTTTCTTGTGATCACTGTATATTAGTTCTCTCCAATAGGATTGTATTGTTTGCCAAATTTGTAGTAATCAGTTCATCATATTTCCCACTTGATACAGAATATATGATATATCAATAAAGCAAATATACATTCTTTTGAAAATATGTTTATAGTTATAAATCATTTGCGATCAATATCAATACACTACTGTCAGAGTCTGAAAACCAACTGCAATTCTACCTTCCACAAAGGATGATGGCAATCTGTTATGTGAAGTTCTGTTTCTGAAAATGAGTTTCAGTTATTTCAATAAACAAATTTCCTTAAGAGTAATCCATCTCTATTTTATCAGAATTGAGATAGTAGAAGACTGGGGAAGAAAAATGTTCAACCAACTCTACATATTGGCTTCCACGCTGATCCTTGTATTGCTTACACTCTGTGCCCTGCCTTTTCTATACCCAGTATTCGAGTATTGAATACATCTTTGACTCATAGCCAACCTCCTGAAATCTCCCCTTTCGTGCCAGCAGTGCCTTATTCCTTTCAATCACTTATTTCAATGCATTCATTAAGATGAAGGCTGAACACGTTTGGATATTGCTGCACCAACTCAGCTTGCCAAAATTGAGTACTTCAGTCCTCTTTAGCAGCCAGGCAGCACTTTCTGTCACTCACATGCTTGAACTGTTTTGGGAAAACTGCCAACTACCCTCTAAACAAAACCAAGTTCCTCACTTAGCATCACCCTGTCACTAGATTCTCCAAGAAAATTGAGAATTATCAGATTGTTGTTCTTCCAAAGGTCAGGCCTTCTTTTAAAGCATTTCACAGTGTGGTCCCACAGATCCAAACATAGCATCATTGAGAAGCACCAATAGAGAACAGAAATGGAAAGGTAACGACTGATTAATTTAGGTACCCTCCAGTGTGGAAACAGGCCATTTGGCCCAACAAGTTCACACTAACCTCTGAAGAGTAGCCCACAGAGACCCATTCCCCTACACTATATTTACCCGAACTAATGCACCTAACACTTTGGGTAATTTAGTATGGCCAAATAACCTAACTTGCACATCTCTGGACTGTGGAAGGAAACCAGAGCACCCAGCGGAAACCCGCACAGACATGGGGAGAACGTGCAAACTCCACACAGACAGTCACCTGAGGCAGGAATCAAACTCAGATTCCTAGCGCTGTGAGGCAGCAGTGCTAACCACTGAGCCTCCATGCCACCCTTTGATGGGCCACTTTTTTTTATCATTTGGCCCTTTAGCATTCAGGTCACTAAAAATCTAGCAACTGAACTATATTCTGATCAATTTGACCAGACCAATATGTGACCCCTGGTTAATTGTTCTTTGCTGAATTAGGGATGGATAATAGACAGTAGTCTAGTGAGCAGGACCTATACTAATACCCACTTTGGAAATTTTTTATTAATATTTAATATGTGTTAATAGGGTTCATTTAGGAGTGTTACTAAAACATTCTGCACTTTTCTCCTGTTCTGTCTCATTACTGCAGCACCACATGACTTTAAATATTGTTTATTAAGGTTCAAAATACATGAATAAAGTATCATGCAGTCTGTTAATATACTACAATATATGTGAAGATCTTGAGATTTTTGGCTACAAATCTAGTTTTGTGGAGAAAAGTTCAGATCTTGCTATTTTTGTATCCTAGTTGATAGTTCACTTTTTGTGCCTTTTTGTTTGTACAAGCCTATTGTATTGTATTGTTAGTTCCATTACAATTAAATTAATTGTAATTACACAAATTTTCAATTATACGCTAATGTCACAGTCCTACAGTAAATAGTCTTCACAAATGGTTCAGATTTGTTCACTCAGCCAACTGATGAAATGACAATGAGTTGGCGACCTTCTCTGCTTAGGTGAACAACTCAAAGTGATGACCTACCTGAGCACACAATATCCCTGGGCTTCCCAAACTACAGCTCAGGGTCCACAGATGCTAAAGCTCCTTGCCAGGTATGCCCAGCCAAAGAACTTTCTGCAACATTTTGAATGGAGTAGTAGGCCATTAATCACAAAGAGTCATCTGGACTTGCTTCTCTCCATGGATGCTGTCAGACTCACTGTGATCTCCAGTATTTGTTGTTTTCAGTACAGATTTCAGGATCTGCAGTAATTTGCTCCTAAGCCATTAATTATCCTTGTCACCCTCTTTGATATGAATGGGGGAACAATCCCTGGTCTAAAACATTCCCTTGGAGCCTCATGACCCTCTCCAACACCTGTCTGTTCACTGCATGGATAGAATTGTAACACTCCTCTGCTGTATGGTGTGTTGGATGGGATCAGCAGCATTTGGTTTAAGTTGTATACTACTTTCAACGGGAAAAAATGCAATCAATGTGAGATCAACGTTTGTTCTCTAAGGCTGAAATTGCTTCGTTATTTAGATTTACATGTTTCTGTGTAAAATAAACCCCAAGACATTACTAGTATAAAGGCAAAATATTCACATGAATTGGATGTGGACAAAGCTACATAAACGTGCAGTAGAGAGTTTCTGCAGATAACTATTTCACAAGTTCTTCAAACAATCAAGGAAATATATATGTATCAATGCTTTAAAATAAAACTTCTGTTCATTAATTAACTAGGAAATCCCTCCCCAAAAACACTGGTACCACATTGTGTCATACTGAAAAGCTCCAGGAAATACTATTCCTGTAAAGCAATTATTTCAAACAAGGTCTTCCCGTTTTCAGCTCTACAACGTGGTTACAATCTCCTGTTGAGGAAGTTCTCATCTTAGAGCAAGAATGATGCCATTTAGTATTGTTTGAGAAAGTTAAATTAAACTTACACTACTTCTCACCATGTTGAATGTGCTGCTAAACCAAGTTTCAAAACTGATCTTTTATTGTATTTCCTGTATAACAGAAGGCCTCATATCACTAACACAGTAACTAGCCATCCCAAAATATAAACAAATTTCTAGTAAATAAAGGCAAAAGGAAGGTACAACAAAGATCACAAGAATCACCAGATCACTGAGGTCACAATGTTCCATTAAACTGTCATCTAAGAGTTCTCTGGTGCCAATTAGCAATGCAGTGTTTGGCAAAATATGAAGTTTCAATCTTAGAAAGAAGTGACAATCACCTTCAGATAAAGGTGGGCAAGGGGCCAACAGTTATCCTGAAATTATGAGTGGTTTTCCTGTGCCAGATGGCTAGAAGAGTTCAAATGGGTGATCAATGCAACATAAACTACCAGCCCCTAGAAATAGAGTATGTCAAAAAGAGTTCAGGGCCTTGTTGGCCAGTCCTTACCAGGTGGTCCTTGTATGGTACAGTCCTTGTCAAGGAGCTGTCTTCTACACATGGAAGGTGGATCAGAAGAAATTTAGGCAAGACCCAGGGAAAAGTTCCCTAACACTCAGGCTGAAGAGCAGAATGTTGCCTTCACGACTTTAAGGAAGTTGACACACTCCATGCTAACTGCATGATCATCCTCTGGGATCAAGGAAAAATCCTCAGTTATCACAGTTTGCACATTCTTCTTTATCAAACGAAATAGTACATTGTATCTAAACTTTTAGAAAAGTTTAGAAAATGTAATAAATTTTTTAGAAAATGTAATAAATTATCTGAAAATCCATTACAAATGGCCTGCTGCCTATATCAAGTAACTGAGGTCATTAATCATACCCTTCACCCTACCTTAATTGAAATTTAATACAGTAAAAGGTATGTTATATGCACAATCTTTATGTGAACAAATTCACAAAGTCAGTTTGGTCTAGTATGACAAAGAAAACTACTTCCCGGTCGAACTAGAAGAGACTCCCATATTGAATGAGAAGTAGCAAATAGTTATAGGTTACATTAATATGTTAGACATTGTGACAGAGATTATGAGGAAGACCAGGATGTTAGGTCTTACTCCTCTAAGATTGAGCTCATAAGGACTTTGAGAAAAGATGTACAAGCTTCTGTTTTTATTATGCTTTTATGAAATCTAATAGGAAAGGACAAAATGATTTCAATGTTACCAAAGTACTGGTTTACCAGACAGAATGGCAGACATGTGATAGACTATTTTAGTTTGAGGCAAAAGGAATGGTCTTATTTTCGATGAAGTGACTGCAGACTATGTTAATGCTCACTGGGTTCTGCTAACTACACTTGTGAGTATGCACTCTTTAAATCTCGGGTCTATCAGACAGCAATGAAACATTTTAGAAACAATGACATCAGTCTCTAGGAACACAAGCCCTCTTGTCCAAGTGCCAAAGCCTTGAGCTAAGTCAATGGCAATGTGGATACATTGGTTTAGATAGGTAATTAATTTATTGAAAAACCATCATTTTGGTAGGTGCTGAATTGTGATAATAGCACAAATTTTAAAAATGAATCGTGGTTCATAATCTAGTTATAGAACACCATTAAAACAAAATGAAGTATAAAATAATAAAAGAATTGCAGAATTGTTATCAGTTCAACACATATCACTGCAGTTCTTCTTAACTTACAAAATAAAGCTGAAATTCTCTATATTTTATTTTAAAGTCCGTAGATCATATGTTGTCTGTTTGAGTTCATTACATTTTGTACTGTTTGCATGCTATTTATGAGTTTTATAATTACAAGCCAGGACTGCCTCCTCGGCCATTTTTGCACATCTTATATGTGGAATAGAAACTTATCCTCTTAATTCTAGCACACAATTACTTTTTCGTGGTTGTGATAAGTGATAGTGATAATGGGAGGTGAGTTTCAAGAGTTTTGTATCACGAGATGTAGCGGAGTTCAGGGAAAGCTTTTTCTGTTTTACAGTAAGAGAACACATATTCAGCTGATTGTGTCAGAGTAGCTTTGGTACATGTTACCTCGGATCAGTTTCAGTGTTCAGCTCAGAACGCTTTCAAGCTTGTTCACATGCTCTTTGGAATGCTGGACTTACCAAACAGGTTTTATCCGTGATATAATTAGTCATGGAATATATTACAGTGTAGTACAGGTGGTTTAATTTTTAATCAGAAAGCAATTCTAAAAATAGCATCTCATGTAATACTGTCTAAAAGCTGCTGAAGATAGCATATTGTGGCGGAGTGTCATAGGCTCCAATGTAATTTTTTGTTTGTTCAACTTAACAGCAAAGAGCTGAGCTCCTCAATTTTTATTCTGACCAAAATATTCATTCTACAAAATCACAAACAAATCTCAAGGTGTCCTCTGAAAAACGTTGGACTCCTTTCCTTTCTTTCTGAAGTTCAGTCTTGGAAAGTTCCTACTCCACAAATAAGATATGCAAGAAATGGCTAAGGAATCAGTCCTTAACTATAAAACTCATAATAGTATGTAAACAGTTCAGAATTTAATGAACTCAAAGATAACATAAGATTTTAGAAAGCCTGTGACAGGCTTGCTATTTGTAGCAGACCAACACAAGCTAACAGTTTTACATATTTTGCATGAATACAGATAGCTTTACACACTTTGCTGTTTGGGTCTTTTTATACATCAACCCCAAAGTCTAACATACATGGCATTAGCATGACTGTTCAGTTTCCAATACTGGCCAATCTCATAGTTATGCCGTAGGATAAGTTGAATGGAGTGAGTTAAGTGCAGCAGCTTAATGGCATCGCCTCATAGACACCGGTAACTGAAACCCTGTAAGTATTTCACAAGGATTCTTAACTGGCATACAAACTGATTCTCACTATCTCTGTTTGGGCTAAATTTATACTGCAATCATTGGATAAAATAGTTTTGTAATTAACTACTGGATATACTGGTGTGCTTGTCTTATCAACCTGCTTGAATAACAAATAAACTGTAGGATGAAGTGAATATTTAAAAGCAGCATTATAAACATCAGTCTCCAGTCTCCAGCTAAAGTTGTCCAGCAGTTGGCTTATGAGGAATACAGTTAACAAAATTACTTCTTTACTGTGATACATGCAGTTATTTCCATATTCCTACATCAAAAATAAGCCTCAATAAAAGAGTCCTTAATTATGTCAAAGCTACTAAAATGATGTAAAGTTAGTGATCTGATGTTGGACCAGTTTGCAATTATTAGCAAGCTTAAGAAGTGTTTTGCACCCACAGAAGGCATCAGATTGACCTGAAATTAAAAAAAGACATTTGGCTATTACACATCTAATTTATTCTATTAAGTCTGAGCAAAGGCACTATATGAATGCCTTCTTTTCCCTTCATGGCAGTCAATGTCTGCTGTAATCTGAGACTCGGCTTCTGATGCATTTCATAAGATAAAGCATCACACTGTTGTACTGACATTTTTCATTATTTGAAATGGATTGCTTTTATTTTCTAAACTAAAAGACCATCGAAAAGACACATTCACATTTGCTTCAATACATTTATCATCTGAACAATCACTAGCCTGTCTCACTCAGCAACTTTCTTTTGGAATACTGATGCTGTAGCTTTTCAGGATATCATTCATAGAACTATAAGGTAAGTTATACTTTTCACCAGCTCTTTTAAGAAGACTTAAGTTACAACTCCAGTGAGAAATGCATACTTATTTCAAATCAGAAAATGTATTTACGTAGCTCCTTTCATGACCTCAGGAAACCCCAACACATTTTTGAAGGATAGCAGTCACTGTTACAATGAAGAGAAACACAACAATCAATTTGCATACAGCAACTTCCAAACAATGACAGATAGATAATAATCGATAGATAATCTGTTTTTGTTGTCATTGGTTAAGGTATGTTAGTTGACCAGCACAACCTCACTTGCTTCACTTCTTCAGAGTGCCATGGGATACTTTAACTCTATGAGGCAGCTTAGTTTGGCATGCCTTGTTCTCTTCCAGTATAGTTTCCTCACAAAACAGGTAGTAAACTGAATCTCCATCACCTCAAGTGGAATTAAGAATGGGTAACAGATGCTGGACTAGCTAGCGATACCCCGTGAATGAATTAAAATAGATATTAGAACTAAATCCAATTGATATTAAGCAATACTCAGTGATTTGTATCTTCCCTTGAATAACAATTTGCAGCATACAAGGAATATTGTAATCAACTCATGTCAGAACAGGAGGATTTTAAACTGAATCAGCCCAAAAAAATGCTTAATTCGTTTATAGCCAGATACTTCAACTGATCACTTGTTACAAAAAGCATTATCACATAAAGAGTTAGGTATCCTGATTAATACATTTGCGCAGAACTAGTTAGTAATTATCTTTTTTTCTTACTGTACAAGTTTTCCTTTTACACACTTATGTGATCAAAGATTTCTTACTTCCTCTTTATCATGAAGTTGTTATTGAAATAAACAACATTGTTTATTAAATTCTTTGCTCAGGTTTTGCAGTGAAATTGTCACTGTTTACTGACATTATTCCTTGAAACTGCAATTTCTTCAGACCATGAAAATCTTAGCTCCTGTCAGCAATTCCCCATTTTGCTGTACAAGTTCTCACAGATGGAAATATTTAGAAATCATTGACTTGGTGTGAACTTTTAAACTTTGATGCTGCAAAACTCCTTGTAAAAGTTAATCTTTGTTGAATGAAATGGAATGAAGAGCTCCTGAGGTTTAATTGAAAACTGAGTTATAATTACTCCTGAATGACCTCTTTGAATCTGAAAAAAAAAACAAATGAGTTTGTAGCATTACAAATTCTTTTATTTCATGATAAAAACTACATAATATTTTAAAATGATGATTTTTTTTCAAAATGTTTGTGAAATTTCTATTCCTTATTCAAATTTGTGTGATCTTACAAAAGATTCTCACAATAATTTTTACATAAAATAAAATAATAACAAGTGGATGATTAAACTGACAGCCTTTTAAAATGCATTCATGGGACATGTGCATCTCTGGCTTAATGCACATCTTTAATTGCCTTTGAGAAGAAGGTGATGACCAACCTCCTGAACTACTACAGTCAAATCTTGTAAGTACACACATTGTACTGATAAGAGGAAATTCTAAGTTTTTGACCCAGCAAGGATAAGGGAAGAACAAAATGGCTCCAAGTCAGGATGGAGGAAACTTTCAAGTTGTGTTGTATACATGTAGCTGCTGTTCTTGTCCTTCAAAGTGAGAGAGTTGTCGAGTTTGGAAAGTGGCATTGAGTGAAGTTTAGCATTGCACCCTGTAAATGTTACACACTATTGTCACTATGTACTGATATTGAAAATGATTGTTTAAAGTGGTAGATGATGTTCTACTCCAGAAGGTCAGTTGGTGAAGAATGCAATTGTGCTCAGCCTTGTATTTATTTACTGAGTGAATCATTGCAAATATACACCTCAGCCATGGCATAATTTTAGTAAGTGTTTCTTCATATGTGCCTTTTTTCTGCCCTCAACCTGGACTTAATTAAACACAATTGATACACAATTAAAAGATGAGAAAGCAGGAAACCATAGGCCAGTTAGCTTAATATCTGTCATAGGGAAAATTTTAGAAGGTATTATTAAAGATGTTATAAACAGGGGTGTAGGGGGGGTCACTTTGATAAGTTTGAGGTCATCACACAGAGCCAACTGTGTTTTGTAAACTAATTTATTGGAGTTTTTTTGAAGATGTAACTTGGGCTGTAGCTAAAGTGGAATCATGATGTCTGGGCATTTAGATTTCCAGAAAGCATTTGATAGGATGACACATTAAAGGCTATCTATAGATAGTAAAAGCTCCTGGTGTTGTGGGTATCATGTTGGTATGGAAAAAAGGTAGAAAACAGAGCAGAAATGGATCTTTTTCAGACTGGTAGGATGTCATGAGTACTGTGCCGCAGGGGTTGATGTTGAGGCCTCAACAATTTATAATCAATGATTTGGATGAAGAGTTTGAAGGTATGTTAGATAAATTTCCTGCTGTCATAAAGAATGGTAGGAAAGTGCACTATGAAAAAGCCATAAGGAGCCTACAAAGCAATATAGTTAGGTCAGTGGACCTATCAATAGAGTAGAATGTGGAAAAGTGTAAAATTATGTATTTTTGCATAATATTCTAAATGGTGAGAGCTGTGGAGTTCTGAGATGCAAAGAGATCTGGCTGTCCTAATGCATGCACCACAAAGTTAATATGCAGGTCCAGCAAGTAATTAGGAAAGTTAATAGAATGTTTTGTTTTGTTGCAAGGGGAATTGAATGCAAAAATGGGGAGGTCATATAGTTATACAGGATATTGGTGAGTCCACATCTGCATTACTGTGTCCAGTCCTTGTAACTATACATACAGAAGGATATTAACATGTTGGAAGCAGTTTAGAGAAGGTCCACTGGACTAATGCCAATAATGAGCATATTGCCTTGCGAGGAAAGGCTAGACCTATATCTTCTGGCTTTTAGAAGAGCCAGAGGTAACTTAATTGAATTATAAGATCCTAAAGGACTTGCTTGGGTAGAGTGAAATGGATGTTTCTTCTTGTGAAGAATCTAGAACTAGAGGTCATAATTTAAAAATAAGGGGGCACCTGTTAAAGAAGGAGATAAAGAATTTTTTTATCGGAGGTTGTGAATCTTTGGAGTTCCCTTCCTTATAAGTAAATGTAGAATCTTTAAATATTCTTAAGGTAGAGGTAGATAGAATTGAATAGTAGAGGTTGACATTAAAGAAGGGTCCCTGGACTGGAAACATTAACTCTGCTTTCTCTCCACAGTTACTTCCAGGCTTGCCAATTTAGTCCAGCAATTTCTGTTTTTGTTTCAGATTTTCAGCATCTGCAGTTCTTTGTTCTAAGTTATGGTTGATAGCTTTTTGATTATCGGGGGTACACAGGAATGGAAGGCTGAGGTTAAAATCCAACATATTGAATGGTGGAACAGGCTCAAAGGGCCAAGTGGCCTACTCTTCTTCCTTATTCATATGTTTGTATTTTTGAGTGGCTCATCACAGATTTCACAGCTTTTGACCTCTTCTTGTAATTCCTGTATGTGTGTGACTGGTCCATTAAAATTTCTGATCGGTGGAAAGCCCCAGGATGGTAAGAAATTCAGGAATCATTAAGGGCAGTAAACACCAAGCAATCATCAGTAAACATTCTTTCTGATGTAGAAGAGGCTATTAATGGAGCAAATGAAAGTGGCTAGGTATAAGACAATCTTGAGCAACATCTGTGTTGTCCTGGGATTGAGATGATTGATCTCCAAGAGCCACAACTATCTTGCTTTAAGCTTGCTCTTCCTCTAAGTGGTTTCTGGCCATTTAAGAGAAATTGCCTCAATCCCTGGGGCTACTATCTAATCAGAGGGCTGGCAGCTCTTCAGTTCCAGCATCACCAGCAGAACTGGTGGCCACTGGCTGAGCCTGCAGCAGGATTGCAAGTAGCCATCATGGAGCAGGCCCCATACTGAAGGTTCAAAAGTCAGGGCTCACCAAGACCACTCAGCCAGGCATTGCCAAAAAGGAAAGCAGTGAATCACAACTAGATTAGATTCCCTACAGTGTGGAAACAGGTCCTCCGGCCCAACAAGTCCACACTGACCCTCCAAAGAGTGACTCACCCAGACCCATTTCCCTCTGACTAATGCACCAAACACTATGGACAATTTAGCATGGCCAATTCACCTGACCTGCACATCTTTGGACTGTAGGAGGAAACCGGAGGAAACCCATGCAGACACGGGGAGAATGTGCAAACTCCACACAGACAGTCATCTCACCATCTCTAAGACTGAAAAATTCCACCCTGGGCACTGGTTAGGGAGCAGGCAGACATTTGGAATGCTGCATTCTGTAAACAAATCATGTATGAAATAAAAAATTGGCTTCAGGTTTCCTACTTCACACTTGGCTTCAGAATAAATTGACAGCTGCCACCTTCCCACTGCTTCAGGCATTTTACCAGTGGTAGTGGGAATGTGATAGGCTTGGCTCTCTTCCCCACACCAGCCCAGCTGAATTTACACACAATCTCCACCCCTGAGCATATTTCCCCAGTTCTGTAAAATCTCAGCCATTATTTCTGCATCAGGTTCTATTTTAAAAAAACTTTGTAGAGGCAGTTTTTTTCTGAATTCTCTTGAGTTTTCCCCTACTTCTTTGTTTCCAAGGCTAATTCCACTACACTCCAGAACTGAGTGAATTTTGATTCATATATTACATGACCATAAGACGGTCAGTAAGACAAATTCTGAAATTTGGGATAATAGGGAACCCTAAATGTATAACAATGAATTAGAGTCATAGAGACGAACAGCACAGAAACAGGACCTTCGGTGTAACTTGTCCATGCTGACCAGATATCCTAAATTAATCTAGTCCCATTTACCAGCATTTGGCCCATTATCTCTCAAAATGTCTTTTAAATGTAATTGTACCAGACTCCACCACTTCCACTGGCAGCTCATTCCATACACACACCACCCTCTGTGTGAAAAAGTTACCCCTTGGATCCCTTTTAAATCTTTCCCCACTCATCTAAAATCTATGCCCTCTAGTTTTGGACTCCCCCAATCCCAGGGAAAAGACCTTGTCAATTTACTCTATCCATGTCCCTTATGATCTTATAAACCTCTATTAGGTCACCCCTCAGCTCCAATGCTCCAGGGAGAATAGCTCCAGTATATTCAGTCTCTCCCTTTAGCTCAAACCCTCCAACCCTGGAAAAATCCTTTAAAATCTTTTCTGAACCCTTTAAAGTTTTACAACATCCTTCCTATAGCAGGGAGACCAGAATTGCATGCCGTATTCCAAAAGTGGCCTAACTAATGTCTTTGCACAGACAATGTAATGCAGTTTCTTTCATACATGCAAACCATGGAATAATACAGATGCAATCTGATTTAGAGAGACAGAGAAAGACTAACTACGGCACTTTACTTTTGTCACACACATGTTATTCAGGTTGTCTAATATATGTTAGGAGTGAAACACTTGCAGCATTGAAATGACACCAATCCATCATAGAAATAGCAAACCACAAACTCTGGGCACAAAACCCTCATGAAAATTCTATTCCATTCTTGCAGAATTAGAAATTTTAGGACTGGAGCAACTCATGCAATGGACTGTCTAGTTCTGCCAGAAACATTTTAATGGTCTGAAATTCTTGAGTACAGATATTTTTAGATATGCAGATAGTCAATATATTGTCGCATATAAGCAAATATTATTCAGATACAGTTGAAATTGGGACCTGAAGTATCATGACAGAGCATAATTGGTCCATGAAAGTTCTTTGTTAATGATAAATCATATTGGGAAAATATTTTGCATTGCTGCTACATTTGTCTAATCACAAAAGCCAAAGTTGACTATTCAAGGAGCTGTCATGGTGGGTCAAATGGATTAGAGTGGTGCTGGAAAAACACAGCAGTTCAGGCAGCATCTGAGGAGCAGGAAAATTGACGTTTCAGGCAAAAGCCCTTCATCAGGAATAGAAGATTTCCAGCATCCGCAGTCATTGTTTTTACCATGGTGGGACAAATGGCCTCTCTCTGGGCTGTAACAGTTCAGTGACTCTGTGATATTCCCAATCTCCATGAATTTCCAAGGTATCATTGCTCAGGACCCATCTTTAAGTCTATTTAAAGAAGATAAAAGGTCATCAACTTACAGCGTAATGCGAAAATTTATTTAATAAAATGGCATGAATTTAGCTAAATCAATAAATCCAAAAATTATTGATGGCCTCTTGGTTGCTATCAATTGCTCTTTCAATCTATTCAATAAGCTGAATCTTACTTTTGAACTAAGTCTGACTCATGTCGAGATATTTGGAAAGAATTCTACCTTGAGGCTTGGAGTTTTCTTGCTGTATCCTAGTGCAAAACCTCATTAACTGTTAACCCTGTCCTTATGGAGTCTGTCATGTTCAATTCTCAATCCATCTTTCCATGCACCATTCCCAGAAAAACAAGTCACTCAGCCAATATCCACCAAAAGACTGGCATCGCTTGCACACACACCATCTTTGAAAGGTTGCTGTGTACCCGGACAAGTGTGGCAATCCAGTGTCTTCATCAGCCCCATACTCTGCTCCACTGGTTAAAGCATGGGCAGCATTATACCTGCACTCCATATCAGTCAGGGACTTGTGCAATCGTGTCATGAACCATGATCAGAGTGGCTTTTATTGGTAGAGGAATTGAGTTCCGGAGTCCTGAGGTCATGATGCAGTTGTATAAGACTCTGGTGCAGCCGCATCTGGAATATTGTGTGCAGTTTTGGTCGCCATACTATAGGAAGGATGTGGAGGCACTGGAACGGGTGCAGAGGAGGTTTACCAGGATGTTGCCTGGTATGGAAGGAAGATCGTATGAGGAAAGACTGAGACACTTGGGGCTGTTTTCATTAGAGAAAAGAAGGTTTAGGGGTGACTTGATTGAGGTGTACAAGATGATTAGGGGGTTAGATAGGGTTGACAGTGTGAACCTTTTCCCGCGTATGGAGTCGGGTATTACAAGGGGGCATAGCTTTAAATTAAGGGGGGGTAGATATAGGACTGAAGTTAGGGGTAGGTTCTTCACTCAGCGGGTCGTAAGTTCATGGAATGCCCTGCCAGCAGCAGTGGTGGACTCTCCCTCTTTATGGGCATTTAAGCGGGCATTAGATAGGTATATGGAGGATAGTGGGTTAGTATAGGTTAGGTGGGCTTGGATCGGCGCAACATCGAGGGCCAAAGGGCCTGTACTGCGCTGTATTCTTCTATGTTCTATGTTCTATGAATAGACCTTATACCCCAGTCACCAGCCTTCTCAGGTTCCCAGATCCTCAAACAAACCAGTTACACAAAAATGCTCCATGATGAAGGAGTCATGGCAACTGCTGGGATAGCAGGCACACGTCTCCAGGCAGATCACCTGACTATTTATCAAATGGAACTCCTTCCTGTTGATGAATTCCACAATTTTGTGTTATGGGCCTCTCAGTGTTGGGTGTGCAGTTGTTGGCACTCTATATCTAGGGCAAGGCAGCTCTGTTCCTGAATCCTACTGCCTTGGCTGTAGCACTGACCTCATCTCAGGACAATGCAACAAACCAGTGTTAGCTTGCACGATTAGAATTAGTCATTTTGCTGAGGCATTTGTAAGCGATGTTCCAGATATTTCACATCTCAACCACATAAAGTGGTGGCAGAGAATGTAGCTCTTGGTGGACACCATCAGCACTGGGCTTCTATTGGTCAGTAGGAATCCCGCAAAGTCCATGTACCTCACACTACCCCGACACCCCATTTACATCTATCTCTCTTGTGTGGAAATGCTCGATATTGAACTTCACCTGCAACTGCATCACCCCCACCCCATGAACCTCAGCATTACACCTTAATGATGTCCACCCTCATTCACTATGCTTCCCCTGTGGAGGCCATCACAGTAGTGACTGCCATTAACCCCCAATTCTGCAGCCAGCTATGCCATACAATGCTGTTCCATATTTTCCATTCATGTGGAGATTACTTGATCCCACCTCTGCAAAATGTCTCTGCTTCCCTCATCCCGCATCACCCCCAGCCTTGATTTTCCCCATTTCTTTTAGGCAGTGATTCCTCCCTGACCCTGCAGGTCCCTCTTGCACCTTCCTGAACAATGGGGACATGGATCCCTGACTTCAGTAACTCCTAGACATGACTAACCAGTCCCCTGACTGATGGTATGTGGTTCTCCTGACTGCTGCTGCTGACACTATAAGACTGAGCTCTGCCTACTCCCAGGTTGTATTGGATAGATTCCCCTGACTGTGAGCAGTTCATGTCCCTGGACTACATGTGAACTTTTCCAATGAGTGATTGTAGTGGAAAACCCTGACTAGACTGAGGACTAGCTCCAACCAGACTCCAACTTAACATGGCTGCTTAAATGTTTGCAGTGTGTGTCTCAGGTTGTCATACATCAGGAAGTACTGTTCATTGAGACTGAACAGCCTAACTGAGTTAAGGGCCCTACCTCAGTGTAGCAGTATCAATAGTCTGTAGCTCTGGTTGAGGTGTCAATGCACTGGCAGGCATGGCTTGCCATTCATGCTGCAGGCAGGTAAGTCTAGGTGAGGGAGCAATACGACAGCGAGTGAGCAGTGTTGAGATGCGTTTGTCCAGTCTGTGAGTCAGGTGCGTGTCCCTAAGTACAAAGTGGCCTTGTAGCAGCTCTTCCATGTTAGCTGCTGATGCATTCTGCAATGTGGGACTGTGGTTCCTAAATGACTGGCTAGAATACTAGAGAGCCATGATGGTCATAAGGAAATTGGACCAAATGGCCGACTTCCACACTTTAGGGATTGTATTCTATGAAAGCTTCGTGTTATTTGAGCTGCCCTCATTCATTACGCCTACCTCATATCTTCTGGATCTGGATAGGCTCTGGCGACTCATGAGGTGATTATTTACTGTAGGATTCCTAGTCTCTGACCTGCTGTTGTAGCCACAGTACTTAAATGACAAGTCCAGTTTAGTTTCTGGTTAATGTTGATAGTGGGCAATTCAGTGATGGTAACAGCACTGAATATCAAGGACTGTTGGTTAGGTTCGCTCTTGTTGGAGATGCTCATTGCCTAGCATCGTGTGGTTTGAATGTTACTTGCCACTTCTCAGCTCAAGCCTGGGTATTGTAAAGTCTTGCTATATTTGGATATGTTCTACTTCAGTATCAGAGGAATTTTGAATAGTGCATAACATTGTGCAATCATCAGCAAACATATCTAATTCTGACCTTATGATAGAAGAAAGGTCATTGATGAAGTAGTTGAAAATGGTTGGGTTTAGGACATTATCTTGTAGAAGTCCTGCAGCTGAGATGACTTACTTACAAAAACCACTACCATCTTCCTTTGTGTCACTTATGACTCTAACCAGCAGGGAGATTTCCCCCAGATTCCCATTGAGTACAGTTTTACTGGAGTTACTTGATGTTGTACTCAAGCTATCAAATAATTTATGAGAAATATCTGTTAACTAAGTCATGCCGTGCCATTTAACAACAATCCCTCATGTTTTAACTTTCCGATATGACTGACCATCACATTCTCGTTGCTATGGATCAGGCCAGACCCTCTCAAAACATTTCAAGAAAGTAGCCCGGACCCTAACTTTGTTAGTTGTTTTAAGCAGGTGTAGAGTGGATATTCCAGGAGTGATGCTGCTTGCCCAACCATTTAGTTTTAAACAAATCAGAATTTATTTGCAATATTGCCAAATGAAACACAAACAAAAGATAAAATAAAATAACTTAATCTATCCGAAAACCCAACAGATTATACCAATTTAATGATGCTGTTACAAATACTTCCAAAATCACCATAAACATCCCTTGGTACAAAAGGAAAAACCAAAACGCAGGTCTTACAGGAGAGTGAGCGAGATTCAGCATGGAATACTTTCTTCCATGTCGCTGTTTCTTGGACCAGCAGCCTCAAAACTGACTGCTTTCAGTGAACAGCTAGACTGCTAAAACCAAACCAAACCTGAGCAAAGCTGAGCTGGGAGAACAGGCCACTCTCCTTTCATTGTACGAGTGTTTTTTTTTAAACCTGAAAGCCTTTTGCCTGAGGCAGTATCTATTAGCTATAATGAAACTGGCCCTCAAACCCTTCAATGCTAGACTTTGCAGAATTGCTACTTTCCAACCTCTCTGAAAAAAAAATCAAGAACAGCATAACCTTGTTAAAGGAGCATCATCATCACATTGTTCTTTCAATTACAGAAAAATAAAAGCTACCAAAAAAATGCACATTCAAGATCATAAGTTAAATCATTTGCCTATCCTATTACTGCTATGAGATGTTTCCCTGATAGCTACAACATGAGCGAAAGGTTACTGACATCTCATTGAGAAGACCCAGTTCTGAAGAAGAGTTATGACAAGCTCGAAACATTATCTCTGTTTCTCTCTCTATAGATACTGCCAGATCTACTGAGTTTCTCCAGCATTCTCTGAATTTGTTTCAGATTTCCAGCATCTTCAACATTTTGCCTTTGTTTTGGAGTCTTCAAGTAACTCTGAGACTCAAGGGCCAGAATTCTAACTGCACCATCTCAACTTGGGCTTTAGCAGGATGGATTGACTGTCAGTGTTCTTGCTGTTACCTATTAGCCAATGTGGCACACATGAGAGAGGCAGTGATGGCATGTTGAGAGAGGGTACTAGGCATGTGTTCCATGAAGCTGTTACAATTTTTCTGGTGTAGTACTTCAACAATCTTGCAGATTTAGAGAAGAACATTGTGACAGTGATGTCCTAAAAGTCTCATTGAGTTGTGCTATCCAGAGGCAACTTGTTATTCCATTACAGCACTTAGTTTTTGATGGAAACTTTAGTTTGCAATGAAAATTATAATATCAGCCTGAATTATCACGCTGGACAAAGTTAAAAATCACACAACATCATCAGGTGATGAGGAGCAGTGATCTGAAAGTTAGTGCTTTCAAATAAACCTGTTGGACTATAACCTGGTGTTGTGTGATTTTTAACTTTGTACATACCAACCCAACACTGGCATCTCCAAATTATATCATGCTGGAGTCATAGATGTGCAGATGGACATTGACCATGTTGTCCATGTTATAAAGAATGGGCCTCAAGCTAGGACTAGTAGGCTTTGCAATGCACCACCAACCTTATTTTGTAGCCTGGATCATTAAAGTCCTCATTTGGCTCCTGTGCAGCATAACTAGTGTCATTTCTACCTACAAAGCATATGAGCAGTCCTTTCCCCTATCCTGACTCCTGAACAAATGTGTCCAATATCACACCACATGCGCTATGTAGAGGCAGAATGATCGCCTATTTTCTTGCTATTAAACAATAAATGTTATTGGAATATACTAGGTTAACTTGAAGGGAATGTACATCCTGAGGAAGCTGGCACAGAAATTCATAGAACAGTTTTCTGGAAAAGGTCATGAAACACAAACACCACATATTTTAAGTCAATACTGCATATTATATTCATGCAAATTATAAAAGGCACAGGAACTTTTCAATAAAATTAACAGTGCATTTAGAATGAAGAAGGTCAGAAAACAAAATTTGATCAATGTTGTAAAGAGGACAGACAGAAAAGAAATGACTCAGACTAGGAATTTTAGAAGAATTTCTCAGCAATAGCCTAATGCAATGCTTTCAGAGTTGGAGAAAGCAAATGGGTTTGATACAACCTAGTGGCTGCACCTGAGAGGAGAACTTGGGTAAACTCACAGATTAATATTCATGGAATTTATGTGTTTCTTTTCCATTTCAGAAAAACAAAGTTCTGTGATCTTCTTTATTAACTGCTGCACCGTGCATCCTAAAAGGAATTGAAATTTGTGCAAGTTTTGCTTTTATACTGATAAACAAATATCAGACATATATTCTGCTGCTATGCCATGAACCGGAAAATACTGATCTCAACCTATTTAGAAATGGGACTGCAGAACAAAGAACAGACTTCTAATATGAAATCAGAACAGGAGTGAAATCATACCATCCTCTTTGTCATACAGTTATGGTACAGCCAGAGCTAGGTATAGGTAACTCCTAGGATATTGTGTGTCATATTAAAAGTGGAAAAGGGAAATTAACAAAATTGGGAAACGCATGATTAGACATGCATAGTTCAGAATGAATAAGCTATCACATATAATCTTGCATACCATTAATGCTGAAAGTTGAATCCAAAAGTTATACCATCTTACTTCTGTTTCTCAGAACTCGGTATGGATATATTTGAGTGACTAATTTATTCATATGTATCAGTTCAATTATCTAATGTCAATTTTACATGCTGTTGCATAATAGCAATGAAAAAAGGAAAGAACAAAGCAGGCACTGTCAATTCAAACAACCCTATCTGGACAAAAAGGCACTTAATTCTTATGCATTTGTCCAACTGGTTCCATAACAACAGGAAATACTAGACGAGTACAAATATTAGCAATTTAGCCAACTAGCCCACATAATACTGACCCACTGAAGTAACCCAAGAAGAAAGTCAACAATGCACAGCAGACACTTCAAATTTCTGTGGTCATATTTGAAATGGGAAAAAAAAATCATAAAAGAAAAAGCATACCTCATATTATCCATAAATTGTTCAGATTAAAGAAATGTTTAAAAGATACAAGTCACCTTTCAGAATGGCATGAATTTGCTTCCAAAGAATGTGGTTCCACTTAGGGAAAATACACAAGACAGGAACTGGGATGCAACATTAAATCACAACACCCTATGGAAACTAGTAATGTCAGAGAATGTCTTTGCTCTGGTTTCAATTCAGTTTTTTTGGAAATCCATATGTCTTCTTGATCTACTCAGCAATGTAATGCTGTGAAATATTGAATATTTCAGTGAAATGTGGAGATTAATTGATGCTGTTTTCCTAGACAAGTGTGACAAAGAATATTAATACTCAGTAGTTTTCACAAATTTCAGCAAAACTTAGCTAAAAATTTTGATTCTAAATCTTTCTGCTGATTTTTGCATATGATAATATTACTGGGTTTAGTCTGCCTTGCAACAGTGAAGGGGCATAATGTTGTAACAGCTTTTCCCTGCAATTGATGATATAGTCTGCTCAATTTTCATTTTTAATAATCTAATCTGGTTAAGAATACTAACAGCATACACACCTTGATAATATCACTGCATTCATCAGTTTTGTAAAATTACATGTGAGGTAATTACAGTCTCTAATTTGTACTGTTTTACTTTAATCTGATCAGCTATCCTTCAGTACAGGTAGGGAGAATTTGGGTGGATTCAAATTTCATCAGTAGTCATTCTTTTACTGTGCAATTAGCTGTAAAAATGTCAATGCTTGTGAAATTAATGCTCATGCTGTTGTGTCATCAGATATATTTGGCATTAGAAGCTTGCGGGTTTATAAATACATACAAGAAATCAACAACTCCCAGCTTTTTAAATCAAACCTACTTATCTGCACAACAAAGATACAGCCTGTTCTGATATAACGCAATAGTTCCATTCCCATGTGATCACATAATTGCAGCACCATTTAAACCAATGGGATCAGAATCGCATTATAGCCAATGCAAGTAAGGAAAATTCACATTCTACAAATAATGGTCTAAGTTCTTCAATTTCATTTTAGCCAATTCGTGTTGAAGAAATATGCATTATAGCAGAACCGACTGTAGATGATATCCACTCTCTTTCCATTCAAACTACAACGTAGCCAAATCATAGTAATGTAATCACCAAGGTGGAGGTCTTGCTAATGACTGGATTATGTTGAATTAAATGAGTGAAACTGAGTTGCTTTTAGTAACTTATCAATGTGTACAATTGAATCTATGCCACAAATCCACAGTGAAAATAAGAGCTATTTGTTCCTTAAAACAATGTAATAATTTAACCTATGTGCCAAAGTGTTTTGAAATTAGATGCGATGGAATTAAGAAAATATCAATAAAATGGACACAGACTTTAGCATCTGTTTGCCAAGTAAACTGCAATTAAAAGAAACATTTTGCAGGTTAGGAAGATAGAAACAGGAATACTCCATTCAGCCTTCAAAATTGTTATATAATTCTGCAAGGTCATGGCAGACCTCTACTTTATTTTCATTCACCTGCTGTGGCTCCATGCCTTTTAAAACTTGGAAGTAGACAAGCCTATCAATCTCTGTCTTAAAATTATTAATTCTGTAAACATCTCCTGCTTTTTGTAGAAGAGAGTTTGACAATTTTACCACTTTTCACGTACAAAGATGTTTCCTTACCTTTCTCCTGAATGAGCTTTACCTGATATAACCAATCACATAGATGTATTACAACAATATCAGGCACACCAGATTAAAAAGTTTGTAGACTCAATGGGTTTAATGGTCTTTTTTTGCTCTATCTGTTCTATGATTCTATTGCAATACGTACAGGGTTCTTGTCTGAAAATATCAAATGTTGTCACTGCTGGGGGGAATAATAGCATCTTAGATGTGTTCCACTACAAAAGTAGTTGATGGATAGTATGACACCAACTCTCACTAACTCTGATAAAGAATTTTCAGCTGCAAAATATTGAAAGCTGATTGTGTGGAAATGTATCAAAATAAGTTCAAATTGGAAATCAAGGTAGCTGAAGAAAGATATATGCCATGAATAGACTGCAGTATGAATGAGATTTTGAAGTATTAGTTGCCACTAGAACATATCACAATGGTGTAATCTGTTAGTACAGCATTTGGCGAGTGCAGAATGGGCATAGAATAAGAGGAGCAATAATAATGGACCTGAGGTATTGGAAAATTGTACTTATGTTGCAGCTTTATGAATGGGTGTAGTGAAAGAATAAAGCAATAAAAGCGTGAAAGGATTCCTTTTGCAAACAGAATATAGTAACACATCCACACAGCCACACAATGGCTACCATTCATTAATGTGATAACATCTCATGCAATAAGGCTGATGTAACACTGGATTCAAATTACAACATGAAATATTATTAGATTCAAAAAAGGCATTAGGACCGGAAATGTAATGTTCCGGGGCTGCTTTAGTAATTGAAAACTGTAATAACTACTGATGGAAGCAATATACAACTTTCAATAATCATTGTAAGAGTTTAGTTTTTCTTTTATGTGGAGCTTTGTCACACCTTTCACTAAATTGCTTCACTGACCAGGTTATCAAAGTGCCTTGTAGAATTAGATGAATTAGATTATTGTGTGTCTTGGAATGTAAGATGTATTATGTAAAGTTGATTTTGCAGATTTTTCTTCACTATCTGATCAAAGCAAGACCAACATGATTGATGGCTTTTCTTTGAACATTACACTATCTGCCTGTTTTTCAGTGGTGTACTGCCCTTGGCTAAATTATCCTCAGGGATAAGGTCAGCTTTCCATAATGCCATATGACCATAAGGTTTTGGAGCAGAATTAGGTCATTCAGCTCATGGAATCTGCTCTGCCATGTTTCTCAACCCCATTCTCCTGCCTTCTCTCCATGACCTTCGATCCCCTTACAAATTAAAAACCTTCGTATGTTTGACTTAAATACGCTCAGTGATCTGGACTCCATAGCCCTTGTGGCAATATGTTTGAAAGAGTCATCACCCTCTGACTGAAGAAATTCCACCTCATCTCTGTTCTAAAGAGCTGTCCCTTCACTCTGAGCTGTGCCCTAGGTCTCAATCTCTCCTACTAATTTAAACCTCTTCTCCATGTCGACCTTTTCCAGCCTTCTTCATATTCTGTCAATTTCAATCAGATCCCTCTTCATCTTCTAAACTCCATTGAGTACAGTCCTTAATCACTCCTCATTCCACAAGCTTTCACACAGAATCTAATGATATGTGGCTCTGTATTTCCACCAACGATTTTGATTATTCCCTAACTTAGTGCTATTCCCTGCTCTCATAGATGGATGAGCTCAGAATTGACATCAATGAAGCTATTGTACATGTCCACCAAATTCTCAGCCCTTCTGTAACTGAAATGTTTATTTTTACATTTGTCACTTACGGACTGATTGGCTTTGAACTTCCCTGGAGGCCTTGAAGAACCAAGTCAATCTCTCACATTCTGTCAGAGCTATCATGAACATCCAGAGAACTTTTGTGGATATTTAATTACAAATATTCCAATGATCTGTGATCAGCTTCCCACCTTTTAATTTTCAGTTTCAGATAATCCATTTAATCTTTCCTGATCATTACTTTGTTGATCTACATTGATTTCTAGTTCTTCATTGCCTCCAATCCATTGACATTACGCCACAGCTTCACACAATCCCTATCACTGACCTTTCTTTGCAAAACAGTCCTTCCTCTAACTCTCCATTGATGTCTGCTTTGACTCAATGATAACAATCGTGCCTCTCACTATAAAGGGTGTGGTTTCAAGTCCATTGTAGAGTTTAAAGACACAATCAGAACTGACCCTTCAGCACTATATTAAGAATAGAATGTTGCAGTGTTTAAAGAGTGAAAATATTGAATCATAAAATGTAGTGATCCTTCTCTATCTGTGTGAATTCATGTACATTTTATGATGCCTTCATAATTAAATGATAGTGGAGTGCAAACCAGCACTAAACTTGCTGCTACTTTGCTTTATGACTCAGCAGGGGTCTCAAAGTGATCTTCAGTTAGCATGATTTAAAACCAGCTTGCACCTCCCAAAGATAAGGTGCATTCTGATTGAATCAGGTAAAAAAACATTCAGAGTAGGAAGAAGAAAAATAATAGCTCAATTAGTCAGAGATTGTTATCCCTTTCTTTGATGCAACACTGGGGGCTTGATACAAGGGCAGAGAAATCCTCCTTGTAGCAAGGGCCAATAGGCTCTCTGGATACAGTTGGGGAGGAGATAACATCCACTATCAATGTAAGCGGTCTCACCCAAATACCAAAATGTTATTCAGGAGGTAATTTAATAACAACACCTGAGGGGTCAAGGTCAGTGATTCACCTACAAATTTCATACACTTTTAAATAAACAACTAACTTAACACACATTTCATTCACCATCATACCATCACTCACTGCACCTATCAACATTCCCTATCAAGAATGATCCAAAACTACCATACATAGTTTCATCTCACCCTCAAACACTTGGCACTGCTACAAGCCTCACACCTACATGGAAATATAGAAAATAGGAGCAGGAGAAGGCCATTCAGCCCTATGAGCCTGCTCTATCATTCATTATGGCTGTTGTTGATCATCCAACTCAATACCCTGTTTCTGCTTTCGGTCATATCCTTGGATCTCTTTCGTGCTAAGAATTATATCTATCTCCTTGAAAACGTTCAATCTTTTGACCTCAACTGCTTTCTATGGCAGAGAATTCCACAGGTTCAACACTCTCTGGATGAAAAAATGTATCCTTATCTCAGTTGTGAAAGGCTTACCCTGTACACTTAGACTGTGCTCCTAGTTCTGGACTCTCCAGGAATATCCTTCCTGCATTTACCTTGTGTAGTCCTGTTAAAAGTATCTGCTTGTACTGTCAGCTATTCAATGATAACGGTCACATTGCCCAGTCACACTTTACCACACCCACTAATGTATTTCCCTCCCTCGTGCAGGACAAAATGGTGAATAACTGCAGGCAACAACACTCAACCAGTGAGGAGAGAAGCAGACATGGCTGCACAATCAGTGGAAGACATTATGATGCCCATCATTGAAGTAACTACAACTGAAGCTGTGGTCAGCAGCAAAGCTAACATCAGAGATTGATGATGGCACTTTCACACTTAATCACTTTACCACTCCTACTTCTCTCTCCTTCTTCTAATTTATACACTCTTATGAAAATCCTACCCCACCTGTTTCCTCATCACACCCTTACCATTGCGGTTTCCTCACTTTTCCCTTTTCAAACATCCAAAAACTGCCACTTGATCAGGAAGTGACATGGGAGAACAAAGTCCAATAGGATCAGGAGACTGCAGATGCTGAAGCATTGTCACTCAATGCCACAGGCATAATTATCAGCTTAGATACTGGCACTGTGTAAACACTAGATGCTAGTTTAGATGTAAGATCTGCACATAATGTGTGACCAGGGGTGAGTGGCCTTTGGCCATTGTATAGAGAAATGGCCATATAACTCAAAGCCACAAGAATCCAATGAGCAGTTAATCTGCAAGAACTTGAAGCTCACTTTTAAATTGCACTAATCAGGGATTTGTTGAATACATGGTTCACTGGATGTGTTTAAGAGAGGATAATAGTTGGTGCAGCATGGTTGGACATGGTACAGTTAACATCAAATCAGTGTTAACATGAAATAGTTAACATGCTGACTAGCATTGGAATCTACCTAATTTAATACTTCCTGGGTACGTTCCTATGACCTGTAGTAATACACTCACCAAAATGATGTCTTATCCAGGCTTTATCATAAGAGAGCATGCACAGTTCAGATATCACTTTAGTACTAAATTTTGAGACTTGATGTTCAATTATGACTCTACTTTTCCTCTCAAATGGATGCAAAAGATTTCATGTGCTATTTTGGAAAGAGCAGGTGAATTTGCCCATCGTTTTTGGCAATATTTATCAATAAAATATTTTCTCTGCTCATTTATTTAATTGCTGCTTCAGTGAGATAGTGGTCCATAAAATTTCCCAACAGCAGTGACTGTATTTCGAGAATATACAGTCACTGTGAATTGTTTTGAGACATCCTGAAGTCATGAAAACTCTATAAATTTATTTATTATTTCCTCCATTTTTCTTATTCCCTTCATCTTACCATTGACATCTGGGCTTTCACCCACTCTGTGCCATGATTTGGAATTCTCTCCTTGAATAGTTCCAGCTCTTCACTTCCCTGTAAGACCTTTCTTAAAACCACTTCTTTACACAGGATCTTGCTCATACCTTCTAACCTCTCAATCATCATCCTTAAGTCTTTATACTTAAATCTCTGTGAAGCACCTTAATTGTTTCTTTTTAATATCACTCGAACTATGAAAGTGATCATTTTTATTTGTTATATCAGCAATTAGCCAATGCTGTCACAGCAAGATAGGGCATGGTTTCAACACTGTTTTATCAGCAAGCTGAAGAAGACACTGAACAGCATTAAACTGCAAATTTTGAAATGCAAAATCTGAAAGCCACCTTCTCCTATATATTACAGAGGACCGTATTGTTACTCGTTATGACTTAACTCCCAATCGTACTGTGTAAACAGCAAGGTGTCATTAAAAAGGGTATAACAAATTATTTCAAAGGAAAGCACGAATTGTTTAATTACAACTGAATTATGTAAAAATAACATCAATATACTTTATCCAATTTCACTGAAACAAAACTGAATGCAATATTCTTCACATGAAAGCCAAATCCATTTAAATGTAAGGTATAATTCGTTTGATAGAGTGTCAAATCACTGAGAGTGATTACAGAGCACAACTATAATCCAAGCACTGTCATAAGTTGTGCGAGCCATCTGGAGCCCAATGGTGAATTAGCTCACTTGAAAATCGCTCAAGGCTATCTGTTATTTGTTACCCTATATATTGTTAAAGTTGTGGCTTTTCTTTAATTCCAGTGTTGGTGCCAACAGTATCAGCGTGTATGCCAACTGTCAGCATTCTGTGTGTTGATATGTGCTGAAAGATTAATGATGGTCACATAATCACTGCAGGCTTTTTGAAAAATAATTTGCATTTGATTACAAGGAAATTTTATGGCTATCATGATATTAAAATTAAATCAAACCTATTTTTTCAATGTAAACAGTTTAGTTATTCATTAGAATGTATGGAAATTTAATATCAGCAAAGTATTACATCCTGTTACTCTCTACATATACAAAATACTCTACCCTAATTATTTAGTTTTATCAGATTGCACTGGTTTAAAAAAAATCACAGTCTGCACTATTCACATTTCAAGCGTACTTGCTAGAACAAATGAGACATGTTACTTGTATTTTGTTTATGTATTTAATTGTTTTCAGATGATGAGCTTAACTTATCCTCTTATATATTGCTCATTGACGGTCCCTCACTGACAAGATGACTCTCTTCCAAACTCAGGGTGAGTCCGTAGGTGTCTGTACAGATCGATACAGCTACTGCAGGCTCTGTTACACTAGGGGCAGTAAGGTGGTTGCAGGAAGGGATGGATGGGGCGTTGGTGTGGCAGCACACTACTTTCGCTGTTTACACCTGCCGCTTTTCCTGTCGGCAAGTCACAAGGTGCTCGACGCCTTCCTGGATGCAACTCCATCACTTTGGATGGCCTTGAGCCAGTGATTCCCAGGTGTGCGTGAGAATGCTGTATTTCACCAGCAAGGCCTTGAAGGTATCACTGAAGCTCTTTTTCTGTCCACCTGGAGCCTGCTGCCGTTTTGAAGCTGAGACTGGTGCACCTCCTTGGGGAGTTTCGTGTCAGGCATGTGGACAATGTGCCCAGCCCATCGTACCCCATCAAAGCTGGTCAGTGCCTCAATGCTGGGATGTTGGCCTTATCAATGACACTGGTGTTGGTGCATCTTTCTTCCTAGCAGATTCACAGGATCTTGCGCAGACAGTGTTGTTGGTACTGCTCCAGTGCCTTGAGGTGTCTGCTGCAGAAAATCCACATCTCAGAGCTAGACAGGAGGATGGGAAACACCACAGCTCTGTAAACCATGACCTTGGTGCCAGATCTGATGTTGTTGTCCTCAAACACCCGTTTCCTCAGGTGGCCAAAAGCTGCAGTAGCACACTGGAAGCAATGCTGGATCTCTTCATCAATAGCTGCTTTGACTGACAGGACAGGTATTGGAAGTAGTCAACATCCACTAAGCCCACACCCCCCACCCCACCTCACGGATGATCGGGGTTCACTTCACAATTCCAGGCCAGGTTGATGGAGCACCTTCATTTTCAGGGTGAGAGATGTGCTCTCATATGCCTCTGTAAATATACAGTACACAGATGATGTTTGCATATGTGCAGTCTCAGAGAATGTACTCCAGATCATTGTCTTATATGTAGGTAAAGATTGAAAATGTAATGATGGGATTACTAGGTGCATGTTTGTCATGTTTACACAGTAAAGAAGGCCTTTTAGTGGAAAGTTTACACTTCAGTTCTATTTCAGAGTGAACTTTCAAATGCTTCAGAAAGCAAAATCAATTTGAGTGGCAATATAAGACAAATGAACTAATGATGAAAGGAACAGAGGAAAGGGGGTTAGCAGAGATAGATATACATTAGCAAAAAATGTTTTAGGTAGTCTTAAGCTGGTGGGATAATCCTGAAGTAGTGAAGACCTTTAGATGCAGAGAGGAAGTTATGATGTTTCTTACTTTTGTCAAGTTAAATTAGTTGGTTCTTCACTACCTCTGTACATAAATATATTTAATAATCATTCAAACACAAATATTTTAAAATGCAATCTCCATTCTGCCAAATAAAAGGTAAAGCTGCAATGTTTGAAAGTCTGAAGGGGGAAGAAAAAATACTGTAAGTGTAAAAGAGGTCTGTCAGATCTGTAAAAATGAGAGGCAAGATAATATTTTAGGAATGCAATCTTCAGGTATTCTGGAGTGTTGTATATTATCTGGAACAACAGAGGTCAGAAGCTTTGGGATCACATCAATGGTTAGTCAGCCTCTCCTCACCCTTACTGACTGAGTTAGTGCCAAAATAATCAAGAGCTCTGTTAATAAGGTGCAGCAACATATTTATTTGTTGCATTCATTGTCCAAGCAGAACCTTTCTTATTTTGCATGCTGTATACCAAGAGGTCCCTCATAGGCCAACTGTTTCAACCAATGCTATTCAACAAGGGAATTACAATAATGATCGCTAAGAATTTGGCAGAGGGAGTATTTTAAACTTGTCCAGTTTACAAAAACGATGTAAAGGAATGAACATCATTGAAAATTATCTAAATGTCTGAATTATATAGTTATCCTTCATTGATCTGGAACAAAGTAGAATTAACAGCAAAGCAAGTTTATTTCCAATACTTTTTTCTTTTTATTTTGTAATTGCATTCATACAAGCTGAGGCACACCTCCTAGCAGAGCGCTTTAGGGAACATCTCCGGGACACCCGCACCAATCAACCACACCGCCCCGTGGCCAACATTTCAACTCCCCCTCCCACTCTGCCGAGGACATGGAGGTCCTGGGCCTCCTTCACCGCCGCTCCCTCACCACCAGATGCCCGGAGGAAGAACGCCTCATCTTCCGCCTCGGAACACTTCAACCACAGGGCATCAATGTGGACTTCAACAGTTTCCTCATTTCCCCTTCCCCCACCTCACCCTAGTTCCAAACTTTCAGCTCAGCACTGTCCCCATGACTTGTCCGGACTTGTCCTACCTGCCTATCTCCTTTTCCACCTATCCACTCCACTCTCTCCTCCCTGACCTATCACCTTCATCCCCTCCCCCACTCACCTATTGTACTCTATGCTACTTTCTCCCCACCCCCACACTCCCCTAGCTTATCTCTCCACGCTTCAGGCTCTCTGCCTTTATTCCTGATGAAGGGCCTTTGCCCGAAATATCGATTTCGCTGCTGCTTGGATGCTGCCTGAACTGCTGTGCTCTTCCAGCACCACCAATCCAGAGGCAGTGTGCTGCCAATTGTCACTCTGTCCTCATTCTTAAGTAATTGTTACACTGTCTGGAACCCCACCTGTTTAATATTATTATAATGTTAACCAAGAAGGCTTAACATACAAGTTAGCCGTTGAATAATTCATATGTGTGTCTTAAGCCTTTCTTTTTACTGCCTGTAAACTGCTGTGGGATAGTTTCTTAATACTCTCAATTAGTTTGGCATTTCCTCTGAATAACATGCAGATGAAAGAATGCATCTGTCAGATACCATGGGCATTACCCATATCATACTTATAAACTGAACACAGGCTGGAAAAACATGAGAATAACCACAGTAAACCTTTAATTAAGCCGACCTATAGAACTTACATGTAAACACTTTATGATTAGGAACCCTTTTTTTACTATCTTGCAGAATTTGCTTGCACATTTTAATAAACTTGAGATAAATAGGGAACATCTGTATTGTTCCAGTATGTTAGAAATCTCCAAGCTCTGGAAGTGATTTGAAACTGATTACGTTCTTGTGTTCGTGTTAAATAGAGCATCCACCAGCAAGGCTTTACTGTCATATTTTTGCCAGATTTATCTCCCTCTTGACAGCGATGACATTTGAAAAGAACGCAGGTTCTCTTTGTCCCAACCAGGTGGTTTAAAGTAAATGCTAATGAATCAAGGATCCACTTGTAAATCACAAACTAGCTTGACAGAATTGGTCACACTGTGCTGCAACAAATCACTGTTGTAACGATTCCAGAACTATACCTTAAATAAGCTCCAGAAACATACATAGCAATGTGATCATCTTAGAACATACGCTAAGGCAGAAACTTCAAATAATACGTAAAGCTAATACATTTAAACTTTTTTTAAGTTTTAAGAAAGTTTCATCATTCAAGTTTATAATAAGACCCCATCAATTTCTCACAATTCCGATATTGTATCAACCTTTGATCAAAACAAAACTTAGTCCGTGTTTTAGCCAATGTGGCTGCATTCCAATTCATGCTATGAGCTTCATTTCTCCTTTTACTTCTTGTTTAATGTTTATATTTTATCACAAATGTAAAAATTCTCATTGCTTAACAAGAAAATTATATTCAAATATACCATTGCAAGAAGCAGAGGGCTTTATCTTACCATAATTTGGCAACATTTCATTTCATATTGAGTTTCATGAAGGGTTTGCTCCAAGCAGCCTATGGGATTTTTCCTGCTATCAGCCGAGTCCAACCTCTCACCAGCTACCTATCACCAGCTGGTGGTGCCACTCCTGTCTGATGCTAGCCTGATTGTCGCACTTGACACAGCTAGAAGTAATCGCCATGACCTGGTCCTATGGCACCTTTAAAAGACCGTTCTGCATCCATGAAGGCACTGTCAATCCAGAGCTGTCTTGACTGGTTTGTGGTGCCTGTCTGAAACATGGTAGATTCAGGGAAATTGGCACCCTGCTTTGCAGACAGGAACCTGGAGGTCCTACTGAATAGAGTTATCCAAGGATTGTTCCCCTGAAGACTGGCAAGGAGGGCTTGACACCACACCCTGCCAGACTGGTTTGAGGTTACCAGCTGAGTCCATGGAGTCTCAACCATTTAAAGGAAGGGCTAGTCGTGAAGAGAGAATGTCTCTGCTCTGCCAGGGTGGATGCCACCATCTTCTCTTTTCTACCTCACACTCACTCCCTCTCTGCTACTGCACCTATCTTTCATCAAGTCTCATTTTCTACCACTCTTACTTCTCTCATGCTTTGCTTACTCAATTTGCTACACCCAGTTCCTCCATACCACTAACTCTGCATGGCCTGCTATCTGCCCACTCATTCATTCATGCCACCTCGTCACATTACCACCATTTTTATTTGCACCAGCAGCTGTGTCACCAACTTTCAACTCACTCATTTCTTCCTTTGCTTCAGGAGGTAGCAGCTCACAACAGGGTAGAACAAGCCAAGATGGATTTTGGGGTATCCAACATTCTGCCCTGGAGAGAGGATCCTGACCCTGACCATCTCAAGTGACTGAATGACCATGCCCAAGCCTCTGTAGTGGTAAAAAGGCTGTTCGTGACTTACTGTAACAGTATGCTTCCTGCACGTGCTGCTGGCACATTATGGAGATGTGAGGTTGTTCAGCAACTTGTCCACCCCCTTGACTGATGAATGCTGACAACCATGTCAAGCTGCCTGGCTTTGTGTCTGGGCAAGGCAAGGCAGGGCTTTGTGAGCATGGAGGTGTGCATTAAGTAAATGAGAAAGCAAGCAAGCGGCCTTGACTTGCAATCTTGTCCCGTCCACATGCTGGATTCTTGTCACTGTGAACAAAGTGTCCTTGTAGCAGCATTGCAATGAGAGGTGCCAATGGGCTCCAAATACAACATTGAAGATCTGAAGCATACTGTAAGTTCATAGGAATGTTCTATTAAGGTGGAAAATAGATGACATGTCTTAAATGTGGTGCTACCTTGGAACATACCCTATGTTATTGGTGTTGGTGCCCAAGAGGGAAGCATGGAATGACCATTCGGAGTGACCTGCTAGCACTCTAAATTTCTTGACAGAAATTTCTATTTCAAATTGGCATGTGGTAGGTTGAGAACGTGAATATTAGCAATGTAATTAGGTAGTACTGAGGGTAATAAAGAGCAATAATCCTCATTAAAAGCATTCTTGTTGCTCACTAGTGAGAATTTCATTTCAACATCTAGAACTTAGTTGGAAATTGTGACTTGCTGCTGACACCAAGAAGTCCTCATATGACTTCTCATGTGACTCTCCCAAATTACTTGTCATAACCCAGTCAGGCCCTGGGAAGTTTCCACCCATAAAGTATTTTATATGTTTTCAGAGAGGTTCCATCAGAATTCACAAACCAAACAATTAAGGCCACAGTCCACCAAAGACTAAATCAGTAAAAGCAAGCAGTTACAATGTTCAGTAGCTGGTCCCAGTTCATAACATCACAATTAGTCTCAAAGTCCCTTGAAAGGGATAGTAATCAACTAGGAATCTAATTTTTCAGGACAATCTGGCAACTCCGGCTAGAAGTGCAATGTATAACTTTATCTGTGTGTCAAAAATCATGTTGACACAGTATCGACAGCCATAAGATCGTCAGAACATCACTGCAGCAGTCTCTCAGGATAGTGTCCTAAACTCAACCATCTTTATTAGCCTCATCTATGACCTTCTTACTATAATAAGATCAGAGGTTGGATGTTTCCTCATGGTTGCACAATGTACAAATGGAGCAAGCCCTGGAAAACATTCAAGGTTGGAAAGATACGTTGCCAGTAACAGCCATGTCACACAAGTGCTAGGCAATGAGCATTTCCAACATGAGGGAATCCAGCTGTCACCCTTTGACATTCACTGCCAATATCATCATTGAATCCCATACTATCAGCATCCTGGAGGTAACAATGGACCAGAAACTGAAATGGACTAACCAGATAAATGCTACAAGATCAAGTCAGAGGCTATAAATTCTGTAGCAAGTAACTCTTATACTGACTTATCAAAGTCTGACCATCATCTACAAAGCACAGTCAAGAGTGTGATAGTATACTATCCATTTGCTTGGAAGAGAGTAGCCCCAGCTACACCGAATAAGCTTGATACCACCCAAGAGAAAGATGCCCATTTGATTGGCAACCCATGCAGCACTTTCAACATTCAACACTAATGCACAGTGGTACCTTTGCATGTATTATACAAGGTGTACACCAAGGCTCTTTAAACAACACCTACCACCTTGAAGAACAAGGACAACAGATACATGGGAACTCCACCCGCCTGCAAGTTTCCTACCAAATCACAAACTATCTGATTTGGATTTAGATCACCATACAGAGTTATAGAGTCATAGTGATGTACAGCATGGAAACAGACCCTTTAGTTCAATCCGTCCATGCCGACCAGTTATCCCAACCCAATCTAGTCCCACCTGCCAGCAGTTCAAAACCCTGGAAATGCAAGCCTAAAAGCATGTTCCTACACCCTAAGGAGTGCAACACTTCAGGAAGGTAGCTCATCACTATGACCACCACTACTGCCACCTCCAAGACAATAAATTCCAACCCAGCCAGTAATACAACCATGCCATGAATGAATAAAAAAATTCCCACTGAGGTGAGAATATGGTGGTGGTCTGGAACACAACTCCAATACAAAAGAAAAAAATTGTTAACTCATGAATAATGGTTCAGATATTTTTGTTTAAAGGTGATTTTTCCGAAAGATAAAATTTGGAGAAACAAATGAAATGACAGTTCTTCATTTTTCAGTTTTTCAGATGTGTTCATGCATTGGAATCTCATTGGTGTGACAATAAATGCTTTAAGCTGCATATAATTTAGTTTCTTGTCTGCATTTTATCAAACAGAAATTTGACTTGCTAGTCTGATGAAATCCATACTAATTTTTAATGGTTTAAGATGTTTGAGGATGTTAAATATTTAGTTATTGATTGAAATAAGTGAAAGACTGTATTTACTTAAGCAGGGTGACTAGTGGCACTATTTAACAATAAAGTTGAATTAGAGCATGGAAGTGATCAATGATTTCAATGAAATATCTCTTGTATGGATAGCAGAGATTTTGTGGCACACTGCTAGCATCCCTGCTTCTGAGCCAGAAGATTTGGATTCAAGTCTCACTCCAGGACTTGTTGGCCAAGTAACATGAGTTCATAATGTGGCCAAACAGGCTGAGTATCAACTTGTAAATCATTCTAATACTCATCAATGTCAAGCACTAAAGATGGAGGAGATTCTTAGTTAGCCTTGTGATGCAAAACATTGGAGTCTCTACCATCACTCTATACTTGTAGGCCACTGCCTATATATGTATGCATATATGTATATATATATATATATATATATATATATATGCATGTGTGCATGTTGCCACACAATTGAGATACCTTGGGAGTGGGGTGGGGGGGGGGGGGGGTGTAGGGGGGAGGGTTGGCATCATCATTCCTGTGTTATCTAAATGTAACTCAAATGAGGAACATGGATTATGTTTACTTTGAAGTGCTCTAGTGGGCTTATTTCCAGCTAAACTCATACATACAGTACAGAGTAATCTCGAGACACAGGCTATGCCTTGAGTGCTACAGTGCAGTGAGCCTGGGGTCAGGTGATAATGTCTGGGTATGTGGATCATTTGCACATTGAGATTTTAAAGACACGTCATTCTAAATGAGATAGCACAATGTCCCCTTTGTTTCCAAACATAGCTTTATATACTATGAATGAAAACACATAAATATTGGACAATAGCAAACTTAGTTAGGCAGAAATGAGGATTACAAAATATATAACTACAGAGATCTAAGAGGTCATAAGTCATTTCAGCTTTTGACAACTCTTCTAGATCTTGTAATGTTAGAAATGGAAATATGGATTTTTCCCTTGGTTGCTCTTGGTCTGTAAATGTCACTTGTGTGCTGATTATTGGCCTGGCACTCCATTACTCCATTATCATCTGGGTGTGCTCTTTCATGTTCACTGTGCACAACTGGCAAATTATACACTTCTCTTTAGCTGGTTTCTGTTCCTCCAAAGCGTTGCTTCATCAGTTGTTTTGACTTCATATTTCCTGGGCTCACGGTGCACTTTAGAAGCCACTTTAGGGAACCATCTTCCCATTTTGGACTTTGTTACTCCGACCCTTTTCTCCTACATGTAGCTGCGGTAATTCTACATCTGCGTGGAAAGTATACACCACCTTCACTCTCCTTTGTTTATTGAGAAGTGTATCCTGTGTCTCAGATAATTTGGGTAAATTTGGCAAAATCATTTTTGCCTGCCTTTTGACATGATCTGTGTTGGAGATGGTAATCCACCTTCAGAAGTGTAGCTCTGAGGTGTGAAATGGCACAACACAAATTTTGACTCATTGTCCTTCATTTCAGGATGAGTAATCTGGGGTAATGTGGTGAGGTCATGATGAAAATTCGGTCTAAACCACAAGGGTCTGTGAACACCAATTGATGAGTTGATGCCATTCCCAGCATTGACCTCCGGTTTCAGAAATCGTTGTAATGAAAAAGTATCAGAGGTCCTCACGGAAGAAAGAGAAAGGGAGGGAAGATAGGACATCACATGGCCTCACCAAATTGGCATATATTCCTGAATGACTTCCTGTATACCGTGGCTTTCTTCAAGTGCACTGAGCAGGCTGAATATGGTACTCAGTGTGCCTGCTACTGAAGGGCTTGATGTATTCTTTACTTATCTTATAATTGGACGTTAAAAGAAATAATTGGTGTCTAAAATGAACTTGTGTCCATTCAAATTGATGAGTGATGATTTTGGACTAAGGGCCTGATGGATTCTTGTGTTAGGGTGGAGGTCTTCTGTGTCGCTGCGGTTAGTGACTCTGGAATATCTTGCACATACTCACTAACATTTGATATCACTGTTAATTCCTGGTCAATGTGTCCTTGGTGTAAGTTATGACAATGTGTCTTGGTGGAGAGCTTTGGGCACATATGTTTTATTTTTTTAAAATCACAGCTCTCGAGTTACTGAGCTCATCTCAGGGGGCAGCATGGTGGCTCAGCGGTTAGCACTGCTGCCTCACAACGTCAGGGACCTGGGTTCGAGCACAGCCTCAGTTAACTGTCTGTGTGGAGTTTGCACATTCTCCCAGTGCCTCCATGGGTTTCCTCCCACAGTGAAAAAGATGTGCAGGTTAGGTGAATTGGCCATGCTAAATTGCCCATAGTGTTCATGAATGTGTAGGTTTAGGTGCATTAGTCAGGGGGAATGGGTTTGGGTGGGATACTCTTCGGAGGGTTGGTGTGGTCTTGTTGGGCCACGAGGCCTGTTTAGACACTGTAGGGAATCTATGGAATCTCTAAAGCCAGAAGTTTCTGAAAATACAGTCATAGAGTCATAGAGATGTACAACATGGAAACAGACCCTTCGGTCCAGCCCGTCCATGCTGACCAGATATCCCAACCCAACCTAGTCCCACCTGCCAGCACCTGGCTCATATACCTCCAAACCCTTCCCATTCATATACCCATCCAAATGCCTCTTAAATGTTGCAATTGTACCAGCCTCAACACTTCTTCTGGCAGCTCATTCCATACACGTACCACCGTCTGCGTGAAAAAGTTGCCCCTTAAGTCCCGTTTATATCTTTCCCCCTCTCACCCTAAACCTATGCCCTCTAGTTCTGGACTCCCCGACCCCAAGGAAAAGACTTTATGTATTTATCCTATCCATGCCCCTCATAATTTTGTAAACCTCTACAAGGTCACCCCTCAGCCTCTGACGCTCCAGGGAAAACAGCCCGAGCCTGTTCAGCCTCTCCCTATAGCTCAAATCCTCCAACCCTGGCAACATCCTTGTAAATCTTTTCTGAACCCTTTCCAGTTTCACAACATCATTCCGATAGGGAGGAGACCAGAATTGCATGCAATATTCTATCAGTGGCCTAACCAATGTCCTGTACAGCCGCTACATGACCTCCCAATGCCTTCTTCACAATCCTATCTACCTGCGACTCCACTTTCAAGGAGCTATGAACCTGCATTTCAAGGTCTCTTTGTTCAGCAACACTCCCTAGGACAATAAGTCCTGCTAAGATTTGCTTTCCCAAAATGCAACACCTTGCATATATCTAAATTAAACTCCATCTGCCACTTCTCGGCCCATTGGCTCATCTGATCAAGATCTTGTTGTAATCTGAGGTAGCCCTCTTTGATGTCCACTACACCTCCAATTTTGGTGTCATCTGCAAGCTTACTAACTGTACCTCTTGTGCTTGCATCCAAATCATTTACGCAAATGAAAAAAAGTAGAGTACCCAGCACCGATGCTTGTGGCACTCCACTGGTCACAGGCCTCCAGTCTGAAAAACAACTCTCCACCACCACCCTCTGTCTTCTACCTTTGAGCCAGTTCTCTATCTACATGGCTAGTTCTCCCTGTATTCTGTGAGATCTAACCGTGCTAATCAGTCTCCCATGGGGAACCTTGTCGAACTGAGAATGTGTTGCTGGAAAAGCGCAGCAGGTCAGGCAGCATCCAAGGAACAGGAGAATCGACATTTCGGGCATAAGCCCAACCTTGTCGAACGTCTTACTGAAGTCCATATAGATCACATCTACCACTCTACCCTCTTCGATCCTCTTTGTTACCTCTTCAAAAAACTCAATCAAGTTTGTAAGACATGATTTCCCATGCACAAAGCCATGTCGACTATCCCTAAGCAGTCCTTGCCTTTCCAAATACATGTACATCCTGTCGCTCAGGATTCCCTCCAACAACTTGCCCACCACCGAGGTCAGGCTCACCAGTCTATAGTTCCCTGGCTTGTCCTTACCACCGTTCTTAAACAGTGGCACCACATTAGCCAACCTCCAGTCTTCCGGCACCACACCTGTGACTAGCGATGATACAAATATCTCAGCAAGAGGCCCAGCAATCACTTCTCCAGCTTCCCACAGAGTTTTAGGGTACACCTGATCAGGTCCTGTGGATTTATTCAACTTCATGCGTTTCAAGACGTCCAGGACTTCCTCCTCTGTAATATGAACATTTTTCAAGGTGTCACCATCTATTTTGCTACTTTCTATATCTTCCATATTCTTTTCCACAGTAAATACTGATGCAAAATACTTGTTTAGTATTCCCCCCATTTTCTGCAGCTCCACACAAAGGTCACCTTGCTGATCTTTGAGGGGGAAAAATTAACGAGGTGAGCGGATAAAGGGGGCGCAGTGGTAGTCTGGCACACTGACCTCTACACTGTTGAAGCCAAACGCCAACTCAAGGACACCTCTTCCTACTGCCCCCTCGACCATGACCCCACCCCCCCATCACAAAACCATCATCTCCCAGATCATACAGAACCTCATCACCTCAGGAGATCTCCCACCCACAGCTTCCAACCTCATAGTCCGGGAACCCCACACTGCCCAGTTCTACCTCCTTCCCAAGATCCACAAGCCTGACCACCCTGGCCGACCCATTGTCTCAGTATGCTCCTGCCCTACTGAACTCATCTCTACCTACCTCGACACTGTCCTATCCCCCCTAGTCCAGAAACTCCCCACATACGTTCGAGACACCACCCACGCCCTCCACCTCCTCCAAGACTTCCGTTTCCCCGGCCCCCAACGCCTCATCTTCACCATGGATATCCAATCCCTCTACACCTCCATCCGGGGCCTCCAAGCCCTCCGTTTTTTCCTCTCCAGACATCCCCAACAGTACCCTTCCACCGACACTCTCATTCGTTTGGCTGAACTGGTCCTCACCCTTAACAATTTCTCCTTCGAATCCTCTCACTTCCTCCAGACCAAAGGGGTAGCCATGGGCACACGTATGGGCCCCAGCTATGCCTGTCTCTTTGTTGGCTACGTAGAACAGTTGATCTTCCGCACCACTCCCCACCACTTCCTCCGCTACATTGATGACTGCATTGGCGCCACCTCGTGCTCCCGCGAGGAGGTTGAGCAATTCATCAACTTCACCAACACATTCCACCTTAACCTTAAATTTACCTGGACCATCTCTGACACCTCCCTCCCCTTCCTGGACCTCTCCATCTCCATTAATGACGACCGACTTGACACTGACATTTTTTACAAACCCACCAACTCCCACAGCTACCTAGATTACACCTCTTCCCACCCTGCCTCCTGCAAAAGTGCCATCCCGTATTCCCAATTCCTCCGCCTCCGCCGTATCTGCTCCCAGGAGGACAAGTTCCACCACAGAACACACCAGATGGCCTCCTTCTTTAGAGACCGCAATTTCCCTTCCCATGTGGTTAAAGATGCCCTCCAACGCATCTCGTCCACATCCCGCACCTCCGCCCTCAGACCCCACCCCTCCAACCGTAACAAGTACAGAACGCCCCTGGTGCTCACCTTCCACCCTCCCAACTTTCGCATAAACCAAATCATCTGCCGACATTTCCGCCACCTCCAAAAAGACCCCACCACCAGGGATATATTTCCCTCCCCACCCCTTTCCACCTTCCGCAAAGACCGTTCCCTCCGTGACTACCTGGTCAGGTCCACGCCCCCCTACAACCCACCCTCCCATCGCGGCACCTTCCCCTGCCACCGCAGAAACCTGCGCCCACACCTCCTCCCTCACCTCTATCCAAGGCCCTAAAGGAGCCTTCCATATCCATCAAAGTTTTACCTGCACACCCACTAATATCATTTATTGTATCCGTTGCTCCCGATGCGGTCTCCTCTACATTGGGGAGACTGGGCGCCTCCTAGCAGAGCGCTTTAGGGAACATCTCCGGGACACCCGCACCAATCAACCACACCGTGCCATGGCCCAACATTTCAACTCCCCCTCCCACTCCCACTCTGCCGACGACATGGAGGTCCTGGGCCTCCTTCACCGCCGCTCCCTCACCACCAGACGCCTGGGGGAAGAACGCCTCATCTTCCGCCTCGGAACACTTCAACCCCAGGGCATCAATGTGGACTTCAACAGTTTCCTCATTTCCCCTTCCCCCACCTCATCCTAGTTCCAAACTTCCAGCTCAGCACTGTCCCCATGACTTGTCCGGACTTGTCCTACCTGCCTGTCTCCTTTTCCACCTATCCACTCCACCCTCTCCTCCCTGACCTATCACCTTCATCCCCTCCCCCACTCACCTATTGTACTCTTTGCTACTTTCTCCCCAGCTTATCTCTCCACGCTTCAGACTCTCTGCCTTTATTCCTGAGGAAGGGCTTTTGCCCGAAACGTCGATTTCGCTGCTCCTTGGATGCTGCCTGAACTGCTGTGCTCTTCCAGCACCACTAATCCAGAATCTGGTTTCCAGCATCTGCAGTCATTGTTTTTACCTCGTTGATCTTTGAGGAGCCCTATTCTCTCCCTAGTTACCCTTTTGTCCTTAATGTATTTGTAAACACCCATTGGATTCTCCTTAACTCTATTTGCCAAAGCTATTTCATGTCCCCTTTTTGTCCTCCTGATTTCCCTCTTAAGTATACTGTTACAGCCTTAATACTCTTCTAAGGGTTCACTCTGTCTATACTTTACATTTGCTTTCGTCTTTTTCTTAACCAAACCCTCAATTTCTTTAGTCATTCAGCATTCCCTATACCGACCAGCCTTTCCTTTGACCCTAACAGAATATACTTTCACTGGATTCTCGTTATCTCATTTCTGAAGGCTTCCCATTTTCCGGCCATCCCTTTACCTGCGAACATCTGCCCCCAATCAGCGTTTGAAAGTTCTTGCCTAATACCATCAAAATTGACCTTTCTCCAATTTAGAACTTCAACTTTTAGATCTGGTCTATTCTTTCCCATCACTATTTTAAATCTAATAAAATTATGGTCGCTGGCCCCAAAGTGCTCCCCCACTGACACCTCAGTCACCTGCCCTGCCTTATTTACCAAGAGTAGGTCAAGTTTTGCACCTTCTCTAGTAGGTACATCCACATACTGAATTAGAAAATTTTCTTGTACACACTTAACAAATTCCTCTCCATCTAACCCCTTAACATTATGGCAGTCCCAGTCTATGTTCAGAAAGTTAAAATCCCCTACCATAACCACCCTATTATTCTTACAGATAGCTGAGATCTCCTTACAAGTTTTTTTCCCAATTTCCCTCTGACTATTAGGGGGTCTATAATACAATCACAATAACTTCCCTGGATGTATTTCCAGGAATATCCTCCCTCAGTATAGCTGTAATGCTATCTCTATTCAAAAATGCTATTCACCCTCCTCTCTTGCCTCCCTGTCTATCCTTCCTGTAGCATTTGTATCCTGGAACATTAAGCTGCCAGTCCTGCCCATCCTTGAGCCATGTTTCTGTAATTGCTATGATATCCCAGTCCCATGTTCCTAACCATGCCCTGAGTTCATCTGCCTTCCCTATTAGGCCCCTTGCAATAAATGCAGTTTAATTTATCAGTTGTACCTTGTCCCTGTCTGCCCTGACTGTTTGGCTTGCTTCTGTTCTCAACTGTACCAGTCTCAGATTGATCTCTTTCCTCATTACCTCCCTGGATCTCCTGCCACCTTACTAGTTTAAATCCTCCCAAGAAGCTCTAACAAATCTTCCTGCCAGTATATTAGTCCCCTTCCAATTTAGGTGCAAACCGTCCTTCTTGTACAGGTCACTTCTACCTCAAAGTAATTCCAATGATCCAAAAATGTGAATCCTTCTCCCATACACCAGCTCATCAGCCATGCATTCATCTGCTCTATCCTCCTATTCCTGCCCTCACTAGCTCATAGCACCGGGAATAATCCAGATATTACTACTCTCGAGGACCTCCTTTTTAAATTCCTGCTTATCTCTCTGTAATCTCCCTTCAGAATCTCAACCTTTTCTCTTCCTATGTCATTGATTCCAATGTGGACAATGACCTCTTGCTGGTCCCCCTCCCCCTTGAAAACATTCTGCACCCTCTCTGAGACAACCTTGTCTATCACCTGTTTTATTGTGCCAGGTCATCCTGCAATAACTTCCCACAGTACTGTCAGTTGTGAGTGGTTTGCTGTTCCTGATTGAATCTGGTCATATTTGTACCAGCTGAAAAGCAATAGATTAGTTTGGAGCACATATTCCACCTCTGTCCCCTTGTAGGTCCAGTGAAACATAGGCATCTTTGCTCAGGTTTAGTAATCTGCTCAGAGTAACTAATGTGACCATTTTGATCCAAGATTTGTAGCCAACATCAAGGTCAAATCCTTGTACTTTTACCACAATTCATTGAGACTTAAGGGTGTATTTATCACCATTTTCTAATCAGTTTTCTCAATGAAATGATCACCAAACAGGTACATATGGAATCTTGTGATACCACATATGAGAGCAAATGTTTCATGCTCTATGGCCGAATAATTGGACTGCACTCAAGATAGACTTTTACGTTCAACTAAAATAATTTACTATCTTACAAGATGCTATTTCTGCAAGCATTAACTTCCAAGATTATCTTCATCCTTGAGTCCTAGTACTGCAAGATGAATGTTTTGGCTGACAACACTTATTTGAGACTTGAATATATGTTGATGGTCCCCTTACCATACATATGGAATGTCTTTCTTTCAGAGCTCTGATAATGATGGTGCTTTGTGACAAACGTTTGGAATATATGGTACTCAGAAATTGAAGAACCCAAGACACTTCTGTAGGTCTTCTCTGTCTTGTCAATTTTGCCTGTGTCCAAACAGGCTCCATAACCTTAATAAATAGAGCTAAAAAAAAAATCTGACGTGTTCAAATGGCTTTTCTTGCTTTAAAAAATTGAACCTCTGTGGCAAGTTACTGCTATCAGTGAGTGAAACCTCTGATCATGCTCTTTCTTGGATTTGCGAATTCCTCATTCTCTGCAGCAGTGCTTTTGTGTCCAAATATATTTCCTCTAATTCTGTTCACATGCTGTTGGAACATATCCTGACAGATAAATCAAATCTAATCTCTAGAAATATCTCCTCCAAATAGTGTTGTAAAGGTAGTGACTTCCTGAGATTCCTTGGCTAAATGCACCAACCAACATCTTCAATCTAGAAGTTACCTGATTGCTCTGTCCTTCCTTAATACACAAGTAATTGAGCTACACCAGTCAGTATGGTGATCAACATAGCATAAGAAGCCATTGCTTTTCTATATGTGATGCTACACTTTCTTGAAGGTTTAATTGACAGAATTACATCTTCTTTAAGGAGCAATACAGCATCAATATTGAAGCTTCCTATATTGCCAAACCTGCCCAAGTAAGATTGTTGTAAATCCTAGACTGAATCAATGCATAAAATCTTGGTCTTTTCTGCTATCATGATAATTTTGTGGATAGTCACAATTTTTCTTATTCACTGGTGGGACATGGGAGTCGTTGGTTGGGCCAGCATTTGTTGTCCATCCTTAGTTACCTTTAAAAAGGTGTTGGTGTAATGCCTTCTTGAACTGCTGTAGTCAATGTTGAGGTCATACACAATAGCCCCACCGTTTCTGGTCCACTTGTTCAACCAGATAAAATATTGATGGCTTTCCATTCTGAATTGCCATAGCTGTAATGTATTGTTAGGGCAAGGGATTGGCAAGGGATTGGCAACCCATTATATGCAGTTAAGTGAGCAGCTATCTGGTAGCATTGAGTTCCAATGCTCTCAGTACACATTGTTCAGAATTCAGACTGTTAGAATATTTGTACTAGCTCCCATTCAGAGAAAATGACAATGATTGTGATAATACAACACTGGCTGGCTGACTTGACTAGACGGCTAGTCTGGATCAAATTGATGCCAACAACCCAGAGTTCAAGCTCTGTTCCTGTTGGGGTGAATTTGGGACTTGCCTCCTTACCCTATTGGTTGTGTTGCTGTGCATCAAAGCTGCCTTCAGGCAGGGAACATAAGAAGAAGCATTGGTAGCTTAAATCAGCTTTTGTTAATATTATGTGGTACCTATTCAGTTGAATTGAAGGAAGTCCAATTCAATCTCATTCAACAGCCAATTAAACAGAGCAATTAAAATGTACATTAATACTTATAAAAATGCCTGCAAAACTTCAGCTTACCTTCTATTAATACAATTGTGGTAAATATACACATAGGACTTACTCTTCAACAAGAAAAATGTGTTTTCCGCAGTTTTCCAGGGAGACTTCAACCTACATTTGGTTGTATGGTTGCAAAGATCAATATAACTTTTCCCCTGCTGTGTGCAATTATTTGCTACAACAAACCTAAAAGTAAAAATTAACGTCTTGACGAAATTACTAATAGAGGCATTGTGGCTAACAGCTGCACTGAATGAAATAACCCCTGGGCATTACCATTTGAAATCTCTTGTTGCCCTGTGTTATTCCTTTTCCATTAAAAATATTTTGATGCTCTCCAGTTGTCTTGTCTTAGGCAGAGTTTGGATTCAGATGTTCCCCAGTCTCCACTCAGCAGACAACTGTCTGATTTATGAATCTTACCATAGTTTGGCAAAGTTTCATTTTCATCAAGTTTTATAGAGGCATAGTAAGCTTTCTCGCTTTCTCATCCAAAATTGCCTCATTAACTTTGTCCTCTCTTGTTCATCGCTGGCTGGATTCTCCTACTGACCATAACTAGATGAACATACCACTAGTTGGATATCTCAGAAATAGACTGGTATGACTGGCACCAATGTCATCTTTTAATGCCATTGCATGCCTGGACAAGCACTGGCTTTCCAAGCTGCATGCCCGCATGCTCTCCTAGAGAGCATAGCAGGCAAAGGGAAATGGGTTGCTGGTACCAGGAGCATGCCCATTGTATCGACAGGCAACAAATTAGCACCGTTACATGTCCCCTCCAGTACCTTCCAGGAAGAAACTATCTTAGACAGCAATTACTTCTCCAAATTTCTCAGGAAGCATGGGCAAGACTGCCTCCTCCAATCTTCCTCAGCTCAGTTGCTGACACCTCAGTAGGTGTTTTAGTTGCATTAGTGTCAGGTCAACCTGTTGATATGCAAGTCACTGCCATGTCTCTGTAGATGACTGAAGAAAAAATGCTCCAGGCTCCTGACACTCAGAGGACTGTCAGACAACAGATACCTGCTCAGGCCTAAACAGGAAAGGATCCCATGGTATCAGCCATACACAAATTCAAACAAGTGTACATGTAGACAGGTTAGTGGGAGACAATGGCCACCATAGTGGTCTATGCAGGAAAGGATCCCATAGTGTCAGCTATTCATGAATTCAAAGATTAGTACATGTAGACGGGTTAGTGGGAGGCAATGGCCACCATAGTGCAAAGTTGCAATGCCATGGGGACCCTGCTGCCTCAGTCATGTAATTACCTGCAGCCTCTCTAGACATGTTGGCAGCTGCCATGGAGAGCTATAGCAGGACCCTCAGAGTCTGCAAGATATGCACAGTCTTGCACTCCATCACCGTTATTCCAGATGCCTCTTCCTCCCAGAGTCAGGCAAGTGCTAGTGTGCACCCAAACATAGGAGGAACAACATATAGACCTTTCAAAAGTCTCCTGTCAGGGGACTGGGATCTCTACCTCCACTCTGCTTCCCACCATCACGCGTGTGCAAGTTCAGGCTGAGGTGCATGCACTTGCCTCGGGCAAGGATTCGTTCAGGATAGTCTCTCCCCTGGACACGGATGTCCCAGGGTCGGCAGACCAAAGATCAAAGACCAAAAGAGACCATTATACAGCAGGTTCCTCTCACCTCAGCTGCAGATCTAGGGATTGCACTGAGACATAATGAGGAGGGGAAGAAGGAAGAAGTCCTTCCAAGAGCACACATGATTGCAACTAAGTTCTTACATCTGTAAATATATGTTCACTTCCGATTATCATCTATTTGTGCAAGTGTCTGCGTAAACAAAAATATAGACTTGAAGGTAGCAAAGCCATTGCTCCTTATCCCTAAAGAATGTTTTGTGGCCCAAGGTGTGAAGTGAGTAGCTGTTGCTCCATGCGCAGGCAGTGGGTGACTGGCAGGTAACTGCAAGTTTGGTAACCAGCTCCCGCTGTCTAGGTGCACAGACATTATTATTTTTTCACAGTCATCAGTGGGAACCAGCCATTAGACTGTATAAAATGGTTAGGAGAGCCTGGGTCCAGGAGTTAGACTACACAGAATAGGCTGATGCCTAAAAGTCACAAGAAAGGCTAAGCTCACATTTATGTTTTACCCTCATTGTCCGAGTGACCCTAGCCTTAACACTAAACGTTTCAAGGGCCCCATTTGAAGGCCGTCCCCTCATGGGTGGCAGCACTTGCTCCATACATTCTGGGTGTGGTCACAGCTACTTTCATTTCCATTCCACACTTGAGATATACAGAATGATGGAAGGCAACAGCAGCTGTCCTCAGACTGTGAGTTTCAGGCTCTGCCTCTCCATGTAAGTTACCCTCCAAGCATCAACATCGCTCTCCTTGTTGCCCTCCGCATCAACCCCATAGGTGTCACACCGCCCTCAAGTCCTTACCCATGCCATTTATCGAATCTGCATCTGCTTGCCTCCTTCAATTTCTTTTCCTAACTGTCTTGGTGTTATCCTGAATTTAGCTACAATGCCTTCTCTCCCCTCATCTAAGTCATAGAGTCATAGAGTCATGCAGCATGAAAACAGATCCTTCAGTCCAACTCACCTGCGCTGGCCAGACATCCCAATCTGATCTAACTGCATTTGCCAGTATTTGGTCCATATCCCTCTAAACCCTTCCTATTCATCTCCAGATGCCTTTTAAATGTTGTAATTGTACTTGCCTCCATCTCCTCTGGCAGCCCATTCCATATATGCATTGCCCTTGACATAAACATGTTTCCTAAGCCACAGTGCCAGAAGAGCCCCGTTATGTTACTTTTCCAATGAATTGCAATAAATTTGTTAGATGTGATTTTAATTTGATGAAAGCTTGCTGATACTTCCTGATTACCTTGCATTTCTCTAGCGCACAGCTATAATCTCTTTAATAATCAATTCCGCAGGATGGACATTATGACTAACTGCTCTATAGTCTTCTGCATTCTCCCCCCTCCTTTTCTTGAATGGAGGGGTTATATTTGCCATTTTTCAATCTTACAGAACCAGTTCCTGAATCTAGGGAATTTTGGAAAATTGACACCAATGCACCCACTACCTCATTAACAATCTCTTTTAAGACTCTAGGATGAAATCCATCTGAACCCAAAGTCTTGCCAGCCCACAGCTCCATTAATTTGCTTAGTATGAATCCCCTTGTGTTTGTAATTTTATTAGGTCACCATTCCCTTTCCACCTGATTTATAGTTATTACTTGAATGTGCTTTGTATTCAATATAATGAAGGCAGAAGCAAAATAGTTATTAATTCTCATCCACCATTTCCTTTTATCTACTGTTATCTGCTCATTCTCATTCTCTAAATAACTAATACACTTTATTTTTTATCTTTTACTATCCATTTTTAATTTTCTAACTAGCTTCATCTCATGCTCTAATTTCTTTTGATTAGCTTTTTAGTGATTCTTTATTTTTTGACTCATCATCTGACCTGCCATTCACCTTTGTGCAGTTACATGAATTTTCCTTAAATATGATGCTTTCCCTAACTTTTTTTGTTAGCCGTGAATTTTGGGTTCTCCCTTTCAAAATTTTCTTTATAGTGGGAATGTACTTATTCTGAGTATTCAGAAATATCCACTTAAATGACTCTCACTGTTTCTCTATTAACCTATCCCCTCATCTAGTATGCCAATTTGCTTCGGGTAGCTCAGATTTCAGATCCACATAGTTGCCCTTATGTATGTTTAAATTATTAGATTTAGCTCCAGTCTTCTTCCTTCCATACAGAATGTAAAACTCAATTATCCTTGGGTAACTATCTGTGTGGAGTTTGCACATTCTCCCCATGTCTGCGTGGGTTTCCTCCGGGTGCTCTGGTTTCCTCCCACAGACCAAAGATATGCAGGTTAGGTGAATTGGCCATTCTAAATTGCCCATAGTGTTAGCTGCATTGGTGTGGGTGGGTTACTCTTCGGAGGGTCGGTGCAGACTTGTTGGGCCAAACGGCCTGTTTCCACACTGTAGGGAATATAATCTAATTTAATATTGTAGTTGCTGTAACTCTGAGGTTATTCATTAATCCTGCCACCTTACACAATATTTCAAATGTATTACTTCACACATGGTTTCATGACACAATGACTAAACTTCCTACAGGCAGGTTTTGAGAAGATTTGTCAACAGAAAATTGCCTACAGGCAATTAGGAACAATGTCACCTGTTGTACTGTTGGTCACCCTCTCACCTATAAATTACACATTTCGAGGTCCAAATTCTACTCAGGCACAGAAGCACACAAATCTGGACTGACATTCCTGTATAGTGGTGAGAATTACCAGAGGTGCCACCCTTTAAGTGAGATATTAAACAGAGACCTTGTCTGCCTTTTATGATTATTTTAAAAGATCCCACGAATCTATTTTGAGGAAGAGCAAATGAATTATTCTTGGTGCCAAGGCCAAATATACATCTGTCACTCAACAGACAAAAAGAAACAGAAGATTTTATCATCATCACTTTGTTGTTGAAGAAACATATTGTGTTTCATGTGTTACAACAGTGACTACACTTTAAATGTACATCACTGGACACAAAACGTTAACTCTGATTTCTCTTCACAGATGCTGCCAGACCCGCTGAGCTTTTCCAGCAACTTCTGCTTTGTTTCTGATTTACAGCATCCCCAGTTCTTTCAGTTTTTACTGTTAAATATCTGGTGGTCATGAAAAGTGTGGTATAAAGTGTGCAAGTCTTTCTTTCCTTTGTGAGTAATAAATTCTGGTTTTGCAATAATTTCCCACTTGCCATGATCATATAATGGTACAACACAAGTTTTAATGAAACATATCAACCACTCAAAGCTGAAAGTTAACTTTGCAAACATCCCAAGACCTTTCAATATTCCTTAAAAACTAATAGATTTAAATGTTAGGAAGAGGTTTCCAGAGAACCCAGCTTGTCAATATCCTCAGATGTATCTTTTGATGTAATAATAAGGTCAATTTAAACAAAAAAAAAACATTACCCTGGTGCAGGCAATCACAGTCCTGTGCTAAATGGAAATTTTTGCCTCATGTGTACTGTCTTACCATGCTGAAACAATGATAATCTTGGCCTTTGAACTTATTCATCCAGTTCAATATGAAAAAAAACACATTTGATTTATAAATCCCTTGTAACTGCAATTTCATTTGAGCATGTTGCAGATATAGTTAAGGTTCTTTGCTACTTCAAAATTAATCACTTCATTAGATTACACTGACAAAAGGTTGTGATTCTTAATCTCGCAGGTGCATTTTGCTACTGAGGCTATTGTTGCATGATGTAAAATAAGAATCAATAATATATGTGCTCATCATAGATCTCATCATCAAAGACATCAAACACTTTTCCTAATCAGAAGCAACATTTCAGGGAGAGTGCTGTAAGACATCAATGAACTGGATAAGCAAAGCAGCATTGGTCTCCAGTGATCCCTCATAGCGGGGGCATCCAACGCCATCAATACAGCTATAAAGTTATGACTCGCTTTTGCCCGAAATGTCAATTTTCCTGCTCCTCAGATGTTGCCTGACCTGCTGTGCTTTTCCAGCACCACTGATCTAAACTCTGGTTTCCAGCATCTGCCGTACTCACTTTTGCCTATGTCAATAATGGTATCAACTTGAGTCTATGCCAGTGAGAGACCAAAGAGCACAACAAAGCTGCTGTGTAGTTTGGACATCTTCCACCATCATCCAGAGGGTCCATAGCATAATTTGTAAAGACAACATCACAACAAAGAAGTGCTACAAAGGACAAGTCAGAGATGCCTGCTGAATATGATGACAGAGAAATAACTGAGATTGATTGGGCTCATATTTTACCTCCTATACCTGCGCCCAGTCAAAATCTATTTTTAGTAATCTGTGGGATGTGGGCATCACCAGTCAGGCCAGCACTTATGCTGCATCCCTTGATTCCCAGAGGGCAGTTAAGAGTCAACCACATTGCTGTGCATCTAGAGTCACATACAGACCAGACCAGGTAAGAATGGCAGATTTCTTTCCATAAAGGACAGTAGGGAACCAAATGGACTTTTAATGCCAATCGACTGTGATTTCATGGTCACTACTAAGTGAATCTTTTACTCCAAACTTTTATTTAATTTAAATTTTACCACCTTGGAATTCAAACCTATGTCCCTGGCACATTATCACTAGTGATGTTGCCACCACATTACCACTAGTAGAATGGACACCACCAGATGAAAATAAAGATGGGCCAACTAAAGATGACCCAATGAGTTGCATTTGAAAAGAACATTGTGAAGGAATAGAAGCAGTGGTCAATTAACCACCATCTAAAAGACATTTTATATCACTGCTAAAATATTATTATTGAAACGCAGGAAATGCAACAGTCAATTTCCACACTAACAATTTTAGATGTCTGTTTAAAACACTGACGCAGACATCTAAATACTGTTAGTATGGAAGTTGACTGTTGCATTTCAATCATTTCAACATTAATAGTTTAAAAATACTTAAGTAGCTGAAAAGCACTTTGAAATATCCAATGGTTGGGAAGGGAATTATATAATTGAAAGCCTTTTTTCTTGATCACTGTTATCTGTTTCCCTCTCATTTTCTCACACATCTCCATACAACTAACAATGTTAAAGGCAGTATGTAAAAGTACATTTGGTTATCAATAAGTGAGCTAATTCCTTGTTTTGGCTGTTTCAGAATCTGTGGTTGTTGGTAGCATAGCAATACGGGGTCCAGGGACAATGGGAATGACAGGTAAGCTTTCAAAGCCAATCTTTTGGGTGAGTGGGCAGGAATAGGGGTGTGACAATGCTGCTCCTTTAACAAGGTTATACTGTCCTTGGCTTTTTTACAGAGATCATAAAAGCAGCGTACCAAAAAGTCTAGATTTGAAGGGTTTTAGATCCAATTTAATTATAGCTAACAGATACTGCCTCAGGAAAAAGGCTTCCAAGTTTAAAAAACACTTGTACAAGCACAAGCATTTTACCTTAAGACTTTCACAAGGCAACTATGCTAAACCTTCTGAGAATATCAAAGTTATGAGAATATTTTGGGAGCTCTTAGTTTTGAACTTCAGCTGATATGAATAAGCAAGAATTTACCCATATCTGGCAGTAACTAGTTGCAATGAATGCTTGGTATTATCTCTGGTCATGTACACTAATGTATGCTTCTGTATGTAGAGTATGTACCACATTAAATCATTTATTCAGATTATAGTTCCGAGTTAAATTGGTGACAATATATTTCTGTACAAAAGCAATTTACGTACAACAGAAGGACTTCATCTGTGTTCGGTAATGTGAACATTTTGTTCTGAAGTCAAATCATTATATTGCTCAGCTGTTTACTACAGCTAACATTTCTAAAATCTTAATGGTTACAAAATGAAGCCATTTTTAAAAATCAATAACAGAAGGTTAAAACTTTGATGGAAGCAGCTTTGGTTTAAGATTAAGGGTTGTTTTTGCTGCAAACAGCTGCTGCTTTCAATAGAAATCAACTGGGCATTATGTCTATTTCTTCCTGAGAAATGAAACATGTTTAGCTTGGCCATGTAAGTTATTATAATAAATGTAAAAAGATATTTCCAACCAACTTCATCAATTATTGACTCTCTAACTTCAGTTTTCCCGACCAAGCATTCCAATCATTCATGGTTGAATGATGATTTCCTCCAAAAGCTCAGCTAAAGCTGTTCCTGAGCAAATTCTCAGAGTACATTTGAGAATCTTCACCTTAGATATGTCTCTCCCACTTCAGCTAATCTCTTCCAGTGTCTAAGGAGATCAGTAATACTCTTTGAATGGGCAATAATCCCTTTTTATATTCATTCATGGGATGTGGGCATCACTGGCTGAGCCAGCATTTATTGTTCATTCCTAGTTACCCTTAAGAAGATGGTGATGAGCTGTCTTCCTGAAAAGCTACATGGTGTAGGTACACTCACAATGCCAATAGGGAGGGGGTTTCAGGATTTTGACCCAGTGACACTGAAGGAACAGTGATATATTTCCATGTCAGGCTAGTGATTGGCCTTGGAGGCTTACTTGCAGGTGGTGTTCACCTGTATCTGCTGCCTTTCGCCTTTTAGATGGAAGTAGTTGTGGGCTTAGAAGATGTTGTCTCAGGAGCCTTGGCAAGTATCTGCACTACAACTTGTAAATAGTACACACTACTGTCACTGAGTGTCAATGGTGGTCAGAATGCATGTTTGTGAATGTGGTGCCCATCAAGCGGGCTGCTTTGTCCTGAAAGGTGTAGAGCTTCTTGAGTGTTGTTGGAGCTGCATCCATCTAGGCAATTGGGGAGTATTCCATCTCACTTCTGACTTGTAGATGGTGGACAGGTTTTGGGGAGTCAGAAGGTGAGTTACTAACCTCAGAATTCCTAACCTCTGATCTGCTCTTGTAATCATTGTATTTATGTGGTTAGTCCAATTCACTTTCTTGCTAATGGTATCTCACAGGATGTTGATAATGGGGGATTTAGTGATGTTAGTGCCATTGAATGTCAAGAGGCAATAGTTAGATTCTCTCTTGATGAAAATGGTCATTGCCTTGTACTTGTGTGGCAGGAATGTAACTTGCCACTGTTCAGCCCAAGCTTGGAAATTGTCTTGTTCTTATTGCATTTGGTCATGGATTGCTTCATATATCTGGTTCTGCCGTGCTGTAATTTTATCCAAGTGGGAATCAACACTTTTTGGATAATTAAGCAGCCAAAGAATTTGACATAAGAATAATATGTTGTATAGATTTATGGTTAGACCTAATACTATGTTACCCCAATTGGATTTAAGCCACATATCTTCAGGTAAATGGAGAAAAAAAGTCTAAAAATGAAGTCAGAGTTAGAAAAAAGCCAACAAGTAATGTCAAAACGGATTAGTCCCAGGAAAGAACTTGGAGATGAATATGTATATGCTGTGTGATGCTCAACCATCAGTTCAGGCATTTTCAAACATGATAATATGAAAATGACCAGAGTACCAATGAACATGCTTGGAATCAGATATGACTTTGGAACTTATTGATGTATTTTCCAGCCAAATTGTTTACTGGTATCTATTTTTAACTTGTAAGGTAGAAAGTTTGCGAGTAATGATGCTGTGTCCTATGTGTAAAGAAAGGTTATAAACATTATAGTAAGTATGTTGGCAGGAATACAACCTGTCTGCACTTAAAACTAGTTTTTTGTTGATTAATTGTTTCATAGCATATTCTTATGCTATTGTTTACTTAAGGACAAATCCAGATGTATTGTAGCAACGCAGAGAGTACATAAATCAATGCACAGAAAAAAACACTTCAATAGATTATTTTTCAAACTATGGCAGTATTTTGGTAATTGCAACTGTCGTAAGGAAATACAGAAATTGTCTTCCTATAACAAAAATTAAATCAAGAATGCCTCAGAAAACTTCAATCCTAAAGTTATCTGAATTTGTTGAAATGTTTGATGTGAACTTTACAGTGAAATGTGGGGACATTTGTTTATTGTTACTGACATTTCTTCTGCTTTTGTTAGCATTAGAGCTCAGTTTTTGCAAAACAGAATAAACATTCTCTATTCTTTCAAATGCAAAATACTGGAAATCTGAAATAAAACTGAAAATGTTGGAAGTACTCAATAGCTCAAGCACAGGATCTTTGTTTCATGTCCGTTTCCCTTTATCCAGGTCCAATCAACCTGAAACATTAACTCTGTCATTCTGTTTGCAAACGCTGCCTGATTTGTTGTGTGTTTCCAGTATCTTTAACTTTTAATTCAATACTGTTTAATGTGATTGTCACCTTTTTTTTATAATTTTCACTTCTTCATTTCTCAAATTTGCATTAGATTTCAGTTTTGAAGATGTCAGTTGTTCTTCAGTAAGTTGTTCGCTTTAAGCATTGCAAAACAAGTAGACCAGAATTGCTAGTTTTCATTTACAATGTAAATCCGGTAAAGTATTTCTGTACACAGAGAAAGGAAATGGCATGGGGCAGGTAGCATATGTTGTGACTAGACTTAATTTGACTTCTGTTCACAGCTCTGGCACACAATTCAAAATCCTCCAGGACCTTACTTATCCCCAGAATGATCAATCTAACCCTGTCTTGTTTTCCATGAATCATCTTTAAGTCAGTAGGGAGAACTCACTATAATTTATTTCGTTTTGCATTCACAGCTATTTTCCCCACTTATTGCTTCTTTCCATTTTCAAACACATAGTGCAAATCTGTTTCATGCAAGTTGAAAATGATCAACAAAGTATATATTGCTTCATTTCCTTGCATCTTGCAAGGGAAAAGAATCAGTCACAGAAAAGGAATGAGCTGTTAAAATTAGGAGAAGATCTTGCCACATATAGACAGAAACATTAATGGAGAATGTTACCAATGACATTGTTGGCAGTGACAGAGACAGCAGCACTGAACATTCAGCATGATACTTGCACATGCATCCCTCCATTTTTCTTTTTACTTAATTCATTCACTAACTCTCTGCAGTACTATCTGATGGTGCTTTATGCAGCTATTGTTCAGTTGTGACTTTTCTTTGTAGCTATCTGCTTGTGTTTGTTCTTCTATAATTTTCTGTCTCAATTAGATGATTCTTTCCTTTCCGTCACATAGACTGAAAATGTGAACCCTCAAAAAGATGCACTGCAACACTGTGTACTGTAAAACTGCATGGTTTAATGCTTTGGACTGCCTGCCAGGGAATTCCATGAGATCCTAGGGTTTGGAGTAGTCCACTACAACTGTGTGACTCTTGTGTGTGGTTCTGGCATTTGTCTTAATATCCATCAGACTATCATGGAACATAATGGTTGTCATATTGGAACCTATGTCTGGACATTCCTTGCAGGAAGCTTGGGAATTCTCAGACTGTAACCATGCTTGTTCTGGACTCAACAATCTCCTCGTTCTTACAAAGGTTGGGGGTTCAACTGGATTTTCAGTCTATTTCTACTGTCTATTTTCCTATAGGTCAATGGAACTGTTGAGGCATAATTATTAGAACAGGCTGTAATGCAATAGAAATGAAGCATATTGATATATCCCGAATCAGTTCTTGCCTTTCCAAATACATGTGCATCCTGTTCCTCAGGATTCCCTCCAACAACTTGCCCATCACCGAGGTCAGGCTCACCGGTCTATAGTTCCCTGGCTTGTCTTTACCGCCCTTCTTAAACAGTGGCACCACATTTGCCAACTTCCAGTCTTGTAGATCTCATGGAATACAGGGAGAACTAGCCATTTGGATACAGAACTGGCTCAAAGGTAGAAGACAGAGGGTGGTGGTGGAGGGTTGTTTTTCAGACTGGAGACGTGTGACCAGTGGAGTGCCACAAGGATCGGTGCTGGGTACTCTACTTTTTGTCATTTACATAAATGATTTGGATGCGAGCATAAGAGGTACAGTTAGTGAGTTTGCAGATGACAACAAAATTGGAGGTGTAGTGGATAGCGAAGAGGGTTACCTCAGATTACAACAGGATCTGGATCAGATGGGCCAATGGGCTGAGAAGTAGCAGATGGAGTTTAATTCAGATAAATGCAAGGTGCTGCATTTTGGGAAAGCAAATCTTAGCAGGACTTATACACTTAATGGTAATGTCCTAGGGAGTGTTGCTGAACAAAGAGACCTTGGAGTGCAGGTTCATAGCTCCTTGAAAGTGGAGTTGCAGGTAGATAGGATAGTGAAGAAGGCGTTTGGTATGCTTTCCTTTATTGGTCAGAGTATTGAGTACAGGAGTTGGGAGGTCATATTGCGGCATACAGGACATTGGTTCGGCCACTGTTGGAATATTGCATGCAATTCTTGTCTCCTCCCTATCGGAAAGATATTGTGAAACTTGAAAGGGTTCAGAAAAGATTTACAAGGATGTTGCCAGGGTTGGAGGATCTGAGCTACAGGGAGAGGCTGAACAGGCTCGGGCTGTTTTCCCTGGAGCGTCGGAGGCTGAGGGGTGACCATGTAGAAGTTTACAAAATTATGAGGGGCATGGATAGGATAAAAATAGGCAAAGTCTTTTCCCTGGGGTTGGGGAGTCCAGAACTAGAGGGCATAGGTTTAGGGTGAGAGGGGAAAGATATAAAAGAGACCTGAGGGGCAACTTTTTCACGCAGAGGATGGTACGTGTATGGAATGAGCTGCCATAGGATGTGGTGGAGGCTGGTACAATTGCAACATTTAAGAGGCATTTGGATGGGTATATGAAAAGGAAGGGTTTGGAGGGATACGGGCTGGGTGCTGGCAGGTGGGACTAGATTGGGTTGGGATATCTGGTCGGCGTGGATGAGTTGGACTGAAGGTTCGGTTTCCGTGCTGTACATTTCTATGATTATATCAACATCAAAAAGGATGAACGCAGTTGACTCTTAATACAAAATGAGGTGTTACATAGTAAACGCCAAAGTTACTTCTTTAAAAAAAAGAAGTGTTAAAAGCAACAGTTCTATCAGGTACAGTTATGAAATTATACTAAAGTAGGCCTGCATCAGGTACTGCTACACTTGAAGACAGTAATAGTTCTGATACAGGTGAACAGTTGTGTGTGGGGCCAGGTTCAACAATACATACTTGGAATGAGCTGCCAGAGGATGTGGTGGAGGCTGGTACAATTGCAACATTTAAGATGCATTTGGATGGGTTTATGAATAGGGAGGGTTTGGAGGGATATGGGCCGGGTGCTGGCAGGTGGGACTAGATTGGGTTGGGATATCTGGTCGGCATGGACGGGTTGGACCGAAGGGTCTGTTTCCATGCTGTACATCTCTATGACTCTCTGACTCTATTTCTTTGGATAGCAGTAGGTTTGATGTCTTGTGACTACCTGAACTTCTCCTATCCAAGGTGCCAGATTTACTAGGTCTGACTCTACCAGTAGCAGATGAGCTTCTGCTACTGGGCTCAGTCTGGACCTAAAACCTATCAGTAACTAACAAAAGGCATCTCAAAAACACAGATTATTACCACAGTAACTTTTCACTTTCCATGCTGCAGGATGCTGTCATAAACACTATGGAGGTTAGCAAAGCACTCAGTCAGTTATTTAGTAAAATAAATAGTAAAATAATGTTTTTTCTGTGATCTGTCTGTGCAGAGAATGTTCCTGTAGTAGCTTGTGAGATACAATATTTTCATTAGTATTGATCTTCTGATGTAGTGTTAGTTGATGGTGGAAAGTCAAGTTTGACATGTCTGATAACATGGAAAGGAGGAATTTTTCAGTTGAAGTACTAGGTGTCAAAGGCACTTGGCCACAGTCAAGCCTTTGAACCTCTGGTGATTTGTAACATCCTCTGTCATCAGTGTCATCTTCCTCATTATATTTGAATGTCTTTATCCAATGGTGGTTCCATATGTCAGCCTCAGATTTGCAAATGATTTCCAGCAAAAAGAAAAGCATTTATTTTACAACACAATTTCTTAGATTTGGTTGATATTCGACTTAGGCATCAAAATTATTACCGCACAACTCCAATGGCCCACCTGATGAGAGCATGATTTAAGCCATGCTCATGATAGTAATGTAGTTTGACCAGTAGCAAATAGAAAGAAAGACTTCTCATTTTTAATATCCCTGAGATTGGGTAACAAAATACATGGGGTAATATGAGTGTTGCCAGTAACAGTTGACACAGGGAAAACTAGTAATCTGAACAAACCCTAATGCCCTGTACTGCTCCTTTCAGTTTTCCATAGGAAAGAGATAAGTATTTGTTTCAACATCAGCCACTTGTTTAACATCAGAATAAACTGCAGTTTTCCACTTTTACTGATCTCTGCAGTCGCAGCTTTGAAAGAGTTGAAGGCAACGACAATGTTAGCCATGCTTCAGTCTAAGAACTTGAACTGGTGTTAACATTAGGAGTTGTAATGATTTAATCAGACCCTGATTTGCAATTATTATTATTACAGCTCCAGCTTGTTTCCGAAGTTCTGCTTGTTATTTCAGTTGGTTACAGGACTTGGACAAAGGCCCCAGAGGAGCCAAACCTGCTTCAATGTGCTCCTCAGAGAACAGCGAGCATATCGTTGCAATGTGTTTTCGGAAAGTATAGATTTTTCTTTTAACTACTTTCTCTGCAGCTTCTGATCAAATTGCTGTTTTCTTCTGTTGTTGTAGCTCTTTCTCTTTCTCCAGCTGCCAGAGTGAAAATGCCAGCAGATGCCTTCATGAAGAAAGATGTGCAATGCCAAAACAATGCACATATGTGGTCCCTTTGAACATGGTCCAACCTACCCCTAGCACCTATCCCTTACCAATTCAGCCCTCAAACCAGCCTAACACCTTTCTTAGTTTGCATCTGCCCAACTGGCCTGCTAACCTCATTTACCTTATGTATTTAACATTTCACATGAGCTGTGAAAGACGCTATATGTGATAATGGACCTATATCTATGTCAACAAAGTACTACGAAAAAAGGGACATAGTTTTCCCTTCCCCTGATTATTTTACGCTACCTTCCAGAATAGAAGAATGATTCCACATTTCTGATGGAGCCCAGATTGGAATCTCCTGTCAGAAATGCAAATGGCGTAAAAAAGGAGCCTTTGGAAAATCCAGCCTATGGAATTTTGGTCCCTCTACTACCTTGTTTCAAAGTCCAAACAACAATGACTTGATTTCCAGAAATATATTGTATTTCTAAAATTTGTTAAAGTACATTCCATAACTGTTATAATTTGGCATTATGTTGAGTGCAATAAAATCACCTTTTAAGTGGCTTTAAACTATACAATCATACGTGGTACATTATTAATCATTTCTTCCAAAGAAGTGTCACTGGACTTGAAATGTTCTCTCTACTCCCTCGCCATAGATGCTGCCAGATCTGCTGAGTTTCTCTACCAACTTCTGTTTTTGTTTCAGATTTCCAGCATCAGCTGTACAGATTTCCAGCATCAGCTGTACAACACGGAAACAGACCCTTCGGTCCATCTTGTTCATGCCCACCAGATATCCTACATAAATCTAGTCCTATTTGCCATCATTGAAGCCCATATCCCTCTAAACCCTTCCTATTCGTAAACCCATCCAGGTACCTTTTAAATGCTGCAATTGTACTAGCCTCAACCACTTCCTCTGACAGCTAATTCCATACATGCACCACCTTCTGCATGAAAAAGTTGCCCCTTAAGTCCCTTTTAAATTTTTTCCCTCTCACCTTAAACCTATACCCTCTAGTTTTGGAATCCCCCACCCCAGGGAAAAGACCTTGTCTATTCAGCCTATCCTGTGCCCCTTATGATTTTATAAACCTCCATAAGGTTACCCCTCAGCCTCCAATGCTGCAGGAAAATAGCCCCAGCCTATTCAGCCTCTCCCTACAGCTCAAACCCTCCAACCATGTCTCCATCGTTATAGATATTTTCTGAACCCTTTCAAGTATCACAACATCCTTCCTATACCAGAATTGAATGCAAAAATGGCCTAATGAATGTCCTGTGCAGCTACAACATGACCTCCTAACTCCTATACTTAATGCACTTACCAATAAAGATAAGCATACCAAACACTTTCTTCAGTTTCCTGCCTATCTGTGATTTCACTTTCAAGGAACTAAGAACCTGCATTCCAAGGTCTCTTTGTTAAGCAACATTCACCTTACCATTAAGTGTATAATTCCTGCTTTGATTTGCCTTTCCAAAATGCAGCACCTCTCATTTACCGGTTAAACACCATCTGCCACATCTCACCCATTGACCTATCTGATCAAGATCCCATTGTATTCTGAGGTAACCTCCTTTGCTGTCCACTCTGCCTCTAATTTTGGTGTTGTCTGCAAACTTACTAACCATATCACCTATGTGCACATCCAAATCATTTATATAAATGATGAAAAGTAGTGGACCCAGCACCAATCCTTGTGGTACACCGCTGGTCACAGGCCTCCAGTCTGAAAAGCAACCCTCCACCGTCACCCTCCATTTTCTATGTTCGAGACAATTCTGTATCCAAATGGCTAGTTCTCCCTGAATTCCATGTGATCTAAACTTACTAGGAGAAAGTGAGGACTGCAGATGCTGGAGATCAGAGCTGAAAATGTGTTGCTGGAAAATCATAAGGGGCACGGGATTCCTGAAGAAGGGCTCATGCCCGAAACGTCGATTCTCCTGCTCCTTGGATGCTGCCTGACCTACTGCGCTTTTCCAGCAACACATTTTCAGATCTAAACTTACTAACCAGGCTATCATGAGGAACTTTACTAGAGTCCACAGAGATCATGTCCACTGCTCTGCCCTCATCAATCCTCTTCATATCTTCCTCAAAAACTCAATCACGTTAGTGAGACATGATTTCCCATGCATAAAGCCATGTTGACTATCCTTAATCAGTCCTTGACTTTCCAAATGTGTTAAATGCAGTCCCTCAAGATTCCCTCCGACAACTTGTCCACCACTGATGTCAGGCTCACCGGTCTGTAGTTCCATGGTTTTTCCTTAACACCTTTCTTAAATAGTGGCACCACTTTAGCCAACCTCCAGTGTTCTGGCACCTCACCTGTGGTGATCAATAATACAAATATCTCTGCAAGGGGCCCAGCAATCATTTCCTTAGCTTCACACAGAGTCCTAGGATATACCTGATCAGGTCTCAGGGACTTATCCACCTTTACGCATTTTAATATGCCCAGCACCTCTTCCTCGTATTATGGACATTTTTCAAGATGTAGCTATTTATTTCCCTACATTCTCCACTTTCCATATCCTTCTCCACCGTAAACACTGATGCAAGGTACTCGTTTAGTATCTCCCCCATCTCCTGTGGTTTCACGTATAGGTGACCTTGCTGATCTTTAAAGGGTACTATTCTCTTTTGTCCTTAATGTATTTGTAGAATCCCTTTGGATACTCCTTAACCCTATTTGCGAAAGCTATCTCACGTTCCCTTTTTGCCCTCCTGATTTTCCTTTTAAGTATACGCCTACTGCCATTATACTCTTCTAGGGATTCTTTCGATCCCTGCTGTCTAGACCTGACGTTTGCTTCCTTCTTATTCCTGAGTAAAACTTCAATTTTTCTAGTCATCCAGCATTCCCTGTATCTACCAGCCTTGCCCTTCACCCTAACAGGAATATACTGTCTCTGAACTCACATTATCTTCTTTGTTTTATTTTTAAGTCAACACTTCCCATTTGTTTCCTTTCCTGTAGTCACCTTGGCTTGGGTAAAGGGCTGCACAATGATTGACATTAATTTTATTTCAAAAGGAGACATTATAGTTTCTTCGAAATTAATTTTTTTCATTTGACTTAAGAGTTTTTGGTTTTTAATCTTCAACTAAATATACATTATCATTTACGGTGATTTATGGAGTTTCAAGAGAGCACATGAAAGCCCTATGTCTTAAAGGAACAGTACTATAAAAAGGGCGAAGTGCTACGGACCAATTAATGGGAAAAGGGGGGAGAAAAAAGCATTTCTAGGAAGTGAAATCTGCAAACTTCGCCAATTTCACTTTGCCTTTCTTAAATGAACTTGTGATCATCAATATTCTTGTAATATTCATTCTTCCTGTTATTACTGCTCTCACCATTACATTATCTCATCCGCTCCACCAAGTGACAGCATATTCATTCACTCAGCCTTTTTCATTGCAGCAGCACAGGCTCAGTTTATATCAGAGCTGTGCCAGTCCTCAAGTTCCATTTCATCCTTATTGTATCCAGCAATCTAACAAAAAAATTCATATTTCTACCTTGCAGCAGGAAGAACCACAATTTTCTTTCTTTTTGTTCTGTTACTTCTTAATACTGTCTCTCTAAGCTTAGAGCTTGTGTTGTTTGTTTTTAGTGCATCACTTTTACTGAATTTTACCCAACAATTGGATGTATAAAGGAGCACTGTCATAAGTTCTGTTTCAGAGAAAATCAGGAGGTTGAGGTGAGGGTACACAAGTGAGGCAAGCCGCAATCCACCTATCCCCAACTCCCTGTTAACGCTGTGATAAAATCTACCTCTGGCTAAAGATGTATGTGAAGATGTATATGAATTCATAACCATTATACCGGACAATAGGATACTTTCCTATCCATCATTTCATACCTACTTATCAAGCTGTTGATAGTTACTCCGTCAGAACAGGGGTACCCCACTGGATGTTAACAGTATTTAAAAGCAATAATTTCTTTGCACTGGAGTTATCTGTAGTGGAGTTTGAACATTCTGACTCATAGGCAGAATTCTGTTACAAAAATAAATCTTTGGCATTAAAACACAGGAACATAGAAAAAGGTGTGAGCCATTTATACTTAAGGCCTGTTCCATCTTACAATGAGATCATGACTGATCTACAAATTAACTACATATAGACCTTAAGAACCCACCAGATTAATAAATAAGAATTTCTCATTTCTATTCCAACAATGTTATTTATAATTATATTATTATGTTTCCAAAATCCAGTCAAAATACAATATTTTTGAAAAATTAAGTAAAAGTAATTTATGAGTAATTCTATATATTGTATTTTTAAAAATTGAATACTAGTAAAAGACAATGGTCCAATGATTAATGTGTCATTGTGATACACCTACAATAGATGTGGGTCAGCCATGTGATTCCTTTCCATAGCCAAGGTCAAACCATTGGAAATAGTTTGCTAAGAAATAGAATTTGAATTGTGGTCCAATTGAAATGAGTTGACTTCAACTCCTTTTATGGTGAGAGGGACAAAAGGAGTTTGATTATTTTGTCAACAACAGTGAATGCTTCCAGAAACATTTGACATTTGAAATCTTTATTCCCCACAGAATCTGCCTATTTGGCTGGACCATTGTGTGGGTGTGGGAAGACAATTTATATATATGCTGTACAAATATATCTATAAAATCCAAACAAGTGTTTAAAGATTTAAAGAGGAGAAAGTGAGGACTGCAGATGCTGGAGATTACAGAGCTGAAAATGTGTTGCAGGAAAAGCGCAGCAGGTCAGGCAGCATCCAAGGAACAGGAGATTCCTGAAGAAGGGCTTATGCCCGAAACGTTGATTCTCCTGTTCCTTGGATGCTGCCTGACCTGCTGCGCTTTTCCAGCAACACATTTTCAGTTCTTTAAAGATTTAAAGTCAAGATGTGAGTATATTTCTTTCTGCAAGTTCTTCAGGAACAGATTGCAGGCTGACTTGTATATTAATATAGCTTTAGTACTTCTCCACAGAGTACCATATCATCAAGGTCATCGCTTCATGGTGGCATAGAGGTGTACTGGTATATATTTTTCACAAGTTGCTTCAGTTGGCTCAAAATGAGTTGAAGGGCCTTTAGTTCCTTCATTATGCCAAGCTGAAGGCAGTCCTTTCAATTACACCTCTTGTTAGCACACAGTATAGGTCTCACTAGATCTTTCTGCCTTCTGTCCTCCCAATTATTTAGTCCTCCTCAAGCTCAGGTCTGAGAATGCTAGAATCTGTGCTGGTATTAGGATGAGTTGAATACTTGGTGTAACACTTATAATGATTGGTGCTGAACATGTTTTGTTCTTTTCTTCTTGGGAAAAAGAAAACAAAAAGGTGCATATTTTATGATGTCTCCCAACCCCAAAACAAAAGCAATGGTTTCTAAGACAAGTATATCATAGGGTTTTCATGTAATGTAAATGTAGCTTCCTCTGTCAAAAGTTCCGAGTCACAATATCAAGGATGGAGGTGGATGGCAACACAGTTTCAAATTTGCCCTTGCCCATGTAGTACATGGATGCAAAGAGAGTGACTGAGGGAGTGCAATCTCATCATATATTTTCACATGTTTCAGCAGAACTGATTTCTGTTCTGATTCTCTCTTACTGGTTGAGCTGCCTGTTGAGAAAAGCACACTTATGATGATGCATGCAAGTGGCATCGCAGATGAAAAACACTTAGCACCCTGATTCTTTCCAGCGCCAGCCTTGACTGCTCCCATGCATTTACAGAGGAATTTCGACTATCTGAATCTCAATTATCTGAATTTCAGATTATCTGAAGAAGATTATCTGTAGTGTGTCTTGTAGATGGTACATACTGTTGCCACTGAGTGTCAGTGGTGGAGGTAGTGTATAATCACAGATGAGCTGCCAATCAAGTGGTTGTTTGTCCTGGATGGTGTCGAGCTTCTTGAGCTTTGTTGGAGCTGCACTCATCCAGGCAAATGGGGAGTATTCTATCACACTCCTGATTGTAGATGGTGGACAGATTTTGTTGATTCAGAAGGTCAGTTACTCACTGCAAGATTCCGAGCATCGGACCTATTCTTGTTGTCACATTATTATGTGGTGAGTGTAGTTGAGCTTCTGGTCAATGGTAACCCATGTGATGTTGATAGTGGAGATTCAGTGATGTTAATGCCATAAATATCATGGGACAATGGTTAGATTTTCTCTTGTTGGAGATGATCATTTTCTGGCACTTATGTAGTGCATATAGTACTTGCCACTTGTCAGCCTAATCCTGAATATTATTCAGGGCGTGGACTACTTCAATATCTGAGGAATCACAAATGGTGCTGACTATTATGCAGTCATCAGTAAACATCCTCACCTTTGATTTTATGATGGAGGAAAGTCACTGATGAAACAGCTAAAGGTGGTGAGGCCTAAGTCACTGTCTTAAGGAACTCTTCCATTGATGTCCTGGAACTGAAATAACTGACCTTCAACGACCACAACCACTTTTCTATATGCCAGGTATGGCTCCAACCAGCAGAGATACTGATTGATTCCACTTTTGCTAGGACTTTTTGAGCCACACTCAGTCAAATGCGGCCTTGATGGCAAGGGCACACCTCAACTCTGGAATTCAACACTTGCGTCCGTATTTGAATGGAGGCTGCAATGAGGTCAGGAGCTAAGTGTCTCTCATAGAACCCAGACTGCGTGTCACTGAGCAGGTTATTGCTGAGCAGGTGCTGCTAAGCACACTGTTAACGACACCTTCCATTATTTTATTGATGATCGAGAGTATACTGATTGAACAATAATTAGCTGAGTTAGATTTATTCTTCTATTTATGTTCAGGATATATATGGGCAATTTTTCACATTGTTTGGTAGAAACCAGTGCTGTGGCTGTACTGTAACAGCTTGGCTACTGGTATGGCAAGTTCTGGAGCACAGGTCTTCAGTAATATTGCTGGAATTCTGTAAGGTTCCATAGTCTAACAGTGCATCCAACTGTTTCTTGAAATCATATGGAGTGAATCAAGTTGGTGAAGGCCATCTGTGATGCTGGGGACGACTAGATAAGGTCGAGATGGATCATCCATTTAACACTTCTTGCTGAAGATTTCTGCAAGTGCTTCAGCCTTATCTTTTGCACTGATGTGCTTAACTCTCCACCCATTGAAGACGGGGATATGTGTGGAACCGAGAGTTGTTCAATTGTGTACCAGCATTCACAATGAGGTGTAACAGCTTAGATCTGATTTGTTGGTTTTGAAATCTCTTAGCTTGTCTAACATTAGCTGATTATCCTATTTAGCGTGCAAATAGTCATGTTTTGTAGCAGGTTGACAAATCATTTCTCGGTATTCCTAATTCTGCTTCTGGCATGCTCTCCTGCACTCTTCATTAAACCAAGTTTGATCTCATGGCTTGATGGAAGTGGTAGATTGAGGGATATGCTGGGCCATGAGTTTGCAGATTGAGTTGGAGTAGAGTTCTGAGGCTGCTGGTGGCCCACAGCACCTCGCAGATGCTCAGTCTAGATTTGCTAGATCTGTTCAAAATCTATCTCATTTAGACATTGCAGAAATTCATCAAATTAAGGAGAGAGTCCTAAATTATAGCATTGGCCTGGGGCAGCTCCCCACTACACAAATTGCTGCTTGATCTCAGACCCAGTTTTGATGTGATCCAAAAATAGGATTTACATGTAATCTTAAGTAATCTCAGCAAGTTTGCTGTTGCCAATTTTTTTAAAACAAGAACATTTAAATTGTATTATATAATTTCTCCAAAAGGTCATTAAAAGAAAGTAAATCATTTACACTATATATGCACAATTGTTCTGAATAAACTTACCTTTTCACCTTTATTGTAACTCGAAGGGCATGCAACAAGTTATTTTAACAATGAATCATTTAAGGAGTACATTGTAGAGAATGAAGGCAATTTAAACAAATGCTCTGACTATACATCAAGTTATTCAGATCCTCAAAAGGTGAACCATCGTGGAATAAAACCTTGCAAAGTAAAAGTATTCTCACAATCAAATTAGGGAGATCGAACATAATAGTTCACAATTCAATAATTAAATAATATCAAGGATATAATATAGAATACTCACCCATAAGACTGTTACGATATTGATGGATTGCACAATTATGACTATATGAAAATCCCAATTTACATATGTCGTGTGTTTTAATTTACAAATTTACTTTGTAATACAAAACAGTTCCTTCAAGTATGTGGCTTTCCTTTTGCACTTTGCTCAGCAACAATAATTACCTTCTCTTCAATCAAGCCTAAAGAAGCCTGAGGCTTAGAATATTCCACTTACAAGCACTGTGCAATCCACATTAAAGAACACCTGGAACATTGAAAAGGTTGGTATATTAATATTCAGCTGTGCCTTTTAATAGCTTAATTGGATGCAAACCTCAAAGATTTTTCTGCATATCAGTTATTGACGGATGTGATCTAAACAGTTCTGCATTATGAATCCTAAAACGCATAATAAAATATATTAAACAAAGTAATGCTTCTTAGCTAAAGACCATGTAAATTGTTTCAGGCCAATATTTTCAACTATAAGAAGGTATTTTGATTTTGGTTCCAAGAATGCACATGAATAACAACACTTACCCACAAAATTTACATGTTCTATCAGTGCACTATTAATGAATTAAATAATAGAACAGAGAGCTGATGAAATTTAACCCATGCACATAACTGGTCAATTTTTGATGCTTCCATTTTACTTTGCAGCACAGGCATATCTAAAAATTATGTCTTGTTTGGGGGTTCCGTAATGGTGCAAATGGTTAAATACTTCACCGGGTGACAAGTTTGAGCCCCAAGCCTGTCTTTCATTAGATTCTCCTGCCTTGCTTGTACAAGTTGACATTTGTCTAGGAGGTTTTTTTGTGGCTTGTAAATGGAAAATCATCCATTTTGAGGGGAGGCAAAAATATGACTAAGTCTGACTTGCCCAGGTGTAATCTGTCTACTTTAATGATGCTGTTTGGCAAAGGCATCAGTCAAGGAGAGCTCAAATAAAAATCAGAAAATCCTGGAAATACACAGCAGCTCTGTCATCATTTGAAAAGAGAAAAGGCAGATTAATGTTTCAGATGGCGTCCTTTTATTAGAACTAGCCAAGGAGAAATGTGAGGCCACGCTTGTCAGTTTCCTGAACAGGGGAGAGCAAAAAGGTGGAAAATAAATCTGCAAGGAAAGACAAAGTTGATTCTGTTCAGTTTAAACTGAGGAGGAACTTAATGCAGAACCATGATTCCTCATTGTACTTGATGTCAGTAGAACAGTTTCCAGTCTTATAGTCTCTGTTATGCCACATAAATATTTTTTGCATGCTAATATGGGTCATGTTAGTCATATGTCATTCTTCTTTGGTGCCAACAAGAACACAAATGCAAATCAAGTAATCTTAATTTAAACATATGAGTGGTTGAAAATATATAACTCTACTCAAAAGCAACTTGTGAAATAAATATCACAGGAATTAATCATTACAGATTTCTAAAGATATTGCCTTCATTTTGTCTCTACTTAAAACTCAAACCATTGGACCAAATTTTATTTTTTATCAAAGGATTTATTTTTTTTGATTTTTCATTCACAGAACATTGGTGTTGCTGGCTAGGCCAGGATGTGTAACTCATCCAAATTTGGCTTTAAGACGATGGTGCTGAGCTGCCTTTTTTGAACTGCTAAACTCTATTTGCTGTAGGTAGACCCACAATGTTTTGGAGAGTGAGTTCCAGAATTTTGACTGAGTAATAGTGAAGGAACAATGAGATATTTCCAAGTCAGGCTGGTAAACAGCTTCAAGGGGAACTTGCAGGTGATGGAGTTTCTATGTATCTGCTGTCCTTGCCCTTTTGGACCGAACTGTTTTTGAGTCTGGAAGGTGCTGTTTAAGGACCCTTGGAGAATTTCTGCAATGCATCTCCTAGATGGTCCACACTGCTTTTACTGAGCATCTGTGATAGTGGGAGTGTATACTTGTGGATGTGGTTCCAATCTAGCAGACTGATTTTTCTTGAATGGTGCCAAGTTTCTTGAGCATTGTTGGAGCTGAACTCATCCAGGCAAGTGAAGTGAATTCTACCACAATTCTGACCTGTGCCTTGTGGATGGTGGACAGGCTTTGACCAGTCAGGAGATGAGTTTCTTGCTGCAAGGTTTTTAGCCTCTGATTTGCTCTTGTCACCACAAAATTTTGATGGCTAATCTACTTTAGTTTCTAGTTAGTAGTAACCTACAAAGTATTTTTTAGTATGGGATTCAGTGACAGTGATACTATTGAGTGTCAAATGTTAGATTTATTCTTGTTGGAGATGATCAATGCCTGACACTTATATGGTGTGAATTGTGCTTGCCACTTGTCAGCCTAATCCTGGAAATAGTTCAGATTATTCCAAATTTAGGCATGGACTGCTTCAGTATCTGAGAAGTCACAAATGGTGCTGAACATTATTCAGTTAACAGCAAAAAGCTCCATTTCTGACCTTATGATAGAGGGAAGGACATGGATAAAGCAGCTGAAGATGGTTGGGCCTAGGACACTATCTTGAACAACTCATGCAGAGATGTCTTGAAGCTGAGAAGACTGACCTCCAATCACGACAGCCATCTTCCTTTGTACCAAGGTAGATTTTTAAATAGCAGAGGTTTTATCCAATTACTATTGACTGCAGTTTTGCTAGAGTTCCTTAATGCCACAGTTGATCAATGCAGCTTCCAAGGCAGTCACTCTCACCTCACCTCTGGAATTCAGCTCTTTTGTCCATGATTGGACTAAGGTTGTAATGAGTACATCAGTGTGCAAGATTCTAATTTTATCCACTTGGCAGAAGACAGGCAGACCTTTAAATTGCTCATGACATTCATTCGCTGCTCAAGTTGATCCTACAGGCTACTGCAGTTCTCAATCATCAAGGACACTTGATAGGTCCTTAGGTTTATGATGTCTTCAGGACTTGATTGCTATTTTAGTTATGAGCTTGAGCAAGGAAGTTTTTGGGTTTTCCCAGACATCTACACACAATTCATTCCTGGGATAAAGGATTTATGGGGAAATGTAAACAAGTAGGACCAGTTTTTGGAATTTAGAAAAAAGAGAGGTGATCTTATTGAAACATTAAGATCCTGAGGAGACTCTTTAGGGTGGATATTGAGAGGATGTTCCCTATTATGGGACAGGCTAGAACTAGGGGACTTGGTTCAAGAATAAGAAGTCATGCTTTTACGATCGAGATGAGGAGAACCTTTGTTCTCAAAGGGACCTGGGTGTCCTCATGCATAAATCATAGAAAACCAGTATGCAGGTACAGTAGGCAATAGGAAGACAAATGGAATTTTGGTACTTATTGCTCAAGGAATATAGTCTAAAAGTAGTGAAATGTTGCTGGAACTATGCAAGGCATTACTGAGGCCACACCTAGAATATCATGTGCAATTTTGGCCCCTCTATTTGAGGAGGGTTGTTGTTATATTGGAGGCGTTTCAAAGGAGAGTCACTAGATTGATTTCAGAGAGAGGGGTTATCTTATGAAGAGAGGTCTCCCCAGGAGAGGGGAATCCAAAACTAGAGGGCATAGGTTTAAGGTGAGAGGGGGAAGATTTAAAAGGGACCTAAGGGGCAACCTTTTCATGCAGAGGGTGGTGCGTGTATGGAATAAGCTGCCAGAGGAGGTGGTGGAGGCTGGTACAATTACAACATTTAAAAGGCGCCTGGATAGGTATATGACTAGGAAGGTTTCAGAATAATATAGGCCAAATGCTGAAAAATGGGACCAGACCAACTTAGGATATCTGGTCGGCATGGATGAGTTGGACTGAAGGGTCTATTCCCATGTTGTGCAACTTTATTACTCTATGACTCTATTTAGATCTATGCTGCCTGGAACTTAGAAGAATGAGAGGCAATCTATTTGAGGTGTATAAGATGCTAAAAAAGGATTGACAAAGTAGACGTAAAGAGGATGTCTCCTCATGTAGGGCAATCTAGAATAAGAAGTCATACTTTCAGGATAAGAGGAAGCAGATTTAAAACACAGATGAGGAGAAATTAGCTCTCTCAAAGGCTCATGAACCTGTGGAACATATTACCCCAGTGTTTAGTGGCTGCTGGGACACTGAGTAAATTTAGGGAGGAGCTAGGCAGATGTTTGATTGGTGGTGGATTAAAGGGTTATAGAGAGTGGACAGGAAAGTGGAGTTGAGGCCAAGCTGAGATCAGTCATTGTATCAAATGACAGAGTTGGCTACCCTTGTTCTTATTTCTATTTCAGTTTCTAATCTTCTTATTAGTTTGTGGAATTCCCTTACCTGAGCAGTAGAAGCTGGGTCATTGAACTTATTCAGAGCTGATTTAGATAGATAATTTATAGACAAAGGAGTCAAAGATTATTAGACGAGGGCGGTTGCATGGACAGGGTGAGTAGATGGAGAAGTAGAGTCAAGATCGCAATCAGTTCGGTCATAATTTTATTAAATAGCAAAGCAGGTTTGAAAGGCCAAATGGCCTACTTCTGCTCTTAAGTCCCATAATCCTTTGTTCCCAGTTTTATATTGAAGAAATAGAAGTTAAGATCAAAAAAAGGTTAGACATCCCAAAACACTCCTTCTGGGGTCTGGAAGAACAGTAAAGGTCCTGTAGACCTTGCAAAAGAATTTTAGGTTATCCTTTGCAAGGATCCCCAAAGCTCCCAGATTGCGAAATTTACCCAAAACTCCATCTCAGTGACATCTTTTCCTTTGGCTCTTAATGGCAATTACTTTCTGCTCAACATTGTGATTCCCACTCTCTGGGACCTGTTTAACCAAAAAGATCATATGGGCGACAGGAGTCATAACTCCATTAACAATCAAAATTTGTAGGTGACATAAAACTTTGTAGGATTATAAATTGAGGAGTACAGTGTGGAACTCTTAAAAGGACAATGACAGGTTAATAGAGTCTGTGGATAGTTGGCTGATATAGTTCAATACAGAGAATTATGAAGTGATGCAATTTGGTAGGGAGAGCATTAAAAGACAATGTAAAACAGGGTACAATTCTAAAGGGATGCAAGAGCAGCAAGTGACCAGTGTATATATGTACACAGATCATTGAAGGTGGCAGGACAGGTACAGAGAGCAATTAATAAAGCATATAATGTCTTTTGATTTATTAATAGGGGCACAGAGTATCAGAGCAAGGAGGTACAAAACACTTGTACAAGACACTTGTTAGAACTCAGCTGGAGCATTGTGCACAGTTGTGGGCATCACATTAGAGGAAAGATGTGAATGTATTGCAGAAGCAATTGTCAAGAATGGTTCCGGAAATGAGAAACTTCAGTTATAATGATGGACTGAAGTGGTTGTGACTGTTCTCCTTGGAGACAAGAAAGCTAACTGGAAATTTGATAGAGTTTTCAAAATCGTGAGCAGGCTAGATGGAGTAGATAGGGAGATCCCACCCATCAAGTGAACAAGAATGAGAGAACATAAATTATGTGATGTGCAAAAGAGGCAAGAGTGATGTGAGAAAAAAAGCTTTTTCACAAAATGAGTAGTTAGGGTAAGGAATACACTGAGTGAAAATATGTTGGAGGCAGGTTCAACTGAAGCATTCAAGAGAGCGTTGTATAATTATTTTCATAAAAATAATGTGTAAGGGTATGGGCAAAAACCAGAAGATCACCACTAGGTAATGAGCTCATTTGAAGAGCCGATGGAGACCTGATGGGCTGAATGGCCTCCTTCTGCCCCATAGCAATCCTGTGATTCTGTGACAATGTGGGTGTTCGTCTTATTACTGTTTGTGGGACGCGGCTGTAGTTAAATTGGCTGCTGTGTTTTTCTATGCTGCAATAGTAACTACAAAATGGAAGGCACTTCATTAGCTGTAAAATTTTCTGGGATGTCCAATGGTCATAAAAGGCAATGTGTAAGTATAAAGTCCTTCTTTAGTAAGTAGATTAAGACTGTGCCAACTCATTTCACGTCAGACCTTTTCATCTAACAGAGAAAGGCATGTTTTATCCTATCACTTGTCGCTCAGAGCAGAAAGGGCAGTCACTAATCCACCTTTTAAGAAAAGTTTTTAAAAGCATTTGCAAGCATGTAGATTTCTGATGAAGTTCAGTTTTATATAAATAGATATGATAGCATTTTCTTTCCACTTATACCTTCACTGTGGTTAAAACACACAGTGATTCAAGGCAACAAGCCAGCAGACTAAAACCACAATGTTAAATATTAAGCTCGCTATTCACAGATTTGTTGATTGGCTAAAAAGACCTTTTTGCAACTACACAGATTTCTTACCGATTTTTCTTCAACAATACAAAGAAAAAAAGCAGAAACTCACTCTTATCACATCAGTAAACTCCTAATGAATCAGGTGTTCAGAATTTTGGACACTCATCAAAGGCTTCACTGGAACAACTTATCTATCAATGTTTGTGTTTGGCCTGCTGTGGGAATTTTACCCAAGTTCAGAACACATACATATTTTTCATGGTTTTAACTTGTATTAATAATAAAGAAAACTAATACATGTCGTTCATACTGCAGTCACTCTTTTCATCACTACACTACATAATAGGACATAATTGTGATCATAAATATGTAGTTCAGTTACTGCCTGGTTCTAAAGTAGTGCTGGTGTAAGTCTGGGTTTTCTGCCAGCATGCTCTGTCAAGATGAGTACTAGCAGTGAGAGAAGCTCAGGAATTAATGTGAAAATTACTTAGAAATCAAAACATATCAACCATGTAAGTGAGCTAGTTTTTTGAATGCGCTGCAACAACATGGTTTAATACTGTTGTGGTTCTGTTCGCCGAGCTGGGAATTTCTGGTGCAGATGTTTCGTCCCCTGTCTAGGTGACATCCTCAGTGCTTGGGAGCCTCCTGTGAAGCGCTTCTGTGATCTTTCCTCCAGCATTTGTAGTGGTTTGAATCTGCCGCTTCCGGTTGTCAGTTCCAGCTGTCCGCTGCAGTGGTCGGTATATAGGGTCCAGGTCAATGTGCTTATTGATTGAATCTGTGGATGAGTGCCAAGCCTCTAGGAATTCCCTGGCTGTTCTCAGTTTGGCTTGGCCTATAATAGTAGTGTTGTCCCAGTCGAACTCATGTTGCTTGTCCTCTGCGTGTGTGGATACTAAGGATAGCTGGTCGTGTCGTTTCATGGCTAGTTGGTGTTCATGGATGCGGATCGTTAGCTGTCTTCCTGTTTTTCGTATGTAGTGTTTTGTGCAGTCCTTGCATGGGATTTTGTACACTTCATTGGTTTTGCTCATGCAGGGTATTGGGTCCTTCGTTCTGGTGAGTTGTTGTCTGAGAGTGGCTGTTGGTTTGTGTGCTGTTATGAGTCCTAGTGGTCGCAGTAGTCTGGCTGTGAGTTCGGAAATGCTCTTGATGTATGGTAGTGTGGCTAGTCCTTTGGGTTGTGGCATGTCTTCGTTCCATTGTCTTTCCCTTAGGCATCTGTTGATGAAATTGCGGGGGTATCCGTTTTTGGCAAATACATTGTATAGGTGTTCTTCTTCCTCTTTTTGCAGTTCTGGTGTACTGCAGTGTGTTGTGGCCCTTTTGAACAGTGTCTTGATGCAACTTCTTTTGTGTGTGTTGGGGTGGTTGCTTTCGTAGTTTCGAGGGTTTAATACTTGTTTAAAGCAATCAGAGAAATCAAAATAATCTAATTTTGATCCATTTTGGATGTTTTCAAACAGTAAACAAATGGTTGATTCCATTAATTGAATCCTCTCAATCTCAGTACAACAGTTTTGGAGGCAGAATCAACAGCAAAATTAGAAAATGTTGTATTGGATGACTCGCAGTCATTTTCCCACAAGGGCAATCTTACCAGAAATGGGGGCTGTCTGGTACCACTGACTTACCTAGCAGGAGTAGGTACATAATTATTAATTGAGTGACACACTTAGGTGCAAATTGATGATGTCACCGAGAGCTACTAACTGTTAAGATATACAGCTACAATCACTGAAGCGATTGTTTCATTGAAGTGAAACAAGAAGAATCTGACCTAGCCCATCAAGACAATTATAAAAGAGTGGGAATAGTAATGATACCTGGAAGTTCCAAAATGATGTTACTTTTCCACTTCCTGTTTTGGTGAAGGATGATCTACAAAAATGGGGTAAAGTATAAACCAATTTATAAAACTAATGAAGGACTGCTCTCAAACAATCCTGATTCCAATGCAATGACCATAGGGTGGTGTTTTGCAGGTCACAGGTATCAATTTGCTAGCATATCATCAGAATTAAAGAAGATGCTTGAGCAAATCACAGAGGACAATTGTATTATTATCTCGACAGAGGAGAGATCTGGTTCACCTAAAAAAAAGTTTCCGGTGTTACTAATTTGATTATAATTTTGGAGAAGTCCCTATGATAGTTGGTGAAGGAAGCTAAATGGATATTCCTACCTGGACTTTTAGAAAGCTTTTGATTATGTACATAAAAAACTTCTCCTGTGGATTGAATATTCTGGCATTGACAGTAACATGATGGATGAACATCCTTAGGTAGTAAATGACCATAGATGAATTTGGATATCTCTGGAGATTGCTCACTAGTGATGTTCTGTAGGGTAAGAGTTCAGACCATTTTAATTTACAGGATCATAAGACATAGGAGCAGAAGGAGGCCATTTGGCCCATCGAGTCTGGGCTGCCATTTAATGAGATCATGGCTGGTTTGATAATCCTCAACTCCACTTTCCAGCATTTGCCATATCTTTATTGATTCCCTTACTGATCTAAACTCTGTCTCTCTCAGGCTGAATATACTTAAAAACCCAGCCTTGACAATCTTCTGCACCAGATAATTCCAAAAATTCACAACCCTCTGAAAGAAAATAATTCCTCCTCACTTCTAACTTAAATAGATACCACTTATTCTGAGATGATGTCCTCCAGCACTAGTCTGTTTTATGAGGGGAAACTACCTTTTCCTATCTACCTTGTCAATCTCCTAAGCATCTTGTATGCTTCAATCTTGCATGAGTGGTTAGCACTGCTGCCTCACACTGCCAGACACCCAGGTTTGATTGCAATTTTGGGCGAATGACTGTGTGGAGTTTGCACACTCTCTCCATGTCTACATGGTTTCCTCTGGGTGCTCTGGTTTCTTCCCACAGTCCAAAGATGTGCAGGTTGATTGGCTTGTGTCCATTGTGTCTAGGGAAGCGCAGGCTAAATGGATTAGCCATGAGTCACAGGGATAGGGTAGGGGGTTAGGTCTGGGTGGCATGCCCGGTGTAGAGATTCAGTGTAGACTCGATAGGCTGCATGGCCTGCTTTCACACTGTAGGGATTCCATGATTCAATAAGGTTATCTTCATTCTTCTGAACTCCAATATGTACAAGCTTAAACTCTCTTCATAAGACAGTCCCTCCATATCTGGTATCATCCTGGTGAATCTTGTCTAGACTGCCTCCAAGGCGGGTATCGCTTCCCCTAGATGAGGGGCCAAAATAGTTCACAGTATTCCAGCTACAATCAAGCTAATGTTTTGTATAGATTTAGCAAGATATTCTTGTTTTATACTCAATTCGCTTCGGAATAAAGGTCAACAATTTATTGCATTCCCTGGATTATCTGCTAAATTTGGATGCTAGCTTTTTGTAATTTATGTAGAAGGACTCCCAATTGTTAATGGGATTCTGCGACAAATTTTACTATAGCCCATGATGTTAAAATTCCTAAAGGTTTATGCCCCATGAACAGATCTTTAATCCATGTATAAACCATATCTTCAACTGAACTGCATGTATTTTGAAGTAACAGATTATCAACAACAGGCACATATTTAGACTAAGTAAGCAAGCTCCAATCCACATAACTGATACAATATGTATCAATGGTTTCTCTAGGCAATTAATTCCTTTTTTCACATTAACCTGTGGATGAAAAGACTTTCCTGCTCACACTGTAAATGATCAATTAACATCTACTCGAAGAGTGTAAGATATCTTTAATAATGTTTTACCCCTATTTATGTCATTGTTGTACCAATAGTATATAACTGTCAAGTACACTATCAGACATAATCTAACAAAAGAATCCACACAATTATCTGAATACATTTTTTCCTATTGCAGTAACTGCTCTTGTGAGTGAACTGCTAAAAGTCTATAGAGAAATATGGTAATCAATTATGTCATTTAGTTATTAACACTTTGCTAACATTATGGCAGTGAATGTTTGAAACTATTTGTCACACCATGCTGGTATCTCTTCTGAATTCTTTTAATCTGCCTTTTATGAATGAAAAGATAAACACAGCCCATGGTTCTGCACTGTTCTTTTACTCTATAAATTAGTTTATTCAGCGAAAAAGTTGAACCACAAGCAGCTGTGGGGAAAGGCCATTTCCTCTCAGTTAAAAAGATGGCACAGTGAGTGACTGGGTGAATAAAGTGGAAGACAGGTTTAAATAGGAAACATGCTTCTACTGTGGGAAAGGGAAAGAGTTATTAGAAGCAATTATGAATTAGGGCTTTTATTTGCTACTGAATCATATTTGGAAGAACTAGGAGTGCAGGTGCGTAGTTCCTTGAAAGTGATGTCTCAGGTAGACATGGTGGTGAGGAACGCGTTTGATACATTTGACTTTATTGGTCAGTACATTGAGTATAGGAGTTGGGATGTCATGTCATGGTGTACAAGACATTTGTAAGGCCACTTTAAGAATGCTGCATACAAATCTGGTCTCCCTGCTATAGAAAGGATATTGTTAAACTTGAAAGGGTTCAAAAAGGATTTACAAGGATCTTGCCAGGATTGGAGGATTTGAACTTTAGGGAGAGGTTGAATAGACTGGGACTTTTACCCTTGGGCATCGGAAGTTGAGGGTTGACCTTATAGAGGTTTATAAAATCATGAGGGACATGGGTAGAGTAAATAGGTCAAGATCCTTTTCCTAGGGTAGGTGAGTCTAAACCTAGTGGGCATTGGTTCAAGGTGAGAGGGGTAAGATTTAATAGGAACCTAAGAGGGAACTTTTTCACACAGAGAATGGTGCATGGATGCAACATGTTGCCAGAGGAAGTGGTGGAGTTTGGTACAATTACAAAATTTAAAAGATATCTGGATAGGCACATGAAAAAGATGGGTTTAGAGGGATATGGGCCAAATGCTGGCACATGGCTCTAAATGGGTTTAGGTTGTCTAGTCGGTATGGACGAATTGGATTGAAGCATCTGTTTCCTTAATTTATAACTCTATGACACTATCCACCTATTCCTAATCTTTCAAAGGTAGGTCGAAGTCAAAGCTAGGAACTCCCTTATTAATTTTATATAAATGCCACAGTCCTTGGCAATATAGTACACTGTAATGTGGTAGTTCATTGTCATTAATATGCATGATCTTGAGTAGTTGTTACTATAACATTTTATTATATTATTATGGCTGAATTCCAATTTCTTACAGGTTTTTGGTAACTTATTTACATAATTAAGTTACATTCTGTTTTCACTTTTAGTTGAAATCTTATTCTCATAATTGTTAAGTTTACAAATAAAGCTGTTCGCGTGGGTGACATTTCTCAATTCTCCTTAGCAACCAAACTGTAATGATTATGCACATTTGGCACTCCATTTTCCTGATTAATAATATGTCTTTTTTTATATATGTGTGGCTGGAGAAGCAGTTTAGTTTGATATCGAGGTTAACAACCCATTCAGTGGTTGATGGAGTGTGAGTGGTTGAGATACCAGCAGGAATTATCTGTCTGGGCAAATGCTCAATATATGGGCAGAAGTCTGATGGCCTCAGGAACAATTTGAGCTGTTCCTTATGTTTTCACTTATAGAATGAATGGCCACGTCTTCCCTGGCTCATCTTCAAGGCAACTGAGTATTGTACATATTTTCAATGGAATCTTGAACCCTTGGTTCACCAGCCAGATCAGTTATCAGTTGTAGTTAGTGATGTTTGCAGTCAATCAGGAGATACGAATTCACATTGTTAGTTTGTGTGGCAAAGAGTATAGTCTACTAGAGATGATTGGATTACCAATGAATGTGTGAGGTCCTCAGTCAATAGGGTTGCTTCATTGTCTGTCAACCAGAACTGTGTTTTTGGGTAGACAAGCAGGAGACTGGAAGAACACAGCAAGCATCAGGAGGTGGAGAAATTGATGTTCGGGTGCAACCCTTCTTCTCTTAACAGAATGCTTTTGCCTTGGACATCAGGAAGTTCAATGTATGATAACACAGGAAGCAAGTCAAGCTGAGTTGGTCATATTATCCCAGAAATAATTCTCATGACTTCCAGGAAATGGTTTTGTGTGGTGAGCCAGGTTGAGTATCAGTACTCTGCTGTCAGTACTCTGCAATACTCAATGTGTGAAGCAGTGTGTAGTTTGTTGACTCAGTTTCCATCTGAGATTGAGTTTCATCTTGACCTTGGTTCCAGTGTTCGGGAGGTGTTACTCATGCCTAAAATATAATTAAAGGTACTGCCATTATATTTTCATGTTAAGTCATGGGTGAGTGATTGACCACAAAAGTGAACATAAGATACTTCTCTGACCTTCAGATTGTTCTATAGAAGGCTCAAATGATAGCCTTTGCAGTGTTTGGTCAAAAGTTGGTTTGGTATAAAGGGTTAATTATTCCTTTACTCTAAGACTAGCTTCTGGGCATGTGCCTTCTGCACTATATGACATTACATTAAATGGAACTAGGTCCTAAATCTGCAGGGTACCAACATCTTAATTTCTCTTAACATCTCTTGTATATAGTTATTTTCAATAAAACTTGTTAATAATCATTTAGTTGAGTGCAGATCTAATCTTCCTACAAGCACCATTTCCTGAACCAGGTCTCCAGAGAACATAGATCTTCAATGCTTTCACAATGTCAAGAAGTCCCTCAGCCTGGAGCAGATTTCAGCAAATGTAAAATACATGACATTATACTCACATGTATGTTGAAGAGAGGTGTATGTGGACTCATCCTTGTAAGAGCCATTCAGATAAAAGCAAAATATTGTGGAAATCTGAAGCAAACATAAGAGATTACTGTTGAAACTCAGCAGATCTGGCAGCATCTGTGGACAAAAGAAAGAAGTAAACTTTTCGAGTCCAGTATGACACTTTTCCAGCATTTGTTCAATCAGTTGGTCTGTCCACAGATGCTGCCAGAGCTGTTGAGATTCTCCAGCATTCTCTGTGCTTCTTTGTGAGAGCCATTTTTGATTATGTGTGGGTGGTTGATTCAATCGCCAATGTGTGCAATTGGTTGGTTGGATCTTGGATTTGATTAGTTACAGGGTTGCCACTTAGTGTTAATTGGAGAGTTTTAACCATGTTTCATACTGTATCATAGGCATGGGATAAATAAAAAAAAGGTGGTTCCTGTCTTCAAGAATTTCTGGAAACTGACCTAAGTTTGTGAAGTTAGTGTCAGAACCTGCTTAGAGAAGTTGAAGCCTGTGCAAGAATCTACCAATTGCTGGGGATTTGTGGGGTGAGTTGCTTATGCCAGGACTGGACTCAGTAAGTTTATCAGGAGTTATTCCAAGGCCTTCAATGTTATTGACAGCAGAGTGATGGCATTTTCATTATTTGAGTCATCAAGTTGATTGAGGAGAAAGTGAGGTCTGCAGATGTTGGAGATCAGAGCTGAAAATGTGTTGCTGGAGAAGCGCAGCAGGTCAGGCAGCATCCAGGGAACAGGAGAATCGACATTTCGGGCATAAGCCCTTCCTGAAGAAGGGCTTATGCCCGAAACGTCGATTCTCCTGTTCCCTGGATGCTGCCTGACCTGCTGCGCTTCTCTAGCAACACATTTTCAGCTCATCAAGTTGATTCCCTGGTTTTGCATTGGTCATTGTCTTGGACTAGCACCAGAAACATGGAATGGTACTTGCACTATGGATGTTGTAAACAGCTTTGCTAGCAGTTTCCTTCTTTATGATTTAATGTTCTTCCCTTCCATTCAATACGATCATGGCTGATTGAACATTTTAATGTCTTTTAACTACACCATCCCCAATAACCCCATATGCCACTGGTAATCAGAAACCAATATTCTCTACCTTAAACATACTTCCAGGGGTCTCTGGGGTAGAGAATTCCAAAGGTTCACAACTCTCTGCGGAAAAGAATTTCTCCTCATCTCAAACCTAAGTGGCATATTCGTTATTTTTAGATTGTGCCCCTGGTTAAAGACTCCCAACCAGGGAAAGCAGCTTACCTACTCCTGTACTTTTGCATTTAAAACCTAATACTAATTCTATGTCTATCCTCTGGTGAGAGACTGAGCAAACTCAGCCTGTTTTCTCTGGAGTTTTGAAGAATGAGAAGTAATCTCATTGAAATTTGCAAAATACTTGAAGGGATAGATGGGTTAAAAGTGCAAGACTACAGGAGTACAATGAAAAATGTACCATGTCATCATACACGGCACCATCTTAGGTATAAAGTACCTCGGTACAAATCGTATGTAGTGAAATAGATTAGGTACAAAAATAATGAAAAAAAGAAAAGAAGCTAGAAGTTCTATATTACAGTTCTTCATAGTATAAATTAGAAAAATAAAGACATCAAGTTAAAAGATAAACATTATAGTCCTTCTGTAGACCGCACTCGATCCATGCTAGGGGCTTTCCATACATGCTCTCTCTCTCTCTCTCACTCTCCACCGCACTGGGCTGACCCCAGGCTCACTAGATGCTGACTGTCATCTGTGACAGGTTAATCACACCATACCCAAGTCTGCTGACCGCTGGCTGCCCCACTTCGCTCTGCCCACTGACATACCAAGATCAAGTCTGGTGAACCATCAGTGCACTGCCTCTAAGGCAATAATATCACAGCAATGGCTGTCCACTGATATCCTCCGAACAAGTGCTGCCCCTCATCCCTCTCAGTCAGTACCATCCAACTCTCAGTTGCATGAGCCTCAAATTACCATTTATAATTCAAAGCTAAAACATAAATTGGAATCTGCAGAAGGCCAACTGGAATACAGCAGATACTTAAAGCTACCTCTCCCCCAAAGTCTACAACTGTTTTGCTCAACTTCTCAGGCTGGCTGCCACCAAATTTATTTCTCAGGGCATTAGAAAACCTTTCCTATATATGTAACCCGCTGACTCAGATGACAGCAGCATTGACAATTGCCAGTAGTTAGTCTGTCTTTAGGTTTTTACATCTTTGTGTGGCAAGTTGCTGAAAGTGTGAGCGGATAACATTGCAGCAAGAGAAACAGGGAGTCTGAAACCTATGCAAACAGGGCAAACTAATGTGTATTTCCTTCAGCAATCAGGTTGAAGAACTGTGAATCAAATGGAACAAGGACTGAGAAGGAAGTATAAATAAAAATGGATAAATTTGGTACCAATGAGGGAAATCAAACAAAGTGGGGTAACTAAAGATTGAATTAAGAGACAAAGAGAGAAGTAATAGAAGGGAAAGGAAAACATCTGTAATTTTTGAATTTCAATTTGTACCTAAAGGAGTGACATTCCATTAACTGCAATAGTCGATTTTCAGTGCCAGAGTTTGATAGGTAGAAGCTAATAGTTATCACATTGGATTAAGTTTGATGAGATCTAAAGTCTCATGATAGGTGCGGTTTGTATCTTTCTGCGCAAGTACACTAACGTTAAATCATTCAATGTACTTCATTGTCAAAGAGCAACGTTTGGACATGCACATTCAACCATGCATCTACTTCTTGCCTGAAGGTGCTGAATCAGTTGTGCATAAAAAATGGTGAGTGTAACCAGCTTCATTGTTAAGCTGAGAGTAAAATTAACCCTGCATTTTTTTGATGCAGGGTTGCAGCTGCAGATGTAGCAATAAATCTGATAAACTGTCAAAGGATAGGTCATTTAATAAGATGCGATCTGTAAATACTTAGCATAATTAAATCTAGTATTGAGTTTTTTTTGTGAAGTCAACCAGATTTTTTGTGAACTGAGCAAACGATGTACTGTTATCGAGTATTAATCTTATGTCATTAAAAATCACACAACACCAGGTTATAGTCCAACAGGTTTATTTGGAAGCACTGGCTTTCGGAGCACTGCTCCTTCATCAGGTGGTTGTTAACAAATAAACCTGTTGGATTTTAATCTGGTGTTGTGTGATTTTTAACTTTGTACACCCTTGTCCAACTCTGGCACCTCCAATTCATAATCTCATGTAGGCTGCAATGACTCCAAACACACTTAAGTAATTCCAAATGAAGTTTAGTCTATTTTAAAGACTAACTTAGGACATTATTTAATACATATCCAGCAGGATTTATCATATAAACACTTTCCCTCCAGTCTTTTCTATTCTCTTAAATGTTGCTCCAGTAAAATATACTTTACTGTACTTGCCTCATCCTTACGGAGCTTAGTGATAATAGCAAAGCCTTGCTATAGATGAAGAAAACACAAGCAGCTATGTCCTGGATGATTTGTAATTTGATTGTAGAAATGGGGAGGCTGGTGACAAGACTCCAGACTCATGGTGATAGGATGTAAACTATGACTTGGAGAAGAATCAGGGAAATACAGTAAAGTATATTTTACTGGAGCAACCACATCTTCCAGATGTCTTACCTGTCATATAAAGTCTTCCCAGTAATTAGAAGTATCTGACTCCCACGTTCATGAGCTACACTGTAAGCATTTAAAATTTGCACTCCATCTGGTTATTTAGGTTCATGTGCTGAAGGATCTATGGTAGTCATGCTGAACACTTTTTTTAAAAAAGAAATATCTAAAGATGTGTCCTTATTATTTTCAGTAACTATTTTCTAAGTTTTTCAAAAAGAATCTGAGAATTTCTTGAAATCTTTGAAAATAAATGTACTGCATAGTTTAATATTGACTCAGTCACAGTAGAATCCCAGTTTTGACATTCGACACGTACACAGAAACCTGATACTAACAGAGGCAGCTAAGACCCGGACAGGAAAGATGGAAAAATCCAACCACAAGGAAATGCTCTTCAAGCAAATACAAGCTTTAGCTCAGCTCTGGTTCAATCCACGCTGAATAGACTGAACTCACACATGATGATGAATGGCCATTGCACAAAGCATCAAAGGGCTGCCATCTACTGCATACTGAACCAAAGCAAAATTCACTGCTTTCATCAGAAGCAATCAGAAAATAAAGGGGGTTATGGGTAGAAATTGTGCTGAAATGAGTATTTGTAGCTTGGTTCCACAGGCCCCAAGATTCCCACAATTGATTATTCAGTCTCAATTACACTGTTTGAGAAGTGATATGGAGGTATGCTTAAAGAAAAAAGAATATTCACCTGCTGCACCTTTACAAACATTTCAATGGGCAATAGAAAGAAATATTGTCTCAGAGCTATAAGAATAGCTTGCTGACTATTTGTTAAGAGTTTAACACTTCTCATTATGCCTGTGGAATGAACTATTTGGGAAAGTTTCATTTTTAAATGACAATACTGATGTCTATTTGAAAATATATTTCATTTGTATTTTTGCAGCAAATTATTTATCCTAGATTGAACATATCTGATGGTAGCCGAAATAATGACCAACAATACTGAAGCAGCTTAAATAAAATATCTTGCACAATATTCTGAACTTGGTCCATTGTACAATACATACTGAAGGCTGCTTTAAGGCTTTTCAAATTGGATGTGGCAGAATGTATCCTCTTAGAGGCATACTGCACACTCATTAACATTTTCACAAATATCTTCAGTGTACTTCTTTCGTATTTAACGCTGGTTATTCCTCTTTTCAGGGTTGCAGATATTGTCACTTGGCAACACTATCCAATTTTGTAATAGTGACATTCTCTGTTTGCTAGACTCACTGCTGAGAGACCATTTTGCATCCACAGTTATTTTGAACCCATCAGTGCCATCATGTTTAGGCACAGTTTATGAATTCCTTCACGATCCACCTGGGACAATCAAATTAGTGCAGAAGTGACATCCAGCCCATATATTTACATTGTTAATGCAACTACCTTTATAAAAGCAAAAATCTTTGCTGAGCAACATTAACACAGAGTACAGATCTCAACAAACATTAGTTAATTATACTACATGCAGTCAGTATCAGTTAATAATATTATATCTCCATTACATTGTTGATGAAACTGGCCATATGCAGGATATGGTGTGCTTTTTTGAAGTAGTCAAGATCATATCAATATCAAAGACATGTGCAACAACATTTTGACAGCTGTGTGCAGTTCAGTCATTCGTGATGGCTTGTGATGAAGGAGTTAACAATAGAAACTGCTGTTTAAACCTTTGGTTCTCAGGTGAAATACCCATAAAAGACAATAGGAATTTCTAGCTGGATACAACTGGCCCTGAAAAATGTGTTGTATCTCTATGTTTATAAACAGCGCTGACTAATCTTATTAACACAAATCCAGCTGACACTACACCTGTTGGGTAGTTATTTTCACGCACAAGTCAATCTTCTTCAAGGACTCTATTCAATAGCTGTCTCTCCTTTCAAAGCCTAAAAGATTGAGATTCAGCAGAACAGTTCTTCAAGAGATTAGGCTTTAACAGGTGTGTGTTTGACAATGTCAAGAATTCAATTGATGACAGCATTAAAACTCTCGGTGCGCTGGTCTTGTGGCATAGAGGTGGTGTCTGTACCCTTAGACTAGAAACTAGAGGTTCAATACCCAATTGCCTGACAGATATCTTATAACATGTCAAAACAGGTAGATTAACATTACTTTAAGCACCCTTGATACAAATTCAGAGCTTGCTGATTGCAGTATATACTTTTTGTGCAACACAGCAAGAACTTCACGTGAATTTCATCATAAGGTCATGGATAGGTCTTCGACCAAACAAAGCTCATTCTCATTTATGTATTAGCATATTTTAGTATCGAACAAAAATTAGAATAATTCAAAATAATTATGATCAATTATTGAACTGATACTACTACTTTTTGAATAAAGAATATTTTTCCGATCTCTTTACAAATCTATTTTTCATTCTGATTAATTTACTTTTCTGTTCAGCTCTACTTCAAAAAAATAAACTTGTCATTTATCTATCATCAAATACCTTGCAATTTTACAATAGTATTAATGTTGTAACTTATTTTCAAAGTAAGATTTACAAATTTGTGTGAGTTTTTTTGTCAAGCATAGAACTGCTCTCTGCAGGGAATAACTCTGAAACAACCAGAGCCATTGCATTTGTGATCTGTTACAAATGTGAGAGAGGGAAATTATGTTCACTATTTATAGCTACTATAGTATTATTCTTGAGCTGGGCCAGTGCTGCTAATTCCTGATGCATAGTCAATGCTAAAAACCAAGATAAACATTCCAGATTCACTAAGTAAGAAAATGGGTCTTATTGTAGTCTGCCTTCATGAATGTGCATATTAATGTGGATGTTGTCCCACCACAGTGGAAACCATGCATTGAACGTTGTGGTAAGCATTAACACAGGCGGTGAGAGGAAGGACGAGTTTGGCAACAGGTTAGAAAAGAAAAAAAGAGGTACATAAAGTAGCATTAAAGAGCACCAAACCATATAAGAACAAAAAGAATGCAGGAAGCTAGGCTATGATGTATTAGGAGGTGGCATGGTGGCTCTGTCATTAGCATTGCTGCCTCACAGCATCAGGAACCTTGGTTCAATTCCCTCCTTGAGGGACTGTCTGTGTAGAGTTTGCACGTTCTCCCTGTGTCTGTGAGTTTTCTCCCACAGTCCAAAGGTGTGCAGGTTAGGTAGATTGACCATGCTAAATTACCCATAGTGTGCAGGCTAGGTGGATTAACCATGGGAAATGTAGGGTAGGGGAGTGGGTTTGGATGGGATGCTCTTTGAAGGGTCAGTGTGAACTTGATGGGCTAAATGTCCTGCTTCCACACTGTAGGGATTCTATGAAGCATGGTAAGTGTAAGATCCATTTGTTGTTTGGGAATAGAATGGTTTTGTTTTTCATTGAAATAGACTGCAAATAGTCCAGTATTTTAATTATTGTATTTTCTTTCTTATACAGTGTTAATAATTAACAAGATTATCTAGACAAGACTGAGTTCCAAAATATGAAAGGTTCTTTAACGCGAATTTAAAATCAGCTCCTCTAAGTGAAAATAAAGCCTGCCATGAATCTTTATTTTATGTTACCTCTGGATCTGACTTAAGAGTCTTTGAAATATACCATGTTCTACCTTGGGTGTAGATTAGCATGGACACAATCTGAGCTTTTGCCATTTTGCAACTGTCTCATCTCTATAAAGCTGTGCTCTTAGTGAAGTATTTTATTGGCAGATTTTATTGTTCCATTGTTTTTATTTATAAGATCAGATAATTACAAATGAAATTGCACAACACCAGTATTGTCTCCAACACACAGGCCTTTAGGCACTGTAAGGACATTGTAAGTTACACACCCGGGTGTAATTAAGATAAAGATAACGTGTATATATTCATCAAATAATAGATTGAGTATTTTATATTTTTAAGTGGTGCAGATTTCAGCATAAAGGATATGTTTATTGTATGTTGTGACTGAGAAATGTTATCACAAAGAATGTATATTTAATGAAATACCAAATAAAAAATTAGATACTTTCATTTAAGTAATTGGTACTTTTTATTTATTTCCAGACAGGATATTCAGTTCATGGATAATTCATCAATGCCACAGGCTTGTTTTGAGACCTTTATAAGTTAAGAAAAGGAGCTGATTGGTATTCAATGTATTCATGAAGTTGAATACAAGACTATTCATTCAATTATGCTTTATTAATACAATCCTTTTTTATTTACTCATTTTATTTAAGAAAGCAAAAAGAAAAACTTAAGAAATGCAACACCACCCAGCTTTATTCACAATTGATAAAAACAGTAAAGGGAAAAAGAACTTCTTTCAACAGTTGTGTCTGGGCCTCGTATTGAGGGGAATCACATTAAAAAACACTTGGCACCAAGGCTGTGATTCTTTGGTGTAGCCAGTGGCAGTTCAGGACCTAGGGCAGAGGAGACATCTTTGGAACAAGCTTTTGATTTAGTCAAAAGTTAGTTTGTAGATTTCTAGAAACAGTGGGTCTTTCTAATTTAGAATATGTAATTTGTGTTCATGCAATTTTATAAATGTGGGTTTAAAATTATATTATTTTCACTGCACCTTTTTAAAATTCTTGCTCACTATGATTATGATGTAAGGAACGGTTGTACATATTTAAACTTAACCATCCATCTTTTCTATTCTAACAATATTGTATGCTCACAATGTTTTGCTTTGTAACAGATAAGTGTGTGCAGGTATAACACTGATTCACTGATTTTGTTTTGCTGCTCAAGGAACCTTTCCACTTTCCATCCATTATTAAGTTCAGATGACGATCATTGTAAATATACATAAATATTAGCATATCATGCTCACTTTCTAATCTGCTAATGTTACACCATGACCTTGAATTTGGAATATACAACTTCAAATGATCAGGAACATTTTTATTGCATATAGCAACCAGACAATTTCTATGTTGGGAAGTAAGAAGAATTACAATATCATTCTCACAAGGAGTGAACACTGATATTATGGTTCTTTAATTATAATACTGGACTTACTTAAAGGAGAGTTTAAAGGAATCTATAAACTGATGTAATATGAACAAAAATAGCCCATCTAAACTGAGTGTCTGATTGCACAATACTCCACATAGTTGAGCCTGATGAAAGGCAGCATCTGATTATGTGACACTCACTGAGAAAAGAAAACATTTTTTGTGGCTGTTTTTGATTGGCTTCCAGTGGTCTTTGGTTGTGCCTATTTAGCCACCTGGTACATGAGATTGGACCATGGAGGGGGCTGAATTTTACATTTTCTTAGGTTAAGTCCAAGTAGCATGACGGTCTTTAGAGGATTTGCTGCTGCAGGACTAGCACATTCTTTCACTGTATCTTACTAAACATGCCTCACAAATTCGATGTTTCGGGCAGGAGCCCTTTATCAAGATTCTTTGGTGTAGCCACTGGCAGTCCTGATGAAGGGCTTCTGCCTGAAATGCTGACTCTCCTGCTCCTCGGATGCTGCCTGACTTGCTGTGCTTTTCCAGCGCCACTCTAATCTTGACTCTAATCTCCAGCATCTGCAGTCCTCATTTTTGCCTTGCCTCATTAATTATCTACTCTGCCCATATGGCATCTGATACACTGATTTCTGATCCATCTTACCATGACATTTCCAGAACAGCTCACTAGTCAGTAGTTATACAGAAATTCACATCTTTAAAAGCTTAACATGCACCCAGATAAGCCCTGTCGATTGGAACTGCATAGTAGCTGACATTTGCTCCAGACAAGGCAGGGGGGATGTCAACACATTGCTTTTTGGGCATGGTCCTGAAGATCCTGCTGAATGAGGTTGTGCTAACACAAGACTTCCTGTACCCCAGAAACAGCAGTGGAGCCCATCACATCATGGAGAACGTGAGGACTGCAGATGCTGAGAGTCAGAGTCGAAAAGTGTGGCAGTGAGAAAGCACAGCAGATCAGGCAGCATCCGAGGAGCAGGTGAGTCAATGTCTTGGGCGTAAGTCCTTCATCAGGAATGAGACCACAACATCAAACTATTCCAGCCTGGTCTAAGGTTGTCATCTGGATTGAAGCACTTTCAGTTGTCTGGGGAAATGCCCGATACTGTGGAAAGAAAGTCTTTCTCCACTCAGACAGGATAAAATCCACCAATATCCATCTGATGCCTCACACGCACTTAATCTCTTCTACTGTACCTACCTCCCACTAAAGCTTATGTTCTATCATTCTTACCATTGCCTTGAACATTTTCTCAACTCAATCTCACCAAATCCAGCTCCTGACACCACTTACTCTCTGCACTGTCTAGTCACTCACTTGGGACAGCTCCCCATTTGCAGAGTCTGGACTGGAATCAGAATCTGTCCTTGACTTACTGACCGGGGAAACCCTGAGCTTTTTAAAAATGCATTAACGGAATGAGGGCATCTCTGGCTAGACCCAACATTTATTGCCCATCCCTAATTGTCCAGAAGGTAGTTAAGACTTAATCACATTTCCATTGGTCTGGAGTCACAGGTAGGCCACACTAGGTAAGAATGGCAATTTCCTTCCCTAAAAGGCATTAATAAACCAGATGGGATTTTCTGACAATTTACAATGGTTGCATGGTCAACATTAGATTCTGAATTCCAGACTTTTATTGAATTCAAATTTCATCATCTGCCTTGGACGGATTCGAACCTGGGTCCCCGGAACATTTCTTGGCTCTCTGAATTAGCAGTCCACCGATAATACCACTAGTTCATCACCTCACGCTAATGAATGCTGCTGTTCCACTTGATTTGACAACAACAATGCCTCCTAACAACAATGACATGTTTCCTGGCTTGTGTCTGCACTAAACAGTACAATAAGACAACAATAATATGAGAAAGTGAGAACTGGAGATGCTGGAGAGTCAGAGTCAAAAAGTGTGGTGCTGAGAAAGCAGAGCAGGTCAGGCAGCATCCGAAGAGCAGGAGAGTCAGCATTTCAGGTATAAGCCCTTCATCAGGAGTAATATGAGCCCGTTATCTCTGGCTGAGGAGGCAAAGCACAAAAAGCCAGAGCAAGGCAATGATGCTGTGAGCGCCCAGGTAGGCTCAGAGTGGTGAACGTTTCAACAGCAAGCAAAGACCAAGAGGTTCAGCATGGTCCAGAACATGAACAGCGTGCATGTCTCTGAGCACACTATGTCCTTGCTGAAGCATTACATGATAGTTGTCAGTGTAGCCTAAGGTGCAGCATTGCATTGCAGAAGTGCCTTGTAAATGAACCCAAGATGTGCCATGAGGGTTGACAGAGGCTGGGTAATATCTGACACTGGTGGACATGGGGTACATGTGGCCACCAACTGTGGAACTTGTTCTGAGAAGTTGGTGTCCAGTTTCCAACATGGAGCTCATTCAGAGAAAACAGTGAGTTGAATCCACAAGGAGCTCACTCTGGATCCTTGTTGAGTGTCCTGAAGTTGAGTTTGTTTGGTGAGTTTGGAAAGATGGGATGCTGAATATTAATAATGCAAGTTTGGCTGTTAACAAAGTATTTAACAATCAATAATCACTGATAATCGGCAACTAACTGCACCTTGCCCTTTGTGAAAAGCTAAAATATTTATGAGACAGTCTTTACATATCACAAGTAGTCTCTCACCTGGAGCTAAATGCTCCAGCTTCCCACTTCAAGCTCCTACCCAAGATTACAGCAGCCAAAGTGTCAGCGTAGACACTGCAGGAAATAATCTAACACTATATTGAGACCACAACCACTGCGTGTAAACTAGACAGATCAAATAAAAATAAGCACTTGTCTAAACTTAATCAGTGGTTCTCAAATACTTTGTTTGAAGGACTGCTTTTCAAATGGATATAAAAGTATGCTTTCCCAACAATCTAAATTATAATGCAATAAACTCTTCACATATCCCAGGACAGTGCAAAATAGTAAATATCACTGTAATTTGTTAGATGAAAATATTTCTCTTCCCTTCAGCTAAGAGGTAAATCTACTGGTTTGGCAACATACCTATTGGATACTTCATCACATTGCACTGTTCTGCTCTTTCTAGAGTCACATTGCCCCTTGTTGCAAGTTTCAGGTGAGACCAGCTACAATATGTCTCTTCATTGCACTGTTGAGATATCAGGGAGTTTCTCTCATCTCTGCTGTTTACCAGCTTCTCTGTTCTGGGATTCCATTAACATATTTCTTGGTGTGTGGCATTTCTGCATTTGGGATTTCACCACAAACTGCAACAGGCGTCAACAAGGTCCACTCAACCCAGAACATCACAGTATTGGCTCATATTCACATTATTCTGCACATCTCTTCAAATGTTTCACATCCCCAGGGATCCACAGACTCATCTAAAAACCATAATCCTGATACCTATAAATGAAAAAATGTGTTGAAGGAAACAAACAGTAACAAGTCTGAGAATGTAATCCTAAACAGTTGACTAGGTTTCCATGCTTTCTGTATACTATTAGCAAATGTATCAGATGTTTAAATTGAACTTGCATCAATCGAGGAAAAATCAAGTTAATGGATGCAGCTGGGGACTAATGGAAATAAAATCTGTAACTGGCCAACTCAAATATGGATAAGTGCAAGATCCAATAATAAAACAAAGACTTCTGAAAATATTTAGCAGATCAGGTAGTATCTGCAGGGTGAGAAACAGAGATAATGGGCTAGACTTTCTCTGGACTATGATGAAGGACTTGAATTTTGGGAAGTCAGATAAAGATGATAGGAATGGTTCACTGGACTGAAATGCTTGCCTGATGCATTCTCTTTGCTGGGAAAATTTCTTAGGGGCTTGCCACGAATCAGTTCAGTTGCCTACTCCAAGAAGGCAAGCAGCCAATTAGAGAACTAGCTGGAGAAACTCAACAGGTTCAGCAGCATCCGAAATAGGTGGCAGTTATTGTCTGGTGCACTGTGCTCTTCATTGTGAAGGCTGAGTGCTAGCTCTCAGATAACTTCCTCCTATATCTCATGACATCACCATTGAACATCAGGTTATTGTGTCCATAGCAGTCACTAATCTGATTATATCTGTGGATCTCCCCTCAACAGCATCCAAATTCATAGTTCCCCAACTCCATATAGCCCACTTCTACTTCCTCCCCAAAAACCACAAACAGTATTGCCTGGGCAGTCCCACTGTTTCTGCCTGCTCCTGTCCCATGCAATTCATCTCTTCCGAGCTTGACTTGATTATTTTTCTCCCCTTATCCATTCCCTTCCCACTTTTATTAACAATTCTTCTGATTCTTTACATCAGTTTCAGAAAGACCAGTTCATGGTGTGATGATGCTGTCACTTGTAAAAAGTTATTTTGTCCTTGCTTTTTTTTCAAGAGAGGTCATAAAGGCAGAGGTACCAAAGTGTCTAGTATAACAATGGCAGGGAGTTGCCAGTTCTCCCAGTTCAGGTTTTTTCTAGTTTGGTTAGCTATTACAGTCAAAAGATGCTGGAGCCTAGGAAAGGTTCCAAGCATCAGCAGATGATTCCTGATTGACTTTTCTCTCTGAAATCTCTTTGGAAGTTGTTCCCTCCCACCTGTAAAAATCTATGTTTCAATTTACCATTTTACCAAGGGATGTGTTTATGGGATTTTATTAGATTGGAATGGCCCGTTACTTAAGTTGCTGTATCATGTCAGTTAATTTTCCAATAGTTAAGTTATTCTTAATTCTTTTGTTCATGTTTCAACTGTAGTATTTAAATAAATTCTGTTTTGCTTAAAGCTGAGTGGTTTGAGCTTGCAAACCTGCATCACATTTGGAACACCCACTTCTTTGCTTTTAAAATAAGAAAAGGTTATGGTCAAGGATCCATCTTCAAATATTTTGAGGGGATCTGGCCTGGTCATAACAATGGATTCCAGCCATCTCTTCTTCACTATAGATGTGAAATCCCTTACACATCCCCCATCAGGATGGTCTTACAGCTTTCTGTTTCTTTCTGGAAAATGGCCTGAACTGTCTCCATTTACCATCTACCTCCTCTTCCTGGCTGAGCTCATCCACATTTGCACAACCTCTCCTTTAACTCATCTCACTTTCTTCAGATCAAAGTACATGCATGGGCCTCAGTTATGAATGTCTTTTTTATGGGGTTCATGAAACATTCCTTGTTCTAATCCTACTCAGGTTCCTTTCACAATTCTTTCTCTAATACATAGGTGACATCATCAGTGCTACTTCTCTCTATCATCCAAAAGTGGAAAAATGTATCAACTTGCCTTTAACCTTTCACCTTCAGATGCTTCCAGACCTGCTGAGTTTCTCCAGCTATTTCTGTTTTTGGTTCAGATTTCAAGCATCTACAGTTCTTTATTTTTGTTTTTGAGCAGCCAATTAGTCTGGTTAAGATGAAAATTAGGGCAATTTTGCTGCGAGGCTAAAACTTTTCCCCATCGCAGAGTGGCTGAGTGCAAATATTACCAGCCAATTCAAGGCAAACTCCCTGAGTCAGGCCAAAGTGGCCTGGGAGCTGAGGACTTCATGCTGCAATATTGCAGCCACATGAAAAGAACTGAGAGAGAAACATTTTATACAGGAAGCTAAACAATATAATACAGATCATTCCAAAGATTCAAGAAAACATTTAACACAGAAGGAAGTACTTCCTCATTGCAATGGTAATCAGCATTTTGAATGATATTATGGAGAGGTATCTGGAGACTCAAACCTTAGATTCATACATGTGATAAATAATATGATACAATCAGGAACAAGTTTTTTTCTTTATTTTGAATGAATTATTTAAGATGGGTTGAATGGCCTCCTCATCTATTAATAGCTTAAGAGTTGGAATATAATGAGTGTGATAAAGCTTACATTGTGATCAGTGTGTGTGTCAGTTATTAGATTGTTCCAGGGTGAGGGTGATTGAAGGGACAGTCACTTACCTAAGGTGAAAGATTTGGGAGAGTTTTGTATTGGGACAGTGAGGTATGTGTTTTTAATTGATTTCTGGAAAATAACTTAATTATGAATGCTAATCATATTTGGCATTATGGTTGTATATCAGGTTCTGATACAGCAATGTCAGTATGTGATTAATATCAAAACGTTGACTGAAGGGTTTCAATGTTCTTTAACATAGGATTGAGGGAATGCTGAATGATATACCAAAGCTTGTTATTTTTATGAAATTTATTTTTGACACTTCTAGCTGTGTAAGACTGAGGATAAAGGAAGAAACATAGCTGGATACATTTGAGCAGTTTCATTAATTCAGTTTCTGCTTTATTTTACAGTTGTTTTATTTTGCTACTCATTTACAATGTTCTCACTTGTCATTGTTCAATCTACACTAGATTCATTGACTAGAAATTTAATTGGATCAGTCATAAATATTGTGATTACAAGTATAGTTTACAGGTTCCCCAAAGCCTGTCCACCAATTCCAAGGCACAAAAGACTTCTCTCTTACCTGAATGGATGCAGGTCCAACACCCTTCAAGAAGCTTGCAACTATCCAGGACAAAGTAGTTCGTGTGCCTGGGATCCCATCCACCACCTTAACTATTCACTCCCTCCACCAAAAACACACAGTGATGGTAGTATATAACATTGATGCATTAAGGTTCCTTCAGCAGCAATTTTCAAACAACACAACATCTACCACATAGAAGGAAAAATGCATTAGACACATTTCTATCTGCATTCTTACCTCCAAGTCAGACAGAATCCTGACTTGGAAACATGTTGCTATTCTTTCGCTATCACTGGGTAGAATTTTTGTTATTTCTCTCTCAATCTTTAGAATCTCCTGCTAATCGTAGCTTTTTAATCATATTTCTTAAGGTCATTACTCCTAACTTTGATATCATATCCACTTTTGAGCCATGTCTCTATATATCTTGATTCCCCTTGTATCCAAGATTTTATTTTTGTTATGGATTAACCTCTGGATCCTCATTTCTGTATCCTTGTTAAACGCTAAACAACAATAATATTCTACTGCTTTTTAGTTTATTATTGTTTAATGGTCCCCAGTTAGCTGCATCTCTCATTCCATACCTAAAATTTCTCCTTCACACAATGTTTATGAACAGAATGATAATTTTTCCTAATTTCTTGTGCATTTGAAGACTCTGACAAACATTTGTGATGAATAACTACTCAATTTGGATGACTAATCCATGATTCAAAACAATGAGATATTGGGTTACATAATTACAATCCCTCCACTTTGTATATTTCAGATAATGTCAGCTCTGCTTTCATCTGCCTTCAGTGCATCATGACACTTTGACTCATGGTTTAAGTATTGAGAATATTGAGAAGTGCTCTAGTTTCTTTTTGCTCTATTCACACCAGTTATTTGTGTTAAAAAGGTATTTCGAAAGCCAACCAGAACTTACTTCCGAATTCTTATTTTGAGTCACAATATTCTAATAAATGACAGAAAATGTTACTAAAATAAGATGTAGCTATATCCACTTCAACCAAATTCGTTGAATTGGAAGATGATAAGTAAGTCTTCTAACCTTTGAATGTTAGCTGGGCCTTATCACATAAGCATAAACTGTTTCTAATTATCCCCACAACAAGGAAGGGAACTTACTTGCTACTGATCAATATTTAAATATGGTCAGAAAATAAAACGTGAAAATTGATCCTTTAATTTATACAGCAGAAAACATGATAGATTACACTAGAAAGTAACAGAGTTTCCATGCTAAATTATCCAGACTGTCAAAAATCATTAAGATACACTCACATTATTTGATTCAGTATGTCATGATCTGCCCCCAAGCACAATTTTTCACTTTATTACGGTTCCAGATGAGATGCCTCAAACTGTTAAATTCCCAGATTATGAGAGCTGAACTGGCTTCCCTTGTTTATTCACTCGCTCCCCCAGTTAGTTGCAACAAGGTTAATTTTGACAGGATCACTTCTATTGTGAATATTGTTCTCACAGGCACAAAATAAACTTATATTTCAAAATAAACTTACATTTCAAAATGAGCCAATTTAAATAGACTTTCATGAATTAACAAAAATAGTGAGCTTATTAACTACTAAATACAAGAAGAAAGTGGAATGTAATACACAGGAATGTGTTTAAGAATCACATATGCACAGATTAGTGATAAGAGGCATGTCTGAAATAACAGTTAAAAAAAAAAGGATCATTCTCTAAATTATTTATGAGGAGTGGATAGTTTGACATTGTAGCCATTGAAGCAGATATTATTGGTAGCATTGAGATTGGTGGTTGAGCAGTCAAATTTCAAGATTCTTGACTTTGCGGATTGATTGAAACTTTTCTGTTTTGAAGCCTTTCAGTAGTGGCGTACTGACAGCCCTCAGGTATGAGAGAGACATTTCCCTTTTGCTTTACCTATTATACAGGGGTGGTCAAATGGTTGTTCACATAGCTGTGTCCCTCACACACGAGAATGTTAGACCACTAACATTTACAGACGAGGTTTGAAGATTTTGTTTAAGCTTTGTTCCTGTGTATTCTTGAAAGAAGAAAATATAGTTACGTTTCTTTGGAGATGGGTCCCTGTTGAGACAGTGTTGGACAGTCAGCCTCCTTTTCTTTTTGTCTTTCTGTTTAGATTTTCCATTTGAAGTTTTCACTCTACTGGGTGAAATTCCAACAGACCCACATAGAACTTTGCTGGACAACATCTCAATTTACAACTGCAGTCTTTTTTTAAAACTGTTGCAAACATTTGAAAAAATAATTACTGAGTTAAAAATTAACAATGCCCATGGTATTTTGGAGTTCTGATCTGCTTTCATGCAAATAGGGAGGATAATTGTAAATAATCCACCAGAGTGGTATTTTGCAGGGTGGAATAATGAATTTCTTGTGCATTTATTATTTAATAAAATATTGCCATGATTACAATAATAATTTATTTTAGCAGGGCAAGTACATAGAAAAATGCTTCAATTTATTAAAGAACATTCCGACAAGAGACAATCTTGAGCTGGGAAACCTAGTTAGATTGTACTATCTCTGGAGAAACATCAAGATATTTTGTGCCAGAAGGATCACATGGGACACAATCAGACAGTATTTTTATTTTAAATAAGAACAGAATCATCTAGAGATACAGAACATTCATTCATTAATTCATTGCTTTTATTATTACAAATATTGAATACCACAATTAGATATCACCAACAAAACTAACGTCATTTACATGATACCTTGCAACAACTGTAAAAAACACTACGTCGGACAAACTAGCAGGAAACTTGCCACCAGGATACATGAACACCAACTGGCCACCAAAAGACACGACCCACTATCACTAGTTTCTATTCGTATAGACAAAGAAGGACGCCACTTTGACTGGGACAATACACACATCCTAGGACGGGCAAAACAAAGACACGCATGAGAATTCTTAGAGGCATAGTATCCTAACCAGAACTCCATCAATAAACACATCAATTAAGACCTTATCTACCTTCCCTGAAAATATTATGCATATTAATTGGCTATAGCATACACCATAGACAATTGAGTAGCACAGGTACAGAAGGCTGAGTTTTACCAGAAATTCACTTAGCATTGATTTTGGTGAGTTACATAGAGAATTTCACTCCATGAGCCCCCAAGTGAGACTTCTTATGTTATTCTCTGAGAAATCGTTCATGATCCAAGCACAACTCAACACTGTCTACTCGCCCTATCTTCCATCTTGGTGAAAATGGAGATACTCACCTCAGTTGGGAATTCCAAGGGGATTCTCAGCTGGAGCACCATTTATAAAGGTCAAGTTCTGCCAAACATGTCGTGAGATTGGAACCAGAAAATAAAGTCTCTCAAGGCATATGAGAGTTAAAGCTGGCAATTCGTTACAAATATAAGCGCATATTCACAAATGTATTGTAAATTAAGGGGGATTAGTCTAGGGTAACTGGTATGTGAGAGGTTGTGGGTTTAAATCTCACACAACTAAAAAGGGATTAGTGAGCTCAGTTGGCTGCATAGTTGGTTTGCAATGTAGAGTGATATCAACACCACAGGTTCAATTCCTTCACTGGCTGAGCTTCCCGTGAAAGCCCTGCTTTCTCAACCCCACCCCTTACCTGAGGCATGGTGACCATCAGGTTATACTTACCACTAGTTTAGATCAGAGTGATGCTGGAAAAGCACAGCAGGTCAGGCAGCATCCAAGGAGCAGGAAAATCGATGTTTCAGGCAAAAGCTCTTCATCAGGAATCAGCTGTTGCCCAAACCATTGATTTTCCTGCTCCTCGGATGCTGCCTGACCTGCTGTGCTTTTCCAGCACCACTCTGATCTAAACTCTGGTTTCCAGCATCTGCAGTCCTCACTTTTGCCTATGAGCTGTTTCTCTCTAATCACTATGGTGACTTTACCTGAAAGGGGATATTTGACCCCATTGTACTTGCACTGGCTCTTTAAATGAGCATTAATTCATAGTACCAATTCTCCTGCTTTTTACCCAAACCCTCACTCATTATCTTATAGAACATAGAACATAGAATGTTACAACGCAGTAGAAGCCCTTCAGCCCTCGATCTTGCGCCGACCTGTGAAATTAATCTTATGCCCATCTAACCTACATAGTTCCATTATTATCCATATGTATGTCCAATTCCCGTTTAAATGCCCTTAACATTGGCGTGTCTACTACTGTTGCAGGCAGGCCGTTCCACACCGCTACTACTCTCTGAGTAAAGAAACTACCCCCTATATCTGTCCTAAATCTATTACCCTTCAATTTAAAACTATGTCCCCCTGTATTGGCCTTCATCACCTGAGGAAAAAGGCTCTCACTATCCACCCTATCTAACCTCCTGATTATCTTAGACGTCTCAACCTTCTTCTCTCCAACAAAAACAGCCTCAGTTCCCTCAGCCTTTCCTTGTAAGACCTTCCTTTCATACCAGGCAACATCCTAGTAAATCCCCTCTAACCCTTTCCAAAGCTTCCACATCCTTCCTATAATGTGGTGACCATAATTGCATGCAATACTCCAGGTGTGGCCTTACCAGTGTCGTGTACGGTGAAGCATGACCTCGTGGCTCCAAAACTCAATCCCCCGATCAATAAACACCAACCCACCATATGCCTTCTTAACAACCCAATCAACTTGGGTGGCACCTTTCAGGGATTTATGCAGCTGGATATTGACATCTCTCTGTTCATGTACACCATTAGCTCAGTACTCTGCATTCCTGTTACTTCTTCCGAAGTGAACTACCTCACACTTTTCCACATTAAATTGCATTTGCTATTTCTCATCCCAGCTTTGCATCTTATCTATGTCCCTCTGTAACCCACAACATCCTTCCGCACTATCCACAACTCTGCCAACCTTAGTGTAATTTGCAAATTTACTAACCCATCCTTCTACGTCCTCATCCAGGTCGTTTATAAAAATGACAAACAGCAGTGGCCCCAAAACAGATCCTTGCAGCACACCAGTAGTAACTGAGCTCCAGGACGAACCTTTCCCATCAACCACCACCCTCTGCCTTCTTTTAGCTAGCCAACTCATGATCCAAAATACTAAATCACCTTCAATCCCAAAACTCCTTATTTTGTGCAATAGACTATCATGTGGAACCTTATCAAATGTCTTAGTGAAGTCCATATACACCACGTCAACCACCCTACCTTCATCCACCTGTTTTGTCACCTTTTCAAAGAACTCAATAAGGTTAGTAAGGCACGACCTACCCTTCACAAAACTATGTTGACTATCCCTAATTAAATTATTCCTTTCCAGATGATTATAAATCCTTTCTCTTATAACCTTTTCCAACACCTTACCCACAACCGAAGTAAGGCTCACTGGCCTGTAATTACCAGGGTTGTCCCGACTCCCCTTCTTAAACAAGGGAACAACATTTGTTATCCTTCAGTTTTCTGGCACTGCTCCTGTCGACAATGATGACATAAAGATCAAATCCAAAGGCTCTGCAATCTCCTCCCTGGCTTCCTAGAGAATCTGAGAATAAATCCTATCCGGCCCCAGAGTCTTATCTATTTTTAGATCTTCTAAAATTGCTAAAACCTCCTCTTTGTCAACCTCAATCCCATCTAATCCCTGTATCTCTGTATTCTCACTAACATTGCCCTTTTCTATTGTGAGTGCTGACGAAAAGTATTCATTAAGCACTTCCCCTATGTCCTCAGAATCCACAACTTTCCACTACTATCTTTGATTGGCCCAAATCTTATCTCATCATTCCTTTATTCCTGATATACCTATAGAAGGCCTTAAGGTTCTCCTTGAACCTATCCACCAACAACACCTCATGTCCCCTCCTGGCTCTTCCTAGCCCTCTCTTTAGATCTTTTCTGGCTAACTTATAACTCTCCAGCCCCCTAACTGAGCCTTCATGCCTCATCCTCACATAAGCCTTCCTCTTCTTCTTGACAAGGGCTTCAACTTCTTTACTAAAGCATGGCTCCCTCTCTCAACAACTACCTCCCTGCCTGACAGGTATATACTTGTCAAGGACATGCAGTAGCTGTTCCTTGAATAAGCTCTACATTTCAAGAGTGTCTACCCTCTGCAGTTTCCTTCCCCATCCTATGCATCCTAAATCTTGCCTAATCACATCATAATTGCCTTTCTCGCAGTTATACCTCTTTCCCTGCGGTATATACCTATTGCAATATGGTCACTATTACCAAAGTGGTCACCTACCTCCAAATCTAACACCTGGCCAGGTTCATTCCCCAGTACCAAATCCATACGACATCACCCCTTGTTGGCCTATCTACATACTGTGTCAGAAAACCGTCCTGCACACATTAAACAAAAACTGACCCATCTAAACTACTTGAACTATAGTATTCCCAGTCAATATTTGGAAAGTTAAAGTCCCCCATAACAACTACCCTGTTACTCTCACTTCTATCGAGAGTCATCTTTGCTATTCTTTCCTCTACATCCCTGGAACAATTTGGAGGCCTATAGAAAACTCCCAACAGGGTGACCTCTCCTTTCCTGTTTCTAACCTCAGTCCAAGCTACCTCAGTTAATGAGTCCTCAAATGTTATCTCAATATACAACCCTTGATTAACAATGCCACACCCCCACCTCTTTTACCATCTTTTGCTGAAACATCTAAATCCTGGAATCTGCAACAACATTTCCTGTTCCTCCTGTAGCCATGTCTTTGAAATAGCCACAACATCGAAATCCCAGGTATCAATGTTGCAAGTTCACCCACTTTATTCCGGATGCTCCAGGCTTTGAAGTACACACATTTCAAACCAACATCCTGATTGCTGGTGCCCTTTCGTGACCTTGTATAGATCAGTACAATGGCTCAATAGTTAGCACTACTGCCTCACTGCGTAAGGGACCCAATTCCAGCCTTGGATTACTATCTGTGTGAAGATTGCACGTTCTTCCTGTGCCTGTGGAGGTTGCCGCTAGATACTCCGGTTTCCTCTCACAGTCCAAAGATGTGTATGTTAGGTGGATTGGCATTGTTAAATTGAATTGTAGTGAGCAGATTAGGTGGATTAGCAATGGTAAATGTGGGTTTAAAGGGACAGAGTAAGGGTCTGCAGTTGGATGGGATGCCACTCTGTCCAATCTTCACAAACTGCTCATCCTGCATGATCTGAACTGTCAACATTCTGGGTAATCAAAGATGGAGGATGGGAAAAATTTCTGGCTGTAACAGCTGCTTCTTTTTTGAGATACTTTAGGTGTTGGAGGTGATTTCCTTGAATTCCAGGAGCAGCAATTACTGTTTTATATGCTGTTGCATTGTCTTGGAACTTTGGGGAAAAAAAGTCAAAACAACACCAGTTTTAAAAGGGAGAAGAATAGACAAAGGAAGCACATGGTGCAGGAGAGAGACAGAGAAAGAAACTGACACCACAGTGAACCTGCACAGTTACTGCCTTTGCTGTTTGAAATCATGTATCGCTGGACATCGGAGTGTGTCTGGGAAAATTAACAAACAGTGAAATTCACAACTGATCTTGGAGGAACGTGTTTGGGCAAAGTTCACAGTATAGGAACAGATAAGTGAATTGTTTTAAGTGTGTGTATTCTTTCTTGATTAAATGTTTTTGGAGATATGTCTCTTGATTAAACTTAAAACATAAGCCAAAACTATTAATTTAACCTGGGGCGGTGTTGTGTAGAGAAATAAGGCGGTGTTATTTTCTGGGTCTGTAGATGGTGAAGGAGCAAAAATGGCCTTTGCACTGATATGTGTTTCTTGTCAGATGTGGGAGTTTAAAGAGAGTTTAAGGGTTACTGCGGATTATATCTGCAATAAATGCTGTTGGTTGTGAATCCTATCAGATCGAATGGATCAGTTGGAGAGACAGTTAGAGGCAATGAGGAATTTGCAACAGTATGTGATGGATGGCATTTATAGGAAGGGGGGAAGTCTCAGATAAAGTCACATAGATGGGTTAACTCCAGGAAAGGTAAGAGAGGTAGGCTGCTAGTGTAGGAGTCTTCTGTGGCTATCCCCATTTCAAACAGGTATGCTGTTTTAGAAAATGTAGGGGGTGATGGATTCTCAGGGGAATGAAGCTCGAACAGCCAAGTTTCTGGAATTGAGGCTGGCTCGAATGCAACAAAGGGTTCGTCAGGTTCCAACAGATCAATTGTGTTCGTGGTTTCTCTAGTCCAAGGTACAGACAGACGTTTCTGTAGCCAGCAGCGAAAAATCAGAATGTGCGTTGCTTCCCTGGTGCCAGGATCAAGGATGTCTCAGAGAGGGTGCAGAATGTTCTCAAGGGGGAGAGGGCCGAGCAAGAGGTCATTGTCCACATTGGAACCAACGACATAGGACGGGAAAAGGTTGAGATTCTGAAGACAGATTACGGAGAGTTAGGCAGGAATATAAAAAGGAGGTCCTCGAGAGTAGCATTATCTGGATTACTCCTGGTGCTACGAGCTAGTGAGGGCAGGAATAGGAAGATAGAACTGATGAATGCATGGCTGAGAAGCTAGTGTATGGGCAAAGGTGGGTGGGGCGGGAGGTGGTAGTGGGACCCAGGGAGATAGTGGGGAAAGAGATCAATCTGAGACTGGTACAGTTGAAAACAGAAGCGAGCCAAGCAATCAGGACAGGCAGGGACAGGGTAGGACTAATAAATTTAACTGCATTTATTTCAATGCAAGGGGCCTAATAGGGAAGGCTCTTGAACTCAGGGCATGGTTAGGGACATGGGACTGGGATATCATTGCAATTACAGAAACATGGCTCAGGGATGGAGAAGACTGGCAGCTTAATGTTCCGGGATACAAATGCTACAGGAAGTATAGAAAGGGAGGCAAAAGAGGAGGGGAAGTGACGTTTTTGATAAGGAAGAGCATTACAGCTGTACTGAGGGAGGATATTCCCGGAAATACATCCAAGGAGGTTATTTGGGTGGAACTGAGAAATAAGAAAGGGATGATCACCTTTTTGGGATTGTATTATACACCCCCTAATAGTCAGAGGGAAATTGAGAAACAAACTTGTAAGGAGATCTCAGTTATCTATAAGAATAAAAGGGTGGTTAAGGCAGGGAATTTTAACTTTCCAAACATCGACTGGGACTGGCATAGTGTTAAGGATTTAAATGGAGAGGAATTTGTCAAGTGGGTACAAGAAAATTTTCTGATTCAGTATGTGGATGTACCTACTATTTAAGGTGGAAAACTTGACCTACTCTTAGGAAATAAGGCAAGGCAGGTGATTGTGATGTCAGTGGGAGAGCACTTTAGCCAGCGACCATAACTCTATTAGATTTAAAATAGTGATGGAAAAGGATGGACCAGATCTAAAAGTTGAAGTTCTAAATTGGAGAAAGGCCAATTTTGACGGTATTAGGCAAGAACTTTCAAAAACTGATTGGGGGCAGATGTTTGCAGGTAAAGGGACGGCTGGAAAATGGGAAGCCTTCAGAAATGAGATAATGAGAATCCAGAGAAAATATATTCCTGTTAGGGTGAATGGAAAGGCTGGTAGGTATAGGGAATGCTGGATGACTAAAGAAATTGAGGGCTTGGTTAAGAAAAAGGAAGCAGATGTCAGGTACAGACAGGATAGATCGAGTGAATCCTTAGAAGAGTATAAAGGCTGTAGGAGTGTACTTACGAGGGAAATCAGGAGGGCAAAAAGGAGACATGAGATAGCTTTGGCAAATAGAATTAAGGAGAATCCAAAGGGTGTTTACAAATACATTAAGGACAAAAGGATAACTAGGGAGAGAATAGGGCCCCTCAAAGATCAGCAAGGCGACCTTTGCGTGGAGCTGCAGAAAATGGAGGAGATACTAAAGGAGTATTTTGTATCAGTATTTGCTGTGGAAAAGGATATAGAATGTAGGGAAATAGATGGTGATATCTCGAAAAATGTCCACGTTACAGAGGAGGACGTGCTGGATGCATAAAGGTGGATAGACCCCAGGACCTGATCAGGTGTTCCTTGGAACTCTGTAGGAAGCTAGAGAAGTGATTGCTGGGCCTCTTGCTGAGATATTTGTATCATCAATAGTCACAGGTGAGGTGCCGGAAGATTGGAGGTTGGCTGAGGTGGTGCCACTGTTTAAGAAGGGTGGTAAGGACAAGGCAGGGAACTATAGACTAGTGAGCCTGACGTCGGCGGTGGGCAAGTTGTTGAAGGGAATCCTGAGGGACAGGATGTACATGTATTTGGAAAGGCAAGGACTGATTAGGGATAGTCAATATGGCTTTGTGTGTGGGAAATCATATCTCACAAACTTGATTGAGTTTTTTGAAAAAGTAACAAAGAGGATTGATGAGGGCAGAGAGGGCAGAAAAGATTTACAAGGACATTGCCAGGGTTGGAGGGTTTGAGCTATAGGGAGAGGCTGAACAGGGTGGGGCTGGTTTCCCTGGAGTGTCAGAGGCTGAGGGGCGACCTTATAGAGGTTTATAAAATTATGAGGGGCATGGATAGAATAAATAGACAAAGTCTTTTCCCTGGAGTTGGGGAGTCCAGAACTATAGGGCAGAGGTTTAGGGTGAGAGGGGAAAGATATAAAAGAGACCTCAGGGGCAACGTTTTCACACAGAGGGTGGAACATGTATGGAGCGAGCTGCCTGAAGAAGTGGTGGAGGCTGGTATAATTGCAACATTTAAAAGGCATTTGGATGGGTATATGAATAGAAAGGGTTTGGAGGGATATGGGCCAGGTGCTGGCAGGCAGGACTAGATTGGGTTGGGATATCTGGGTTGGCATGGACAGGTTGGACCGAAGAGTCTGTTTCCATGCTGTATATCTCCATGACTCTATGACTCTCTATAACATGCCAAACCATTCAACCCAAAATACAGCAATGTCTGAAATCAAACATGGCATAGGCTCTGAAGTTTCTGGATTTAATGTATTATACCTGTAAGTATTAAAAAAAATACAATTTTAAACTGCCAAATATTATGGTTAGCTGGTTTGAAAGTTTTAAGCTTCAATTTATCAAAGCTGTGAAAGAAATAGCAACTGTTCCTCAGAACAAAAGGTAACTGTCAGCACAAAATGTAGATATGGAGAAAACAAAGGAAAATAGGTCTTGCATTATGTAACAGAAGGATAAAGGACAAATCATAAGAGTCAATATTATTGCTCCATCCGTTACATCTTAAAATCAATGAACAGTTTGATTGTCTAAACATAGAAAAGATCATTTTGCCAATGAAAAGGTGCACAAATAAGCACAAATGATGGCTCCGTTCATCAGGAATTACATTATGATGAAAGGGTAAAAAGATTGCATATTTAAAATTTGAGGAAATCCTTATTTTCAAGAACATAAAGGAAAATTAATTTAGACTAAAGTGTGATGGTTTCAAATACTGAGAGACAAGTTAAAGTAAATAGTCTGGAGTCAAGAAAAGATGTTAGACATTAATCTTCTCACCCATAGGTTAATTGAATTTTAGATTGAGTTACCAGGGAACATGATTGAAGCAGATAGCAAAATTCAATAAAGATACAACTGATTCAAATTCTGTAGAGTGGGGTGTTGTGAAATATTGGTAAACTGATTGATGTAAAATGGACATTCTAAAAATAATTGTAGATTTAACCAATTTAAGCAATGATCCTAACTCACAGAGAAGAAATCCAAGTGCCCCACACATTGTGCCATTCAATTTACAGAAATATTTTAATGTAGCTTATTCAGATAGTGACTGGAGAGCAAATTATAAGGGTTTGAGCAATTTGAAAATGAAATGGCATATTGCTGTTTCAAAGTAGACACTTTCTCCCCAGAAGGACATGACCCACTTGCTCAAATCATAGGATTATATTAGGTATTCAGCTCAGAAACAAGCTTTCAACCTATCCAGTCCACACAATGTGTCTGTACCAATTATATTCCTCCTCCCACCTGTCCTTTTACACATCTAAAACTACCACCATCTCCTTCTATTTCCATCTGCTTGTCTATCTTCCCATTAAATGTATCTCTACTATTTGCTTCAATCACTCCCTGTGGCAGTGCACTTCATATTCTTACTTGGCTTTGGGTGTGAAGTTTCATCTGAATTCTATATTGGATTTTTTGCTAATTGTCTTATATGGATGGCCTCCTCTAGTTATGCTCTTCCCCATCAGAGCAGAAGCTGCCTGACCTATGAGAACTTTTCATAATTTTCAAGAACAAGTAGGTTCCCTCTCAGCCTTTTTTTTTCAGAAGAATACTCAACTTGTCAATCCTCTCCTGATGAGTATACCCAGACATTTTAAATATTATCCTTGTTTATACTTTTCATAATAATGTGACAGAACTACACACAGAACTTCAGTGTTTCTAACCAAAGTTTGCTGCATGATTAACAGAACCCCTAATTTTCAATTCTATCCCTTTCATGCTAAACGCTAGTGCTTTGTTTGCTTCTTCTTATGCTACCTCAACCACAAGTTGAAGCTTTTTAGCACAAAGTTAAAAATCACGTAGCACCAGGTTATAGTCCAACAGGTTTATTTGGAATCACTAGCTTTTGAAGTGCTGCTTCTTCATCAGGTGGTTGCAGAGCAGAATCATAAGACACAGACTTTATAACAACAGGGTTGCAGTGTCATGGAATGTAATATTAAACAAAGTTAACTTACCACTTTCATGTTTTAAAATGATCAGTTTAGTTTCAGTTCCTTCACATGTAAATCCCAGAACATTTTTTAAAGTTACACTCTTTAGATAACTTTTAACAATAGGTGTCTTCTCAACTCAGATAATGCATTGAAGGTGTGAAGTTAAAGGATACCTGTGTCCCAGTGTTAGGTCAGACTGATTCTATTTCTAAAGTGGGAGTTACAAAACCTTACATGGATTTATGCAGTTTTTGAGCAAAATAAAATGTAATTCTGCAAGTACAGATTCATCCACAAACTTATATGTGAGTGTGCAGGAGAAACCGAGTGAGTGTGTACATGTGAGTGTGTGCGGGAGTGTGAATGTCAGTGAGAGATGATGTGTCTGTGTGAGTGTAATGGGGTATAAGTCTGTGAGCGGGTGCGTTTGGGTGTGAGTGTGTGAGCATATGAGAGAAAGCTTGTGTATGAGACAGGGTCTGCATGAGTGTGTGGGTCTGGAGGAATGTGTGTGTGTGCGCGTGCTTGTGTGCGTGTGTGAGAGAGTGTATAGTGTAGTGGGGTCACCTATAGTGTGGCATGAACCCAAGGACCTGGTTGAGGCCATCCCCATGGGTACCAAACTTGGCTATCAGATGTTGACAAAGCCAAGATGTATGACTGACCAAGCAAGTGTGAGAAAATCGCAGAACTTCCTACTACAGGGCATGGTAAATCTTCTGCTGCTTGCATTTCTAGAACGCCCTGGCGAATTATGTAATTAGCTTTTAAACATCAGAAGCCGAAGGGGATGAGTCCTGGTGTTTTGTCATAGGTCTGTACCCTTTAAGGTTCATTAGTCGGCCAAGTTTGCTGGACAATCATTATAAATTCTATAGAATACTACAAAACTTTCTGGTTCTAATATTGAATTCGTGAGTCCACTTGATTTAGTTGAATTTTATCTCCAACTTACAACCGGAACTCGCTCAGGCTTCAAGAAACTGTACATACCTACTGCCCTTTTCCCCAGAGGGGTATGATTATGTTGGGAAATTCATAGACTAATATGCAATGAATCAATACATACACAACTGGTATCAACAGCCTGTCACTGTAGTGTGATGAGTATCAAAACTCTAAAATGTGTGAGTGCAGAATCACCTTCATTTGGAGCAAAACAATGAACACACAGGGGACTGTCAAAGGATAGAGGAGAATATAGATAGACTGGAGAGTTGGGCGGAGAAGAGGCAGATGGAGTTCAATCCAGACCAAATGTGGTGATGCGTTTTGGGAAGTCTAATTCTAGAACGACCTATGCCGTAAACTGAAGAGCCTTGGGAAAAATTAATGAGCAGAAACACCTGGGAGTTCAGGTCCATTGTACCCTGAAGGTGGCTGCACAGGTGGATAGAGTGGTCAAGAAGACATATGGTTTACTTGCCTTCATCAAATGGGGTATTGAGTATAAGAGCTGGCAGGTCACGTTAAAATTGTACAAGACTTTGATTCGGCCACATTTAGAATACTGTGTACAGTTCTGGTGGCCACATTACCAAATGGATGTGGACGCTTTGGAGAGGGTACAGAGAAGGTTTACGAGGATGTTGCCTGGTATGGAAGGTGCTAGCTATGAAGAGAGGTTGAGTAGGTTAGGATTGTTTTCATCATAAAAAAAGGAGATTGATGGGGGACCTGATTGACGTCTACAAAGTCATGAAGGGTAGAAGACAGCGTAGATAGAGATAAGCTTTTTCCCAGTGTTAGGGATTCAATAACAAGACATCATATGTTCAAGGTGAGAGGTGAAAAGTATAAGGGGAATATACATGGCAAGTACTTTACACAGAGGGTGGTAGGTGCCTGGAATGCATTTCCAGCAGAGGTGGTAGAGGCAGGCACGGTAGATTCATTTAAGGTGTGTCTGGACAGATGCATGAGTAGGTGGGGAGCAGAGGGACAGATGCTTAGGAATTGGGCGATACGTTTAGACAGTGGATTTGGATCAGCTCAGGCTTGGAGGGCCGAAGGGCCTGTTCCTGGGTTGTAAATTTTCTTTGTTCTTTATAGTATATACAGTTGAACCCATCTGGTTCACTAATGTCTTTTACGGAAGGAAACTTGGTCTGGTGTAGACATGACTCTTAAATACCATCCGGGTAATTATAGCTGGGTAATAATTGCTGGCCAAGCTAGTAACTCCCACATCCCATTAATGAATTTAAAAAGAAGTACTTGCACCAGCTGCATTGCAGAGCTTTAACAACAGCTGTCTGTTTCTCTGTAATTCAATCACGGTAGTGCAGGCCCATGAACATATGAGCATACTCTATGTTCGTATACTCAGTATCTACATATCATTTTCCAGCAGCAATGTTTCAAGTCTTAGCATTTTCTCAGTGACTAGCAGGCACCTGCTTTCAGCATTGAGAAAAATCCTGTAATAAACGTTTACATTTTTTTAGCCACTTTATAAGCAAGCCTATGTATATAGGTCTACTGTTGTACAGTTCACTAATTCATCAAAACAAAAGAGGCTTTAGACAGAAGTTACAGCTTATTTCATGAATTCATCACTGGCAACAAATTTTCTTGTTCTTTTTTGACGCTTACATTATACACAACAACATCCTTTATTCATGCTGTAACAACATGAAGATCCACTTTAAGAGTCACAAATACCAGTGAAATTTCTTAGTAATTTAAGTTTATGATTATCATCTTTCCACTGGAAAGAGGCTATAACAGTGCTCTGCAATCTTACAAATATTCCTATCTCCAGCAGAATCTATTCACTATGCTCAGAAGATCAGCACCTTCCTGAATTTCTGGTTGTTGGCTTTATGTGGAAGACCACTGCTGTTTCCCTTGTTCTTGAAATATTTATTATTAATTTTAGATGATAATCAGTCACTTACTACCGAAGCTCAACACTTCCTCTGTTCCAATTTTTAATCATTATGCATAATTATACTACCGATATAAGTGATGTTACTGAATTTCCTGCTAAACAGTTCAGAAGTAACTATAGACAAAGAGATTCAAAATTTTTATGTCATTTAACATACTGAGAATTCTGTGGTTTATTTGAAGTTAAATTGGCAGATGTCTTGGAGCATGTTGGACCATGTCATAACCTCCATTTTGACTATGACTTCCCATAAGCATTGTTCCTTTGTCAAGTCAAGACGATTTTGTAATGGTGAACATAAACAGCTTTAAAGATATCAATAATTAGGAATCCTCAAAAATCGCTAATTAGGAATCCTCTTTCTGCATCATATCATCATTTACTGTCATCCAAACATTCTTCAATTCTCACCTACTTCTTTCAGGCAATGCATGTGTGGTAATAGTCCAACAGTGCTACGCTGAAATCGGAAATGGATCAAACTCCAAACTTCATTATTCAGTTAAGGTAATGTTGCCATCGGAAAGGAAACGTTAGGAACTCCCCTTGTCCAAAATGGAGCTGCACAGGTCCAACTAAAATAGCAGAAGAGCTAACAAACACTAGCAAAAATGATGATTCAATTCAATTCAATTCTATAGGAAGAACATTGTTAAACCTGAGAGGGTTCAGAAAGAATTTACAAGGATGTTGCCAGGGTTAGAGGGTTTGAGCTACAGGGAAAGGCTGAATAAGCTGGGGCTTTTTCCCCCTAAGCGCTTCAGAAGCTGGGGTGACCTAGAACAGTTTTATAAAATCATGAGGGGGCATGGATTGGGTGAATAGCCAAGGTCTTTCCCCCACGGTAGGGAGTCCAAAACTAGAGGGCTTAGATTTAAAGTGAGAGGGGAAGGATTTAAAAGGGGCAACTCCTTCACTCAGAGGGTGGTACGTGTATGGAATCAGCTGCCAGAGAACGTGTTGGAGGCTGGTACAATTGCAACATTTAAAAGGCATCTGGATGGGTATATGAATAGGAAGGGTTTAGAGGTATACAGACCAAATGCTAGCAAATGGGACTTGATTAACTTAGGATGTCTGGTCGGCATGGACAAGTTGGACCAAAAGTTCTGTTTCCATTCTACACATATCCATGACTATGACTCTATATATTTTATTTAGATTTTAGCGAGTGTTTAAATGTGGTGCAATTGTCTCGAGAGGACCCATTAGGTCAGCTAGAATGTGGTTCGGAATAACACCAAAATCATCGGCTTAATTTGCAATTCGAGCTGAGGTGGACAGGGGATCTGCCTCTGCACTCAGTCCCTGAGAGGGGAAGGTAATGGAAAATCATCACTCATTAAAAACTGTCAAGAAGAGAATTTAGGTTGAGCTTCAGCAGTCTATGAACAAGTGCTTGGCACATAATATGATATTTCTCCATTAATTCCAAAAGCTTCGACAGACTATTGTAACTCAAGTAGAAACTAGCTTAAAGCACAGTTAAAACTAATTAGTAATTATAAATGATAGATATGATGTGTTCAGTTCTAGTTTTAACACACAACCAAAATATAGGCATTTGGTGGCTCTGTGGTGTATTGACATATGTTTGTGCAGTCCTACTCAGTATAAATTCCTGGTCTCAGCTTTCCTTTCAGGTTATATGCATAGAAAATGAAACCATGAATTATTCAAGAATAATAGAAATTACAAATGTAATGTCTTATGCGATTTGCTAAGTTAATTAACAGTAGATAACGACTCAGATCCTTTGGAGATTGGTAAAACATAAAATAACAGCATTTATTACACTTATTATGTGATACCACATAGGGATAGAAAAGCATGCTTTGTTTTAGAATGCATAAGTTATTCTGTGCTTTTATTTCTCAATGTTGCTAATTGTAGTTCTCAACAGTAAAGTTGACAGTAGCTTTGGCAAAATCACAATGGAAGTGATGGATTTTGAAGACTTCTGGTTGTTTCTTTGCATCCAATGTTTGATGTTAAACACACATAGTAAATGCACTTAGAGACATATGTATGAAAAGAAATCCCTTATCTCTACAAATCATGTTTAATGTCTATTCGTGGACCACTTTTGGCTCGTATAATCTCCTGAAGAAAGTAACTGATTACTCATACATTTCCCAGAGGATAAATCAGTGTGAAATATACCATTGGCCTCATATTGTCATTTAATAAAATGCTAAGTCTTTAGCAAATTTTTCACTTTTGCAAAGTCCTTGCTCTACAAGTGCCAACGTGATTTGCAGATACATAGTCATAAATTACAAACAATTCTTAACCAACTACATATCTAGTTATATTTAAAGGAGTTATTACATTAAATGGGAAGCTAGTCAATAGATTAATGGGGTATTTGCTAAGAACATATTTATTATTGTGTGAATTTGTCACAGAATTTATCTTTTCTTCTAATTACTTGTTTCTTTGGAGATTCTTTGTTTTTGCATGTCTTCTAACATAACTTGAATTAAATCATCAATTTCCATCTAAGTTATCCATGGCTTTTAGAACCTATTCCCTATCTAATTTCTATGGGCTTAATCTTACATTTTTTTAGTTGGCCAAGTCTGAGTTGTGTTGAGTTATTGGAGGGCTTTTTGTTGTGAGGTCTAATGAATTCTCTTGTCATATCTTACCAAATTTGCCACATTAACTCTTTACCACAATCCTATGGCATCTGTTATGTTCAATTCTAGTGCCACTCAGCAGCTTTTGAAATCGTGGAACTATGAAATACTTGGAAGCCCAGTATTCACTGGCATCCCTTGCACCTATTCCATCTTTAAAAGCATATTGTTCACCTGGACAGCACTGTCAATCTGGAGCTGCCCAGCGCAGTTCCCAATACTTGTCCTGGGCATGACAGACAGGGGAAATCAGTGATAAGCTTTGCAGGAAAGAATGTGAAGTGCCTTCCTGAAACGGTAATGCAAAAGCAGGATTTGGACATTCCTCAAGAGCTGCAGTAAAGTTGACCAGATCCCTTTACACTACCTTCCACACTCTGATGTGTCAGCAAAACGTAACACCATTAGCTCAGTCCAAGTGTAACCACTGTGTCTTTCAGACAGCTACTACTGTTTTTGGTCTCTAAAATGATAGAACATCTTTCAGTTATTGAAGCAATGATTTGTAATCACATGGCCTCAATGTAATAATGAAACAGGAGAATTTTCTCCTCCCATTTGTGAAGCTAGAAAATTGGAAAATAAAGGAAAGAGTTAATTGCACTTTAAATAATTCATATTATTATGAAGTTCACAAGTAGGTGAGCAGAGTTTTGAGCCTTCCAGAACCTGATCAATTTAACCAGTTGAGCTGATTGCCTGCTACTTCCATTACTTTCAGACTTGCCTACTCTGTGTTAATGGGTGGCCTCCCACTGAGACACTATCTCACCCCCACCCCCCCCCTCCCCCCCCAACCCCGTCACCATCATGCCTCTTTACACAACTTTCCAAACTCTGATATGTCAACAATAAGTATCACCATTTGCTCAGTCCTAGCATAATGTTTGTGCCTTGCAGACAGCTACCACTGTTTTAGGTTTGTAAAATAGTATGACATCTTTGAAAAGAATTGTTGAAGTTAGGATTTGTTATCAGATGTCCTTTTAATGTAATAATAAAAGAGGATTCCTTTTCCCCAGTAAACAGACCAACATGGAGGAGTAAACTCAACCTTTAAACCTTTAAAATGGGAACACATGTGAGTTCCTTTAAGACACCAATTTCAGCTTTGAATGTCCATTTGGAATGAATTATGTGTTATCAAAAATCCATTATACTACTAATACAGTAATGAGTTGCAATGAGCTGTACAAAGAGAGCTAAATCTGGACCCATAATAGCCTAGGGTGCTGTAACATAGCACAAATCCCAGATTCAACAAATAAAGAAACTTTCTTTACTATCTGCTTCTTTAAAATTATTCATTATATTGCTTTATTTAGTACATTGATTGCACAAAACGTGTTCTTACCTTTGAAGTAACAGATTCTTGAAAGTTATTAAATTATTTTCTTGACAACTTTATTCAAGATGCTGCTTCTTGAAATTGACAAAGAATTGTTTCCATTCCACTGAAGAATCTTCAGTTGATTAATGCTTTTAAAAAAAAAGTTACATTTTTACAAGTGATGTACGGCCTCAGATCATGGTGTACCGAAAAATAAAATCAATTCCTTGTTGTTGTGGTCTCAGCAGCCCTTATAATCCATCACACGGAGTTTAATTTTGACTAGTTTTTTCCGCTGTTGCACCTTTTAAATCTTGTGTGGTTTTTATGCTGATTATGTCTCAACCTTCCAATCTTAAGATGTCTTAAAGCCACTGTTACAATTTACAATAACCCCTCTAATCTTAACAATATTTCAGTATCGAAATAAATTATTTTCAACAATTCCAGAGTCAAAAAGTTCTGAGATTTGATATTTAAACATATCAAGACCTTACCAAACATGTTATAGCCAATTTTAAGGATATTATTGATTTTATTTGTTGATATATGTATGTATATATATATATATATAGAACAGCCACCACAAGGTTCAATACATCAATCTTTTATATATATATATATATATATATATATATATTTATGCTCGAAGTCACGTTTCACCCTGGCTTGGATTTATTTGAAACAGAAACAGAAATTGTTGGAAACTCCTTAGCAGGTATGGTAGGATCTATGGGGGGAAAGCTGAGTTTTTTTTGTGAGTCCAGTGACCTTTCTTCAGAACTGTAATATATTTGCAAAAGATAAAAAGGGAGGGGGGATTGTGGAGCTGGGGGTAAAGGAGTGACTGGTAAGTGGACACAGAATCTAGAAGGAGGGAAAGACAGTTGGTAGATACAGAGATGGATAATGGTAAGCCAAAGAAAGAACAGCTTATAATGGGGACTATAAGAGGGTGAAGATGGGTTGGCTTTGCTTAAAGCAGTCCATGTGGTGACAGGGCCTGGGGTGGGGGTGGGGAGATGAAATGGAAGAAGGTGTTTAGGCCCAAAAATAATTGAACTTGATATTGAGTCCTGAAAGCTGCAGGGTCCCCAAGTGGCAAATGGATTGATATTGATTTTCATTCTCATCATTGGGCCAAAATCTCAGAACTGTGTGGTATAACTAATAATTAAAAAGCAAACCCATCATTAATAAATCTGTAAGTCTGCAAATTGTCATTCTTTTCTATTGCTGACACTTCTTGTACTGTACTTTAACTAATATTCCCTTTCAGTACAAGCCAGGCCTACTTCTATTGCTGGGAAAACTCAGTAGGTTGGGCACCATTTGTGGAGAGACAGGAGAACTAAAGAAGGGTCACCGAACTTGAATTGATATCTCTGCTTTCTGTCAATACATGTTGTTAGATCTGCTCAGTTTATCCAGCAATTTCTGTGTATGTTTTCAGAATCCGCACTTCTTTGTATTATTCTCCTTCTATTGCAGCCACACAATATTCCCGCTACAATCATAACAACTAAAGACTAACCTCACCACAGTAAACATAAATACAAGTCATAAACAAGTTACCATTTCTGAAACTTCACCTCAAAATGAGAGTGAGCATAAAAATATAACAGCCAAACAAATTGGAGTAGGCTTTCATGTGAATTATTTCCAATCAACAAATACAAAGAAAGGTAACTGTATACAAACGGTTTCTAAATTTTTCATGTAAAAGTCTTATTTCTACAGCAAAATATTTGGTCAAAAAGTGGTAACTTTAAAATGAGCAGCTTTTTGTTGAGGTGGAAATTCACCTTCTCTCAACACCTTGCTATCGCAAAGTGGCCAGGTCAGAAACTGCTACCATGAAATCCACCTCAATAGTAGTGCAAAAGCAGTCAGAAGTATTTTTATTATTAAATTTCAGTGCATTGCAGCCTTGACATAATGTGTTCATGTGCATAGATGCAAGAGGCTGAACAGTCATCTTCAAGGTACTCTATAATACGATTCTATCTTGGCTTACACCAAGGTTAATTTGATTTCAGTGGCAAATAGTTGGTAAATATAAAGAGGTTTGGAGTTTTTTAAATTGCAAAACTATATTTTATTCATGAAAAAAATCTTTATCTACCTTCATAGGTTCTAAAGCAGTTTTGTACAGTCTTTGCATTACAAGAAAAACAAACATAGGAATTTTAATTCCTTGCAGTTACAATAACCAAAGGTATTTCTTACTCAGGCAGGCGATTATTTACATACATTGAGACAATGAGAATGTTTACTGAAAAGACCCTTGTTAAACTTCTGTAGAAAAACCTTAACCTTAACCAGTCTTTCCCCACTGCACTTAGATGGCAGCTGCCCCAAGGTATAAAACATCCTGAGCATACAGTCCTGGATCTTGGAATGTGTCAGTCTGCAGCATTTAGTTGAGATCAACTCTTTACAATGGAAGACCAACAAGGTTTGGGCTGACCAAAGAGCGTCTTTCACTGAGTTAATGGCCCTCCAGGTGCAATCGATGTTTGTCTCAGTTTGCATCCTGGGGAACAGCCCATACAGAGACCTGTGTCATGGTGCTGATCGGGATGAATCTTGGGAAAAACTACTGCATCTCTCTCCAGATCTTCTTCACATAGGCACATACCAGAAGGAGATATGTCTCTTCACCAGCACACCAGTTTCAAGGGAACACAGAGGCTGGGCAAGCATGAAGAATCTGCCAAGCTGTGCTCTTCTCACCATCAGCCAAGTTATGTTTTGATGATTGTTGGAAAGTTCTGCTTTTCTTTACAAATTTTCCACAAAGGACAAGTGATATGGAACTGTCCAACTACTTGAAGCGTTCTGCAGACTGACCCATTCTTCACAACACCGGGCACAGGTAGAAACCTCAGTACGTAGTGATACTTGGTGTTTGCATACTGGATCTATGCACAGCTTGGTGTAGCTGCACTCAAAGTTGGCCATCTAGATGAGAGCAACAATGGGTACATCCTTCCACCAAGCTTTGTACATCGTGTCCCTGCAGATGAAGTAGAAGATGGCTTGGGTGACTGCAGTGGTGCAGGCTCGGGGAATGGGCCAGACATGTGCCACATGCAGCAACGTGAACAGTACTTGACACCTGGTGACCAGGTTTATACCAGCAATGGAAGGGGAGTTTCTGTCTCATTTCAACAATATGCTTCTCCCAAGTTTTGCACGTACCCTGGCCCCTCTGAACCATTTTCTCAGCACCTTTAGGTAATCTGTCCTGACGGTCTATTTCCTAAAAGTCAGGGTCAACTTAAAGGTGAGTCGCCTCAGGCGACTGACTGTGTGGAGTTTGCACATTCTCCCCGTGTCTGCGTGGGTTTCCTCTGGGTGTTCCGGTTTCCCCCCACAGTCCAAAAATGTGCAGGTTAGGTGAACTGGCCATGCTAAATTGCCCGTAGTGTTAGGTGTAGGGGAATGGGTCTGGGTGGGTGCGCTTCGACGGGTCAGTGTGGACTTGTTGGGCTGAAGGGCCTGTTTCCACACTGTAAGTAATCTAAAAAATTGGGCGGCACGGTGGCACAGTGGTTAGCCTGGGTTCAATTCCCGCCTCAGGCAACTGGTCTGTGTGGAGTTTGCACATTCTCTGCGTGGGTTTCCTCCAAGTGCTCCGGTTTCCTCCCACTGTCCAAAAATGTGCAGGTTAGGTGAACTGGCCATGTTAAATTGCCCGTAGTGTTAGGTGAAGGGGTAAGTGTAGGGGAATGGGTCTGGGTGGGTTGCTCTTCGGAGGGTCGGTGTGGACTTGCTGGGCCGAAGGCTCACTGTAAGTAATCTAATCTAAGTATATGAAGAAAAGAGTGATTTTCTCCCCCCAGAGGTCAGGAGCGCTTTTGCATGGGATTACCATCATTCAAGTATATTTGGTACCTTATAGTGTAACAAATGAAACATTAACAAATCTATTTCTAAGTGAAAAAATACATATGCAGTTAAAATTTCCTTACTAAAATTATTTTATTTGCATAACTTATCATGGAATAAAGGGAAGACTAGCCATTTGGATACAGAACTGGCTCAAAGGTAGAAGACAGAGGGTGGTGTGGAGGGTTGCTTTTCAGACTGGAGGCCTGTGACCAGTGGAGTGCCACAAGGATCGGTAGTGGGTCCTCTACTTTTTGACATTTACATAAATGATTTGGATGCGAGCATAAGAGGTAGAGTTAGTAAGTTTGCAAATGACACCAAAATTGGAGGTGTCGTGGTTACCTCAGATTACAATAGGGTCTGGACCAGATGGGCCAATGGGCTGAGAAGTGGCAGATGGAGTTTAATTCAGATAAATGCAAGGTGCTGCATTTTGGGAAAGCAAATCTTAGCAGGACTTATACACTTAATGGTAAGGTCCTCGGGAGTGTAGCTGAACAAAGAGACCTTGGAGTGCAGGTTCATAGCTCCTTGAAAGTGGAGTCGCAGGTAGATAGGATAGTGAAGAAGGCGTTTGGTATGCTTTCCTTTATTGGTCAGAGTATTGAGTACAGGAGTTGGGAGGTCATGTTGCGGCTGTACAGGACATTGGTTAGGCCACTGTTGGAATATTGCATGCAATTCTGGTCTCCTTCCTATCGGAAAGATGTTGTGAAACTTGAAAGGGTTCAGAAAAGATTTACAAGGATGTTGCCAGGGTTGGAGGATTTGAGCTTTAGGATGAGGCTGAACTGGCTGGGGTTAGTTTCCCTGGAGCGTCGGAGGCTGAGGGGTGACCTTATAGAGGTTTATAAAATTATGAGGAGCATGGATAAGATAAATAGACAAAGTCTTTTCCCTGGGATTGGGGAGTCCAGAACGAGGGGGCATAGGTTTAAGGTGAGAGGGGAAAGATATAAAAAGACCTAAGGGGCAAAATTTTCACGCAGAGGGTGGTACGTGTATGGAATGAGCTGCCAGAGGATGTGGTGGAGCCTTGTACAATTGCAACATTTAAGAGACATTTAGATGGGTATATGAATAGGAAGGGTTTGGAGGGGTATGGGCCGGGTGCTGGCAGGTGGGACTAGATTGGGTTGGGATATCTAGTCGGCGTGGACAGGTTGGACCGAAGGATCTGTTTCCTTGCTGTACATCTCTATGACTCTATGACACAGATGACAATACACCAAGAAAACTACAGAAGCAAGTAATCGTTTGAAGCATATAGATTCAAAGCCCATGTACACAAAATCACTGCCAAATTTAAAAAGTGCAAACATGTGGGAAAACATTTCAAAAATATTTTTCCTTTTACTGTTTGTCCAACATCACATATTGAGAAACAACAGGTTGCAACCATATAGGTATAAGAGACTAAAATCAGGGACCACCTACTTAGAGTCATAGAGTCATAGAGATGTACAGTATGGACTTATCACACATGAACACATTACAGGCATACCCTGCCCACTCAACCCTGCTAACCCCTGTCACTACCATTTGGGGACCTGGTTCAAATTTTGTAGAGATGTTCCCTTAGGTGAATCAGGCAACAGTCTAGCATAAACACACCGTCTCATATCTTTCAGTCAAAAGCATCATCATCACTAGGTACTATCAATAAGAATCTTCAAGATTGACTTCAGGCAGCATGACATATCATGGCATCAGGTCAAATCAGGCAAGGAAAGATCCTGTAGATTATCAGTATCTTTCTCCTTCAGACGATGGTCATTACTCCTCTATATTCAATATCATGGTCAGATAATGCAATGAGCAATGCTGAAATTCAACCAGACATGGTCCATATTCAGATTTCTCTGCTTCCAACGTATCATCCAAGTCACATACCGTTGTGACTTCAAAATATATCCTCATTTCTTCTCGGTTCAAGATCCTCACAACAGGGACCCCAACCATTCAAGAACCAAGTTTACCACCACCACCACCTTCTCAATAGAAATAGACAATAAATCCTGGCCATGCTGTCATCTGATTTTTAAAAAAATGCATAACATGTAGTTATTTGTATGGATGTCATTGAACAAATACACTTTAAATATGTATTATAAAATACAATGAATCTACTCCTCACATTACCAAATTATATATTAAAATAACTATTTCTATAAAAAGTTTGTTGGCATTTATCAAGAATGCAGTGTGAGCAACTAGTTTATTAATAGAAATTATATTGAATGATGAAGCCCAAAATTCTCACACATTGCAATTACCAGTGAAGGTAATGAAAGTCCTTCTCAATTTCAACGTACAAAATTGAAATCCTGTCATGTAGTAAACATTTTGTTAGTATTGATATGTTTATCTCAAAAAAAACTTCAGTGTTGTAATGACCACAACGTTGTACCACTGGCGTTGCTAATTTGCACTGACACTAACCCTCCAATGTAAAAATCCCTCCACCAACCTCTGGCGTCAAACAGCGGGGAACCTCCTAGAAAATTGTTTCATTCGTTTTCTGGCACACGATGGAACGTGAACCCAATTGGATTAGCTTGTATTTGGACAACTTTGTAGAATATCCAAGGGTCCAGTAGATAGATTGTAAACTTACCTAGCACCATGTTAAATGGTTAGCGAGGCGAAACTCCCACCCTCGCTGTTTAAACATATAAAATTTCATAAAGTTACAGAAAAAATTATCAGTGACACGGGCAAGTACACTAACTCTCCTCAGTATAGAGCAGCCGAAGTTTCAGCCAGGTAGTAGTCGAGCAATGTGAATAGGTTCTGCCTATCCGAAACCCAACCAGTTTTTGACCAGTTGTGCGTCTAGTATAATTACAGTACATCTTTCGACAGCCATCAAGTATTTCCGCATTGACCGTAAGTCGTGAAATGCAAGGATAAGGTAATGGGTAGTTTGAGTTAACCGAGGTGCCTTTTACTCTCATACAATGACTTGACCGCTCTTTTTCAGAGCGATTAGAAATCGGTTTCCGTAACTGAATCATTATCAAAATATTTTGAAAGCTCATTTGTGCTGCACGTGAAACACGTGTACTGTTTATAATACTGTCAATGCTGACAATGAAATTGGAATTCACTTGGTGCTTCATAAAAGCTTGTAACTTTTTGGGTTGCGCTATCATTCGAACCATGTAGTGTCATTACGAAAGCGAAAAGAGCAAGACGGGGGCAAAGAGGAGATGTTAGGTAATTTATTCTAAAGGGAGAAAGTCCATGCAAGTGTTTTTTTTTCATATTCCTGTCGCAATTGGATTCTTGGTTGAAATGATTGTTAATGTGTTTCAAATGAATAACATGCCCGATATTACAATACAGTGCTTGGACTTCCGGCATTGGTCTCGTTTTTGGATCTTACGCCGATGTTTTGTGCGCTAAATTCCTTCTGCAAAACTTGTCCTTCGATTTCACGTTTAAAAAAAGTCTCTTTTGACAATTACTGTAGCCTTCATTCGGTACGGCGACAAAACAAGCTGAAGGTATGGCTGTCACTCAGATCAAGTCGTGCCCAACTCACACTGAAGATAACAATCGGCAACAAGACCCAATGAGAAAGTGATATGAGTAAATCGACTCAGTTTCGGTAAACTTACACACATTCATTTCAGATTGGCAAACCTAACAGCAGAAATTTTTAACCGCATTCAAATACTGTTGGACACGTTTGGATAAAGAAACAGTTACTTTCCGCGATTGTAACAATAAACAGATTAACTGTAAACCATAACAAAACATTATACAAACGACTGATCTTTGTGTATCATTCAACCATCCATTTTGATGACTGTCAAACAGTTTCCAATTCATTGACGACATAAATTAATTTGATCTCAGTACAATTGGATGAATTTCGCTCTTTTGTACTGTACTTTAACAGTTACTACACAAATTCCATACATAAATGAACGAATAATGTCGCAATTACAAATATAAATTGTTGTTGAAGTTAAAAAGTACCATTATACTCAACAAAGTGCGGTTTACAATATTTGCACTGACCACCCGTGCTTAATATTTAAGAAAATGTGCAGTTTATTTCTGCATCGAGAAGGTAGACTGTCAGAAAAAACCCCAGATATGTTTGAAAATAACAGTCTTGGCAGTTGCAGACTTAGAAGTAGCTCTCATTAAATTTGATCTTCCAAAATTTTACAGAATATTCAAATTATTCCTATGCTGTAACTAACTGTAACATTATTGTATTAGCATAAATATCTGGTAGGAGTTGCTGTAATACAATCAGGAAACAAATTTATTTAACAATGATTTAGATTTACTTGCTTCTCTTGAGAAAGGACTGAAATTGTCTGCCCACCTTACAGCATACTCTCTGCAGTATTTTCATTGACATTTACTTGTGGCCTCTGCTGAAGACGCTGCCGAAACTTTAGTGCTTTGTTAACATCAAATGTATTTAAAAGAAACTTTCCCACATAATTCTGCTGGTCGCTAAATTAACTTGTTAGATTATGTGCCGTGGTATTTCGAATTTCAGCTATTGGACCTACTCCGCTTGTGAAAGCTGTTTGCTTATGCCATACGTGCCTATCTATTTTTATAGTCAGGTAGGTGTTTTTTGTAACTTATGGTCATCTTATTTGGTTCGCAAAGTGTAAATAATATGTTACACGACAGCCTTAAAATCGCGCGCTCTCCCTCTGTCTGATGCATGCAGTCAGACAACAGGAGGCTCCCGCTGGGCATTGCCCTTTAAACGCGGTGAGGGGCTGGGAGCAGTGCGGGACTTTTCACACCCTGGCCTGGGACGAGGGGGAGGGGTGAGATGCTTCGGGACCAGCCCACCTCCAGTCCATTCCTGATTGATGTTCCTGTCACCCAATAGATGACGGGTCATCTAGAATGTTTGTTCACGTGATGTGGAGGTTGGACCAATGGTACGGAAGGAGGGATGGAACACCCCCACTGCATCCAACGTGGGTTGCGGCTGGAGCGCGAGCGGGTTCACATTAACGGCCGTTTGCAAACGGCCAGCAGTTGAGTCAGGAGGGCCGGGGGTGTGCAGAGAAAAAGGTAGCGTAGAGCAGCACAGTGAGGAGTTCCCGCTGAACTTGGCTTTCTTTCGAAGTAGGAGAGCGAGCGAGTTACCTACCCTCAGCCGATCGGTGTGAGGGCTGGAGCTGTGGCTTGGGTTGTGTTCGTGGAGCGGCGGTCACTCGGTGCGAGGCAAGATGGCGGCGCTCGGGCTGCCGGCGTTGCTGCTGCCCCTGTTGCTGGCTTTGAGCGCCCCCAAGCCGGCCGTGTGCACGGGACTGGGACGTGAAGGTGCTTCTCGTTCTGTCACCCCCGGGACCTTGCCGTGTATCCCAGGCTGTACGTGCAGCGGGGAGCAGCTGGACTGCAGCAAACAGGCCTGGACTCACATTCCCCACCAGCTGCCTTCCTGGGTCGTCTACCTGTAAGTACCCTCGAGATGTTTTGATCATCTGCGAGGACCTGTCAGGGGGGGGGGGGGAGGGGGAGGTGCGCAATCCAACACTAATCACCTCGTATACATATTTCTGAAACTGGAAACTTCATGGTGTTTTCTACTCTTGCTTCCAAACTACATCAATCATTGACATGATTAAGTTGGCATTGCAGCTTTCAAAGAAACTCGAATGCTGTATATAGTCTTTTTTTTAACCTTTTAAATACTTGGACATAATTATTCTCAGAGGCGAACTTTGCTTATTCTTTGATATGCAACCATGCATTTTCATTAATACAAGTTCAGGAAGGTGCCGATGTTTGTTTTAGCGCACAGGACTTAGCATTGAGCATGGATTGTGCTTACTTCTGAATTGTTGCACGATGGAAGAATAAAAATGGGTCGTTAGCATTGGAATTTCAAAAACCTGTTTTGTTTCATCCCGAATACAATCTACATACATCAAGTATAAACTCCTGGCAGATTAGTCTTCACTCTTTCGTCACCTGAAAGGGGACAACTTTCGTACAGCGATATCACAATCTTGCCAGCAAATCTTTGCATTTTTTGAGTTTCGAGTATTGGGACATATTTGTTGTGAAGCAAAATGTGGACGAAAAATTAGCTTTGGGAAGATGAGGGAATAAAGGATCGTCAGTTTTTTCCTCGGCGTTTTGCGTCACTTGAGGTTAAAATAGATGATGGTAGAAAATTCCGTACTTGGTAGACATTAGGAAAAATGGATTGTGGTTTAATTACCGAATCACTTAAATAGCAGGTTTTCGAGAATCGACTGTTAAACAAAAAGTGACAACACTATATGTGTGACACTTCTTTAATGGGTATTAAACTATTGACAGACGTAGATAATTGTTGCAATTTGCTGTCGATGTGGTTCATACATTTGTTAAACTTTGACTTTACTTAATGTAGCATATTTTACAATTTCTTCTACCTTGGCTCTTGCTAAAGAGGGGCTAAAATCTTTGGAGTGCTAATCCCACAACTAGGTAATTAGGGGGCTCACTTGTATTGGCTGGCCATATAGTTTTTCCAGACACAGTTGGATTCATTGTCACTGCGACATGGTTCTCATTCACTTGGCTGTTGCCCGGAGATGCTGGTTGGCAACATGCCTACCTTGAGTTCAGTGCCCATATGGCCCTAATGCTCGATGCGGCTTAGTAAGTTCTATTATAGCTATGCCGGCCATCTGAATTTGCTAATCTTGGGTAAAGCATTAAAAATTGAAGTATGTAACCGAATGTTAATCTGCATGGTTTTAATCTTTGAGGAAGCGTGTCCCTTTTTTTCGTGTCTTAGGTATGGATGGTTTTGTTCGTTTAGATTTTTCATTTTTGAATGTGCCTTAACTATATTGCTTGGGCAAAGCTAAGAGTAACCTCCTTCGACATTTATTTACAATACAGGGATGTTGAGAGGATAAGAAACAAACTATTTTGCCAAACGAGACTGGTGACAAATTATTTCACTTGTGAAGTTATAGTGAATGTTTTTCATTGTACTTGCCCAAAAGGGCAGAATTATTTCTTAACACTTTTATGATTTTCAAATTTAAAAAAAAAATCACCGAAAGACTTCGCAAATTTATTCAATAAAATAAGCTGTCCCAAGTAAATGGGTAGTAATAAGTTTACTCCATTCTATAATATTGATCTCAGATGAATGACAGCTGGGTGTCACAATTGACCTCTTCTTTGGTTAGAAATCACACAACACCAGGTTAGTCCAGCAGGTTTTATTTGAAATTACAAGCTTTTGGAGCGCTACTCATACGTCACATGGGGCAGAATCGTAGAACACAATTTTTAGTAAAAGATCAAAATGTCATACAACTGATGTGATGTTCTGGGATTTTCATATTAATCAATTGAAACCTGTATCCTTATTCTAAGTGACTAAAGATTTAACAGCAATCCAGGTTTGTTCAATACAGTGCATCAGTTGTATGACACTTTGATCTTTTACTATAAATTCTGTCCTATAATCCTGCCCCGCTAGCTAAGTGATGAAGCAGCAGTGCTTTGAAAGCTGGTACTTTAAATAAACCTGGTGTTGTGTGATTTTTAACTTTTGTCCCCCCCAGTCCAACACCAGCACCACCACGTCATGGCTACTTTGGGGAGGGGAGCATTGGTCAGTGACTCATACTGGAAGTGCTAATGGACAATGGATGTCAGCATGATTGGTTGCAATGCATTCCACAGCATTCATATAACACTGATACAAACCCTTTGGTCCGACTCATCTGTGCCAACCAGACATTCCAATCTTACCTAGTCCCACTTGGTCTATATTTCTCTCAACTCTTCCTATTCATATACCCATCCAAATGCCTTTTAAATGTTATAATTGTACCCAGCTCCACCACTTCATCTGGCAGCTTGTTCCATATACTCACCACCCTCTACGTGAAAAAATTACCCCTTTGGTCTATTTTAAATGTTTTCCCTCTCACCTTAAACCAATGCTCTCTAGCTTTGTACTCCCCCACCTAGGAAAAAGACTTTGGGTATTCACCCTATTCATGCCCCTCATGATTTTATCAACCTCCAACTAGGTCATCGCTCAGTCTCCATTCAAGGAAAAAAGCGCCAGCAGATTCAGCCCCTCCCTATAGCTGAAACTCTCCAGTCCAGCCAACATCCTTGTAGATCTTTTCTGCACCCTCTTAAACTTTAAACAACATCCTCCCTGTAGAAGGATGACCAGAATTGAACGCGGTACTCTAAAAGTGGCCTCACCAATGATTTGTACAGCCATAACATGGCATCCCAACTCCTGCAATTAGTGCTATGACCACCGAAGGCAAACATGCTAAATGCCTTAGTCACCACTCTGTCTATCTGTGACTTGACTTTCAAAGAACTATGCATCTGCACTCCTAGGTCTCTTTGTTTGGCAACACTCCCCAGTGTCCTACCCTTAACTGTAGAAGTCCTGCTTTGGTTTGCCCTACCAAAATGCAACACTTCACATTTATCTAAATTATCTAAATCTATCTGCCACTCATTGGCCATTTGATCAAGGTCTCGTTGTACTCTGAGGTGATCATCTTCACTGTCCATTGCACCACCTATTTTGGTGTTGTCTGCAAACTTACTATACTTCCTATATTCACACCCGTATCATTTTTGTGAATGGTGAAAAGCAGTGGACCCAGCACTGATCCTTGGATGATAGCTACTTAGCTCTAGAATGATAACTATTGCTTTTGGAACATTACAGTAACAAATAGCCAATGTTATCTGGAGCAACCAAAATCTTGTTTTTTAAATGAGGCTATTATTTCCTGCTTTTCACAAAGCAATTGCTGCCCAACATGCTTACAGTATGTAAAGCAATAACATCTGTTTCATAGGACCCTGTGAATGTAACCTAATTCTTGCATTCTTTAATTATATTATGCCATGATACTACTCTTTATGAAACTATAGTCTTTGATATAATGTTAGAAAGTTGTGAAACACCTTGGGGAAAACCCATTTTATTTTTTGACAATTTGGGTTCCAAATTCTTTTCATAAGAGTTGTACAATTCCTACAGTGCAGAAAGAGGCCATTCTGGCCCTTGAGCCTACACAGACTCCCCCAAAGAACCCACATCCCTGTAACCCAACATGGGATTTTTATTTTTACCTTTGATAAGCCACTAACCTGCTCATCTCTGGACACTACAGGTCAATTTCTAGCAAGGCCAATCCACCTAATCTGCACATCTTTGGATTGTGGGAGGTAACTGGAGTACCACAGAGCACAGAGAGAATGTGCAAACTCCAAAAGTTTTGAAAATTTAAAGATTAAGATTTGGAAAAACATTTTAGTTACAAGTTTCAGACAATAAGACAGGAAGGAAAAAGTGATCTGTGGTTGGTCCTGTGATTTGACAGTGCAGTTTGGCCTTGTTCTAATTTTGATGTCTAAATTGATGTTTTACACGGATCGTCCAGTAATTTAGTTTTATAATTCATCCAAGAACAATTTTCATATTAGATTAGATTACATTACAGTGTGGAAACAGGCCCTTCGGCCCAAATATTAACAACCCTATGAGGGAATTTTGTATTACCTTTAGAATGTATTCCAATATCTTTGAAAATAAAGGACCAATGGTTGGAATTACATATGAAACGTCTCTGCCACTTTCAGTTCACTTCATCCACAAACCTGAGTTTAAAGGGTATTATTCTTTTCCTTGTTGCCTTATTGCCAGAGTAAATTTGTAGCGCATTAAGCAACTTTTTTTGCATGAATAAAAGTCATTGAAGGAAATTGTTATTGTCATATTTACTATAGAGTTCCGTTGAATTTTTAGTCAACTAAATCTTTGGACTGATTTGAAATAATGCAGATTATGATCATGAGAACTTCTGAACTTCTGTTTCTTTCTTTAACATTGCATTGTGGTAAATTCAAATTGCGACAATGTAGAGAAGTCTTGCTTCAAAAGGTGTTTTACAATCATAGTGTAAATGTACAGTGAACAAGGAATGACCTGTAGGGAAATGTTCCCAGGAGGATTTGTGCCATAGTGATTCAATGTTATAAATTTGCCATTTGAGTTGCTGTCAAACTATTAGTCTGAATATAAAAGAGCAAGTTGTAAATGTGCCATGTTGGTCCATGATGTTTGCATTAAAAAATAAATCTTCTTCTACCTTGGCAGGAAATCAAATAGTAAATTTCCAAGTCTGATCAGAGGTTTTGGCTAAAGCCTTCAACCTGTATATATTCCTTTTGTTAAAGAAAACTTTCACACCAGTTCAAAAGTACTTTAAACTTGAAAATATTAATAATTCAAGGTTGCACTGAATTAGAGATGGGTGGTTGATTAGAAATACGGTCAGAAGTCAAAGAAGGATTAATTATTTTGCTAAGAAATATAGTGCAAGGTATTTGTGCTTGTTGTAGTATTGGTATTGGATTGTTAATGATTGTACTTTTAGATTGTCTATTTAATTCAAAGATGAAAGGAAGCTGTATCAAATATAGCTAATTAGCTAGCTGCAATGCTAATGTGTTGCCATTATTCTGACATTGCTGGTTGGAAAAACAATTATTTGACCTTAAAGTGGAGCTGGATTTGAGGAACTCCATTAGAAATGGTCGCTCCATTATTAATTGGTGAAATAAGAATACTGGAAACTGTTGGAAGCTAGGAGTAACTGTGGACTGTTTGCTAAAAGCACTGTAATTCCTTGGAGCATTCAATGGGTGATGAGTATACAAGAGAAGGTCACTTTTTAAGTTAAAGTAACCTACCAAAGTAGTCATTGGTGTTTTTGTAAGTAATTTGTTACAGCAAAAACTTATACTTGAAATGTTGTGCCTTTTTGCCAAGCTAATAACTGGAACTGCAAGTTATCAGTCTTCACAAGGAAATGCAGTAGGAAACTGCTGCAATAATGATTTAAATTTAAATGGGCCATTTAAGAATGAAATGAAGAAACATTTTTTTTTAGGTTAGGTAGATTTTGGAAAATACTGTGACAAAAGGAGGTAGAATTTATGGAAACTTTCAAGCTTGACTTTGATACATTTTTGTTAATTAATGCCAACATGGAACATGAAGTTGAGGGTGGGTTAATTAATGATTTTAATAGAATGTCAGGCTATTCATTCCTTGAGACCTATTGTTCATAGGTTGTAATAAAGTGTAGTGAGTGAAAGACAAACACAACATGCAAGACTTATTTGATGTTTTCAAAGTCAAATTGCATTGCAGTTTCTGGAAATTTGAACTTGTGTTTTATTATATTTATTTTTTTGTAATTCTTTCCTTGGGATAATTGTTTTTTTTTCATTCATTAAATTTTCAAATTTATGAACCAGAATTTGGAGTGGATTGGTGTTAGTTCTAGCTGTCACAAACATGCAAGTTTTGCTTGTTACTATGCCATTTATTGCATGGGGTTTCTTTATATACGTGGAATCAATTGGAGTAGTGAGTGTATCATGTCAGTTTTGGACTTATTTGTTTATTTGCCTCCTGGTGAATAACTTGAGTATAATTCATAGTCAACTTTATGTTCCTATATATATAATGAATTCACTTTATTCTAAAGATATTTCTCCATACTCTACCAAAGCATACCCCAGCCAAATAATTTTTTGTAGATATTTTTAATAAATAGGTTAAGGTTACTACCACTGGAGCCTTAAGAGTTGTTCCTAGTCTTTTATGTGCTGAGGTAAGGTTGAACTGTAAATTGACAGATCTTAACTGTGTTTTCATTATTTTGCATGAACAAAGTTCCAAAAATTGCTATTTAATCATATTTAAGTTGTTAGTCATGGTTACATAGTACCTGATCATTTTTTAGGACTGGTATCTGGATTAGAATTCAGCTTTCTACTCATTTCTATTCTGCTGTTTGCGGGTGGCGGGGAGGAGTCGGTTAGCTCAGTTGGCTAACGGGCGGCACGGTGGCACAGTGGTTAGCACTGCTGCCTCACACCGCCGGAGACCCGGGTTCAATTCCCGCCTCTGACTGTGTGGAGTTTGCACGTTCTCCCCGTGTCTGCGTGGGTTTCCTCTGGGTTCTCCGGTTTCCTCCCACAGTCCAAAGATGTGCAGGTTAGGTGAATTGGCCATGCTAAATTGCCCGTAGTGTGAGGTAAGGGGGAGATGTAGGGGTATGGGTGGGTTGCCCTTCGGCGGGTCGGTGTGGACTTGTTGGGCCGAAGGGCCTGTTTCCACACTGTAATGTAATCTAATCTAATTACCTTACTCAGCTGTGATTCCAACAAGACATGAGGCAGTTTGAATGCTGTTGCTGCCCTAAGCTGCCACACATTATAACAAAATTAAACCAATCAGATTAACAAGTTATTGTCTAGTATGCAAGGGAGCCACATAGCTGGCCATCAACAGTATTTTGGAGTTAGTGTGCTCATGTGATCAGCATGAAATGAGTATTTCATTCTTTAACTTTTATTTTAATTCTTAGTTTGAAGTTTTATGATCTCTTGATTAGATCAAATTCTGTTGTGGATTAGAGAGCCAAACTTAATATAAGGCTGGGAACTGACTTAAGAACACTAATTTCACATAAGTTTAACATCAAACTGTTGTTGTGGTTCTGTTCGCCGAGCTGGAAATTTTTGTTGCAACGTTTCGTCCCCTGTCTAGGTGACATCCTCAGTGCTTGGGAGCCTCCTGTGAAGCGCTTCTGTGGTGTTTCCTCCGGTATTTATAGTGGCCTGTCCCTGCCGCTTCCTGTTGTCAGTTTCAGCTGTCCGCTGTAGTGGCCGGTATATTGGGTCCAGGTCGATGTGTTTGTTGATGGAGTTTGTGGATGAGCACCCGAGCTACAAATCTTCACCCAAACTTTTAACATCAAACTAGTTGATATATCTGATTTTGTTTGCATGGGTTTAGTGGGTAAGGTGTGAGGTGTAAGGGACTTAGCTTTAATGTATCTAAACGAACTGATAGAAAGATCAAAACAGGGTGTTCAGCCAGTGTGAATGCTCTAGGTCTTTGTAAGTAGTACCCAGTTAGTCCCACTCCCTTGTTCTATTTTTTACATTCTCCAGGTCTCTCCTTTCTAAATATATATCCAGTTCACCTTTTGAAGTGTGCTATTGAATTTAGTATCCTTTCAGGAGTGCATTGCAGATTATTGCACCCAGCTATTCCTGATAGGAAGGGAAAACATTTTTGAGTAAGACCATTCTTGCATTATGAAACATATTGCATTTTGTTTCGGGGACATTCATTTTTTTTTGACAGTAAGCCACAGTATTGAGGACTGCATTCTGCTCAGCACTAAACACGTTTTTTTTTAGGTATGCCTATTTAATTTTGCAAGGATTTTGTTTGCTAGGTATTTACAACATATAATGCACAATTTAATAATTGTTTAGAAAGTGTAATAAACACCACTAGGATAACCACGTGGTATAAAGAGAGAGGCTGAAATATCAAAGTTTAAAGCAAATGCAATTAGTTCTTCTATAATGCGATGGTTGCGTTCTTGTGCAGTTCCACGTTCTACAAAATCACGCTTAGAAACAGAATTTGAAGTGTTGGCGCTGTATTCGTGTTACAGCCAACACATGTTTCAAACGTTTGTGCTGCAGAAACAGCATCCCCAGTTACTAAATTGTGTTACAGCAAATTCGCATTGTTGAAATGCACGTTATAACAGAACAACCTGTAGTTTTTTGTTATGTTTTAAAGAATTGAATGATTCGTGTCTATCTTCAGAGAAACTGTGATGCCACTCTTGTAGATTTAGTTTTTTAGGACCAGCAAGGTTGTCATTACTTTAATACCTGGCTTAACATTTTCAGTGGTTTTAACAGTGAATGTTGTGTGTTCATGTTAAATCAGCGACTGTATTGATTGCACCTCAAAGGTAGATTATAACAATGTACTAAGTTGAGGATCTGAAGCACTAAGCAAATGGCAGAAGTTTTACACAGTAGTGACAGGGAGCACCAATAATTTTGTCATCATGTAATTTCAGGCCATTGTATAGCATATTTTTTGGAAAGTTAAGTACTGTTAAACATAAGTCACAACAAACCTACTTAAGCAGCACTTAAGTTATAACTTTAAATTGCTTTTTCAGTTTCAAAATCCAGAATAATTCGCACAAATACCAATAGGGAAGAAGTCAAAATATGGAGAAATTTCAGGTGTAATGCATTTGTTCTTTCATTATAATTGCTTTTGAACTCATTGAAATATTTCAATCACCAGGGCAAAGAACCAAGCGCACAAATGTCTGCAAGGTAGGGAAGCTGGTTCAAAATCAGTATATAATTATAGCCAGAGCTTGGGCCACGCATGAAGCGTACAATTTGTTTATTTTATTTGTTCTCATTAGGACCTGCATTGTGTTTTTTGATTTGCTAGTTTGTTAATTTTCACCTTTCACATGTAAGTGGAGAAACCTTTTGAAACTATATTACAAAAATTAGTTCTTCAATTATATTATGTTTTAGTGATGTTGGTTAAAAGATGAATATTGTCAAGAACAAAAGAGATTCTATTCTTCGAGTAATATCATGGATTTTCATGTGTTCAGCTATGTATGGAGTACTTTTGTTGCCCAATTAGTTCACTTTTAAATTATGTTGCCTTGCACTTTCTACATCAAACTTCACTTGCTTTTACTCTAGTCTTTTTTTGCCTAGTTCATGTTGCAATTTTTGAGTTGCCTTTCTGAATTCCATTGAAAATAGAGTCATAGTCATAGTCATAGAAACAGGTCCTTCTGCCCACCATGCATGTGCTGACCCACAAACACCCATTTATGGCAAGTGCAGTAGTTCATTGGTAGAGTTCTAGCCTGCCACAGAAGAGGCCTCTGTTTGATTCCCTGCCAATGCATGATACTCCTTTCCTTCCCTTTTTGGGAGGTGATGACCTAGTTTAATTTTAAGAAAACCTACGCTTGGTCCATAACTTACTATGATCTGGCATTTTTTTAAGTGCTCATCCTGATGCTGCTTAAACGTTGTGAGACTACCTGCTTCAACCGCTCTCTCAGCCAGCACATTCCATATTTCTTCCACCTCCTGGTGAAAAAAAATTCCTCAAATCACCTCTAAACCACTTAGTCCTCACCTCAAAGTTATGCCCTCTGGTCTCAGACTCATCTGCCATGGGGATAAGATTCTCACGATCTACTTTGTCTGTACCTCTTAGAATTTTGCGTGCTTCAGTCAGATTCTCTTTCAGCCTCCTCTGCTCCAAGGAAAACAAATCAGCTTATTCGGTCTCTCCTCATAACAACAGACCTTTCATCACATGCGATATCCTGGCAAATCTCCTGTGCACGCTCTTCAGTTCAATCACATTTTTTGATCGAACCGCGCATAGTATTGCACCTTTGGCCTAACCAATAATTTATAAAGTTATAACAAGACTTCCTTGCTCCTATGTTCTGTGCCTCGGCTAACGAAAGCAAGCATCCTGTATGTCGCCTTTGGATGTCTTAATTTGATTTACTGATGTAAATTGGAAATTATTATTCCAGTGATGATTCCTATGACCTATTACTAAGTACCCATCAACGTATGTTTCTGAAAAGTGAATCTTGTATCTTCAGCATTGCGACTTATTTTAAGAAAACAAATCAGCTCAAGACTGTTGAAGTACCTTGCATTAATGATACATATGACTTAGATTGGGAGAGTGGACTTGAGTTGAACTTGGGACATAAATAAAGATTAGATTTTTCTAGTCTATAATCTACTCTGCCACAAAGAAGAACGTGTTAGAGTGGCAGCAGAGCTTCCTGATAAAAGCCTGAGGGGCGAGGCCCAGATCGAGCTCAGTTGGAGTAACAGTTAAATCCAACAGGAACTTCTGCCAGAATTTGAAAATGCTGATGAAATTAACATGAGTTATTTAAAAAAAAAAGTAGTGAGCTGATATGTGGTAGGATAAATTATTTTTATCCACTTCAAAACTGCTTTAAAGGAATGGTTATTGTTCTAGCTTTTTAGGAGATAATATCAGTAAATTTAAATCAAGTAGAAAGTTAGTGAGAGCCTTTTAAATAAAGCTATGAATAGGAGCTCTGTCCCATGTGTTGCACAGCCTGCAGTATATGGGAAATCCTAGATGCTCCTGGAAGTTTGGATGACCACATCTGAAGGAAGTGCCAGTTTTATCAGCTTGAGTATCAGATTTTGCAGCTCAAGTATCTGCTGGCAGGATTGCAGTGCATCCATGAGATTGAGAGTTAAGTGAATAGCATGTTTTAAGAAGTGATCATCCTGCAGTTCAACAAAGTGCAGTCAGGGAAGGAATCAGTCCGAAGGAGAGAGGCAGGTTGGTGGGAAAGTACCAGAGTACATTTCACTGAAATACAGTGAGTGTGTATGAGTAAGTAGATAGAATAGATGGATGGTCGGTGAGGAGGAAGAGGGTTAGATTCCTAGATCACTGTGTCCAATGCCAGAGGGATTCACCTGAACTGCACTGGGACCAATACCCTTGCAGGGAAGTTTGCTAGTGTTCTGGCGGTTTCTTAAACTAATCTGGCAGGGGAATGGTATACAGGGTGGAGGTACAAGTGTTGATGATGCACAGATGAATGGAGAAGAAAAGCCAAGTCAGTTTGGCAGGCAGAGCATATATAGTCAAGTTAAGACACAAATGATCTCTGTGAGGTTGGGCGGTATTTATTTTAATGCATGAGGTCTTGAAAGTAAGACCGGTGCATTGAGGGTACAGATTAACACATGCGGGTATGGCCGCAATGTTATCAAGAGGACATGGTTGTAGTAGGGCAGGACTGGTAGCTCAATATTCCAAAGCATAAGAGTCTTCAGGTGAGACCTGGCGGGGTGGTAAGAGGAAGTGGTGTCATGCTACTTGTAGGACGATCTGTATTGGAATAATGGTAGTATTTCAAAAAGAAAATTGTACAAATGCAAGGCCAGTATGTTTCATGAAGAGTGGGACCAAAAATTCTGGTAGACTCAGGATATTGAGGAAATATACAGAATTATTTAAGAGGGGGGAAAGTAAAGGCAAACTTTATGATGGATGACCAGGATTCAGAGCATCATGAGTCCTAGAGGCACATAGTGCAGGATTTACTGAAAAGACATTTAGAAAAATAAGGACTTAAGAGAAAAACTGGGTGGACCTAGAAGATGTAGGTGAGATTTTTAAATTAATGCTTTAAAGCTGTATTCATGATAAAAGAAAGATATTAAAATAGAAATTGGGGAAGAGGACAATGACATAAACAAATTACAATTGAGTAGGAGGACGTGTTAGTGGTTTTAGCAGTCTTAATTGAAATTGGAAAAGTCTACAGGCCCAGAAGCGATGTATCCTGGGGGATGCTGTGGGAGGCAGCAGAGAAGTCTGCAGGGGCCCTTGCGTTAATTTTCAGAGCCTCTCTGGCTGCAGAGGACTGGAGGTCAGGTGATATGGTACCATCTTTCAAGAAGGGTAGTCGGGATAAAGTTGGGAACTATAGGTCAGTAAGCCTAACATCAGTAGTAGAAAACGGTTGGAAAAGGTTCTGAAGGACAGCATCAATCTCTAATTGGAGAGGCAAGTTAGTCAGTGTGGCTTAATCAGATGAGTTCCTGTCTGATGGGTTTGATGGAATTTTTTCAGAAGGTGAATAGATGCATGAATGAATGCATGCAGTGGCTGTAGTCTCTGTATGGACTTTGGTAAGGCTTTTGACAAGGTTTCACATGATTTACTGCTGAAAAAAGTACAAGGCCATTGGGTCCAGGGCAAGGTGGCAAATCCGATCCGAGATTCCCTTTCTCACAACAGGCAAGAGAGGATGGTCGAAGGTTGTTATTGTGACTAAACTGTGGCACACCACAAGCTTCAGTGCTGGGTCCCTTACTGTTTGAAGTATACATTAATGATCTAAACCTGAATGTGGAAGATTTGATCAATAAGATTCAGATGACACAATAATTGATCATTCCATAAATAGTGCAGAGGGAAGCCTTGGACTACAAGGTGATATAAATAGACTGGTTAGATGGGCAGAGCAATGGCAAATGGGATTTAACCCTGAAAAATGATAGCTATGCATTTTAGGAGGACTAACAAAGCAAGGGACTACAGTAGTGGATTAGAGGGATTTAGTGTGCATGTCCTGAGTACCTTGAAGGCAGCATGATAGGTGGACAAGGTGGTTAGGAAGGCATGAGGATTACTTGTCTTTTTAGTAGTCAAATAGTTAGGTCACAGCACAAATACTGTGCACATTTTTGGTCACCAAATATGGGAAAGTTGTCACTGCACTAGTAAAAGGCAGTTGCCATAGTTCCACAGGGCTGCTGTGTCATTCGAGAGGGACAGTGGTGGTTTAACCTGAGGGTCATCAAGCCTCCAGTGAGGGGGGGGGGGCATAGCTGAGAAGGCCGGATCTTCATAGTATCTGGATTAGTGGTGCTGGAAGAGCACAGCAGTTCAGGCAGCATCCGGAGAGCAGTAAAATCGACGTTTCGGGCAAAAGCCCTTCATCAGGAATAAAGGCAGAGAGCCTGAAGTGTGGAGAAATAAGCTAGAGGAGGGTGGAGGTGGGGAGAAAGTAGCATAGAGTACAATAGGTGAGTGGGGGAGGGGATGAAGGTGATAGGTCGGGGGCGGGGGGAGGGTGGAGTGGATAGGTGGAAAAGACATTCAACCCCAGGGCAACAATGTGGAGTTCAACAGTTTCCTCATTTCCCTTTCCCCCACCTCACCCTAGTTCCAAACTTCCAGCTCAGCACTGTCCCCATGACTTGTCCTACCTGCCTATCTTCTTTTCCACCTATCCACTCCCCCCTCGCCCTGCCCCCGACCTATCACCTTCATCCCCTCCCCCACTCACCTATTGTACTCTATGCTACTTTCTCCCCACCCCACCCTCCTCTAGCTTATCTCTCCACGCTTCAGGCTCTCTGCCTTTATTCCTGATGAAGGGCTTTTGCCCAAAACGTCGATTTTACTGCTCCTCGGATGTTGCCTGAACTGCTGTGCTCTTCCAGCACCACTAATCCAGAATCTGGTTTCCAGCATCTGCAGTCATTGTTTTTACCCTCTTCCTATATCTATAGAGTGTGCTAAGAAGATTCACTAGGATGTTATCTGGGCTGGAGCATTTCACCTGTGACAAGAGACCAGAGAAATTGGGTTTGTGTTCCTTGAAGAGATACTTGTTTGAGAGGTAAAAAAAATATGATGGCGTAGATAAGGTATATAGGAAAAAAAATTTCCCCTTAGAGACCAATAACCAGAAGGCATGGATTTAAGGTAAAGGGAAGGAGGTTTTGAGGGATTTAAGATTTATTTTTCACTAAGAGGATGCTGGGTATCTAGAACTTACTGCCTGAAAGGATGATAAATGTGATAATCATCACGCTATTTAGGAAATGTTTGCATGATTTTGAAGCACAACAGCATTCAAGGCTATGGGGCCAAGTACTGTGAATTGGGACTAGATGGACATGATAGATCAATGAGTCTGTTTCCATGCTGCAAACATTTACTCAAAATTTAATTTTAATCCTTGCCTAAATCTCTCAGAATAGTAACCTTGTGTATCAATGCCATAATTCTTGTGGAATATGCTTAATGGGAATACTTTTAAGACATTCTTTTGAAACTTAGTGCTATTAGAGCAACTTTTAGAATCATTATACTGTAACATATTTATATTATATATGTATATATCTCTGAGTATGGACTTATTTCCTGCATTAGTATATGACAAAACTTTATCATTGTTTTAGTTAAAAGATACTTGTTTCTCAAGTGTTGTCAAAAGTGTGATACTGAGATGTCACGAGGTATAGTGAGCATGGCTGTGTTTGTGTCCCCAAGAATAAATAAGTTTTTCAAAGGCAAAGTTATTAACTGATGTTATGCAATACAATTATGTTCTTGAAAAAGAATTCTATCGAGTCTTGGTTATAAGTAGCCTCTGATTGTAAGGGATCATCTGTGCTATATATGTTTGTTGTCAGCCCGTGTGTTGATGTTTCACAGGAACCACTTTTTTATTATCCTATGATAGTTGTGTTGTCCTAGTTCAATTTATGCCATCTTGTGTGGCTACTAGGTCAGCTGGTCATGACATTTAGTGGCTAGTTGGTGTTTGTGGATGTGGATTGCTAGTTGTCTGCCTGTTTGCCCTATATAGGGCAGCCAAAGAACATACCCACAACCACAACTGTTATATTAAGGATATAAGGAGAACGAGGGAACAAGTAGGACCCGAGTGGCAATTGGTCTGTGGAGCCGGAGGATGTAGGTAGGATTCTAAATAAATCCTTTTATGTCACTGTTCACTAGTGTGGGGACAATGTGAGTATAGAAATTAGAGAGAAAAACTGTGATATGCTTAAAGAAGTTAGCATAGAGAGAGAAATGGCAGACTTAAAAACAGATAAATCTTCTAGACCAATGAATCCTAGTCTGTTGAGTGAGGCAAGGGAGGAAATAACCTAGTGTTGGCAATAATTTTTAATTCCTTCTTGACCACAGGAAATGTGCTAGAGGCTAGAGGACTAGAGGACCATCAGTGTGGTATCATTGTTGAAGAAGGAAGCAAGAGACAAACCAGGAAATGAGTTATTATAACCTCAGTGGTGAGGGAACTATTAGAAGCAGTTCTGAGGGATGGAATTCCTCTGCACTTGGAGAGGCAGGGGTTAATCAAGAATAGTCAGCATGGTTTTGTTAAGGAAGGTCACGTCTGACCAACCTGATTGAATTTCTTGAAGAGGTAACCAGGTGTGTAGATAAGGGGGGTGCATTCGACATGGTCCACTGGGACCTTTTCAAGGCTTTTGATAAGGCCCCACATGGCAATCTGCTAAGCCAGAGTAAGAACTCATGGGATTCAAGGACATTTGGCAAAATGGACCTAGAATTGGCTGAGTAGTAGGAAGTAGAGGATGATGGTTAAGGGGTGTTTTGTGACTGGAACCAGTGGAGTTCAGCATGGATCAGTGTTGGGGCCCTTCCTGTTTTTGGGATGTATAAATGATTTAGACTTGAATTATAAGAGAGTTAATCAGTAAGTTTGCAGATACTATGAAAATTGGTGGGCTGGTAAATAGTGATGAAGGTAGCCTTAGATTACAGGAGAACGTAGATGGGCTGGTCAGATAGATTGATCAATGACATATGGAATTCAGTACGGATAAATGAGAGTTAATGCACTTGGGCAGGACAAGCAAGGCAAGGAAATTCAGAAGAATGGTAGGATCCTGAGAAGCATAGGATCAGTGGGACCTTGATGTAAATGTCCACTGCTCCTTAAGGTTGCAGGGCAGGTAGATAAAGTGGTTAGGCTGACGTATGGGATACTTGCCTTCATTTAGCTGAGGCATAGAGTTTAAGAGCAGGGAGGTGATGCTGGAATTAAAAGTTGACTAGGCCACAACTACAGTATTGTGTCCAGTTTTGGAATTCACATTAAAGGAGAGATGGGATAACACTGGAAAGAGTGCAGGGGAGATTCATCAGAATGTCACCTGGGCTGGAGAATCTTTATATTATGAAGAGATGTTTAATAGGCTGGGGCTGGTTTCCTTGGAGCAGAGGAGTCTGGGGATTGAGGGGTGGGGAATGACTCAGATTTATAAAATTGAGGCACTTAGACTTGTTAAACCGTGCAAAATATTTCTCCTTGATTGAGGGATTGATGACCAGGGGAGAAATTTGAAGTTAAGGGACAAGGGGTTTAGAGCAAATGGGGGGGAAAATTTTTGTTCACCCAGACAGAGATGGGAATCTGAAACTCACTCCCTGTGTGAGGCAAAAACCTTCATAACAATTAAGAATTTCAGTGCACTCTTGTGTTGCCAAGGAATGTAGGAGTAGGAGTATGCCATTCAACCCCTTGAACACTACTGCCACTCGATGAGATTATGGCTGATCTGTGGTCTCACTCCATAATACCTACCTCGTCCCTTAATATCTTTGCTCAACAAAAATGTATTGATCTTATGTTTAAAACTAACTGGTCCAGCGTCAAATGCCTTTTGTGGAAGAGAGTGCCAAACCCCTACAGCTCCTTTGTGTAGAAGCACTTCTTAACATCGTGCCTGAATAACCTGACCCTAATTGTGTTGTTTTTCCCCAGTTCTAGAATGCCCAACTAATGGAAATAGTTTATCTTCATCTACCCTGTCTCTTCCTATTAATTTCCTGAAGACTTTGATCAGATTATCCCATAACCTTCTAAATTCAAGAACAAACACACTTTGTTGTATAATATCTCCTCAACCCCTGAAGTCCACTTATCATTCTTGAAAATCTACATTGTAGTCCCTGTAAGGCCTATCTATGGGTGAAATACTGCAAAGTGGGATTAGAGTAGTTATGTGGTTGGTTTTTGACTGGCACAGACCCCATTGGCTGAAGGGCCTTTTCCTGTGCTGAGAACCTCTTTGTCTCTTGAGTAGTAGATAGGATTTTTAAAGAGCTTTCTGGGACTTGTTCAGATTTACGCTTGTTGCAACTCCTTTTTTAGGAGAAGGAGAATTGATGTTCCTTTTTGAAACTGTTGAACAGGAATGCCCAATGAACCGAGTAATGCTGTGAAATTATTTAGAGTTTGAAATAATTGAGAGAATATTAAGCTTTACTTAAACAGATTTATATGTAATGGTCATATTTAGGTTTCAATATGTATGTGATTCACATTTAACAGGTTTGCGGCTGTTATTTGCAACAACTTAAGTGCTTTCAGATTGTTTATGCATATTTGATTGTGATCCCTTTGGTCTTACGGAGTAGCAAGGGAAGAAACTCTCATCACTAATATCACTAATATATTCCTGAAGAATATGAGGAATGATCACTATAATTGTATAAGATTCTGTGCGTCAAGTACATGTTAAAGGAACAAAACTCAGATTTTTACAACTATTCTTGGAAATCATAATTTTGTATGCTCTGTGTATTATATTTGGGAAACAAGCAATGGTTTTTAAAAAAAATGCTGGAAATGAAAAAAAGACTTTACCAGTTTTGCAGAAGTAGACAAACAAGAAATTTTTGCCAAAGGTAACTGACATTAGTACAATAGTTTGTACGACTTGTTATTTTAATAGTATTAATCCATCCATTTTGATTTTACCTGCAGTGTCACACTGAAGTCCTTGTTGCTATTTTCTAAATGTATATATTCCACCAGAAGAAACTTTGTTTTGAAAGGCTCCATAATTCTAATTAAGGTATGGAATAGAATATTAAACTATTTTAGAACCTAGAAAATATGGATTGCTTTCAGCAGTCTTTCCTTTCTCAAAAATACATAATTTTCAAACATCCACTCTTGGCCTTGTTTAAGATGATTCTTCGAATAAATGGTAAAATATAATGAAGTGCTACTGCAGCTTAAAGTCTGGTCAGTGAATGATATGTTGCACATCAAGATAGTTATCACAGCCTGAAATGGTGTTATTGAATATAAAATATTAAGTAATCGCAGCTGTGACTGCATTCAGATCATTTGATTAGAAAGAGCATTTTTACAGCATAGGAAAGTATACATATGCACATTAATTTCACAAACATTTGCAAATGTTCATGGTAAAAGTTTTGTATTGTCTGTTTGTCCAGAGTTTAGAATTTGATGCAACATCGATTTTTGTCCAAAAGTAGTACAGGCGGTCCCTGGGTTGTGAATAAGTTCTGGTCTTTGATTCTATTAGCATGTTGAATTGTACTCTAATTCGAGCCCGATATTTTGAAAATATAAAGAAGCCGTTCGTAAATACAACCAGTTCGTAAATACAACCAGCTCATGTCCGATCTTTCAGAGTACACCCTTTGCATGGGATCGTGTTCATAACTTAGATGTTCATAAATTGGGGGCTTTCTGTTTTTTGGTTCTACAATATTGACTGGCATAAGATGTGCCACAACTGCTTGTGTTGTTTTATTTGTTCATAAAGTTTGGGTATTGCTGGCCAGACCAGCATTTATTGCCCATATCTAATTCCCATGGAGAAGATGGTGGTGAGATGCCTTCTTGAGGATACCTTATAGTATGGGACATCGACAGTGCTGTAAAGTGGGGAGTTCCAGGATCCTGACCCCCAGCTTTCTCTAGGACATAGTTGGATGCTGCCACTTGCTCTTTCCCATGATATGTCCTGTTGGAGCCAGTTGTTCTTGGTTGGCTTTGTTTTCTTCTGCTGGCTTGGAGCAATTATTCTAATTTATGAAGGTGACCTCGATGTTAGGTCCTCTTTCCACACTCCTATTTCCATTATGCTGAAGTGTGGCATTTTTTCCAATGTTACATAATTTTCACACAACCAAAAAGTAAAGCATTTTCAAGATCGCAAAACACTTGCACAGGTTTTTGTTTAACCATTTTACCATAGGCATACAAGACATTAGAAATACTCTGAATATATGAATGGGTATTTCCATTATCCTAATTATGTTTAACAATTCAGTCACTGATCAAGAACTGAATTAATCACAGCTGTGCTCTCAGATAGCCACATTAGGCTCAAAAGTTAATTTTATTGCCCAACATTGTACATAATAATTATTTATTGGATAATGATTATGTAGCATTGTTTTTAAGTTGTCAAATTTTTTTAGAACAAGAATCTGCTTTTGTGAAGCAATGGCAACTAATTAATGGTGTGTTGCAGAGATCAGTGCTGGGCCACAATTTATTGTATAATACATGCTTTTAAGGAAAATGAATGCACTATGTTAAGTTTGCAGATGACACAAAAATAGCTGGGACAGATAGTCATAATATATGGAGGACGAATCGAGGAGCTGAATATTAATTAATTGATTAGTCCAGAGAAAGCAAATCACAGAGATTTGGAAGCCGTCGTACATGCATTACAAAATGCTTGCATTCAAATTCATTGAGTATTATGGAAGGCAGATGGTACACTGGCCTTTTGTTTTAAAGGAAATGGAGTGTAAAAGTAGGGAGATTTTGCTAAAGCTATAAGGCACTAGTATAGCTGCAATACTATAAACGTTTTTGGGTCCATTATTTAAGGAAAGGTGTACTGACATTTAATGGGAGGTGATGGCCTAATGGTATTATCACTGGACTGTTAATCCAGACAACGATCTGGGGACTTGGGTTTGAATCATGCCATGGCAAATGGTTGAATTTGAATTTGAATTCAGTGTGGTTGAGTCTTAACTGCCCTCTCTGCAATTAGGGATGGATATTAAATGCTCTCCTAGCCAGTGATGCCCTCGAGCCATGAATAAATGTTGGGGAGAAGGCAGGAAAGTGGAATTTGAAGTTTGTCAGATTTGCCATGACCTCATTGATAGAGCAGACTCGATGGGCTGAATGGCTTACTTTGGCTCCCATATATTGTGGTTTTATGGTCTATTGAGAAAGTGAGGGCTGAAGATGTTGGAGATTGGAATCGAAACCTGTAGTGCTGGAAAAGCACAGCCGGTCAGGTAGCAGGAGAGTTGACTTTTTGAGCATAACCATTCCATCAGGAATGTGGGAGTGGACCAAGAATCTTTTGGAAAAGTCTGCTCAAAAGACAGTGGATGCAGAATCTTTTAAGTTTTTTTTAAGGCAGAGATAGATACTTGATTACCAAGGGGATGAAAGATTGGGACATTGAGGAATGTTGAGTTGAGATTAAAGTCAGATCGGCCAAGATCTCATTTAATAATGCAGCAGGCTGGAAGGTCTGAATGATCTATTCGTTCCTTGTTTGTATATTTTCCCCCTCTGTTTTTCCTTTCTCCGTAGCGTCATAGATATGTTTTGACAGTCTGCAACAAAGTGCAAAGCAAAAAGTTGAAACTGAGAGCCATGTCAGGAAATAAGATCAAATACCTAAATTGTTGATTGGATCGTTTAAAAACTGAAGTTGCGTTCCAGTATTTTATTGCTTGATGCTAACCACTCCCTCTTGATACCCTTTCCACCCCCTCACCCCATTATAAGCAGAGCTCATTTGTCATTTGCACATTGATGCTTTCTGAGCAGTGAACATATACTATGAATTACTGCGTTAATTTTGTCGTGTAATTGGTAGCTACTTTCAAGGCTAATTTGTCCTTTGCTTCTAGTATTTGTAAACAGGAGAACAAGGACATCCTCTTTAGGAAATTGGTTTGCTGATAGGTGTGATAAGACACCTTAGCCTGTGGTCCTTGTGGGATTGTGAGATTGTCTGGTCCTGTCCTTTTGCAAGTGTATTGCATAATGTGTGAAATAGTTTAATAAAGCTTCATTATCTGGTATATTGCAAACCATATAATTTAAGTGGTACTTGTAGATGCGTTATTTTTTACAAATATTTGCACAGATAATATGAAAATTTAAATATTGAGTAGGGCTAAGAATTTTAAAGAGGAAAAAGATAAAATGTTTATGATGGATTAAGCCTTGACTGTAAAATTTTAGAATTAATCTTATTGTGACATTTACAAAAATTTACAAATCACCACTTACGCCACCATTTTAAGGACAAAGGTGTTTAGGTAAGATTCTTAAGTACAAATTCTTAGGGGGAAAACAAATTAGAAAAATAACAAATAAAA